>NC_092695.1:26501641-26873141 GCF_964275005.1 Diadema setosum
TTACTTTAAGCACTAAAAGAGAAATGTGAAAAGGTTTGCAAACGTGCTCATGAAAATGACAATCCAACTTGATACTTATAATATATGTAATTGCGCCTTAATTGGATTGAGAGGATAAACTCAGTTGAATATGTCTACGTTTATGTTTACACGTTAAAATCAAACAGAGAATGGTCCATCTCCTCAAATTACAGCCCCTGCTGGCCTGGCGAGTCAAATACTATAAGCCTTTAGAACATTGTCTTTATATATTATGTTCAAGCTATAGTGCATGTGAACTTGACTTTTACAGTGATAGAATTAAAGGCACACAGCGCAGCTCCGACAATCAAGAGGGCGCTATTCCGTATATGGATGCAACTGCCAGAGCAGGTTCCGAACGCACGAACACACCAGGGCCCCGTTTCATAAAAAATTGCTATGATAGCAACTCTTGCTGGAATGGCAATTGTCATGGTAACGACATAATCCAGTTTCCTGATTGGCTGTTGGTATGGGAAGTTGCCATTCCAGCAAGAGTTGTCATCCAAACATCTTTTATGAAATGGGGCACAGATGCGTACAGAGTTTGTCTAATAATTGGTCGAAGTAATGTTAACCTCTCAGGTCGTCCATATTGATTTGGGAAGTGAACGCCGTGAACAAATTGTGAAAGACTATTGAACCTCTTCGAAAGAGACCACACGCAATACGGCTATTGGCGTTTAACTAGTTTTACATCGGCGATCTTCGTAATGGAAATGGAGATTATCACGCCATTCAACACCACCCTCTTGAATTCAAGGTTTTTTGTGTCTTTACAAAACGCAACTGTCAAGTTCCCCCGACGTAAACACACTCTAAAAATTCCACTGATCATCCCCTTTCGTCTCGATCCCTCTCAAGAAAAAGACTTGATCCCCTACAAAAAAGCAAGAACAAACAAACAAACAAACAAACAAAAACAGGCTGCAAAATCTTTGAAACTTAAGACACATTACGCATTGGACAGGTTTTAAAGTTACCTCTTTGTCTACGCTGTCAGCACCAAAATTGGAAGTGACGTCACCTGGCTGTATACAGGTGACCCTAATCCCGTGATCTTTGACCTCCATGCGAAGAGACCGAGAGACGCCCTCAACGAAGAATTTGGTGCCTGTGTAGACAGCCAATCCCGGGAAGGCCTGTGGTGGAATGCGCCATCGATTATGCAATGACAATGATAAATGAAATAATGAGAATAATCATTATCAACAGATGCATGATGCTTTTGCAAGAAAATGACTACCATTGATAAATAATCTCGTTCAACGCAAAATGACAATTTAGAACTTGGAATGATTTCATGTTTGGAAGACCTACGACAGCGGCGCCGTCTTGAGATGAAATGCTTACCCGTAATACGTGGCAACGGATCATTTCCACAGTGTAGAACTACACTATTCTATTTAGTTTCAAGGCAAAATTATCGGCATCTATTTAAGCTAGCTCCTTCTCGTCAAAAATGTCATCCAAATCGTCTGGTGTATGTTTTCAGACGGTTCGTTACGTCTTGAGAAACATCGGGTAAGTTTTGATGCTGCTACGGACAAAGAAGACATTAAAATAGAAACATTGCAATGTGAGTGCTTTATTACAGAATGCACACAGCAAAGGCTTGTTTCATGGAAAGATTTCTTTTTCGTAACTTGCAGAACAACAATAACATTTGCTGATCACACGGCAAATAATCAATCGACAGTGCGCACGGTCTTTTCCTCCTATGCTAATTACAATATACAATGTCTATACAAGATGTAAATATGTTGATGACATCATAAATATTGTAGATGTTTGATAAGTCTCCTGCTTACCACTCTCCCGGCATCTGACGATATATTCACGATGTGACCTTTCTTTCGTGACATCATTCCAGGGAGCACGGCACCAATGCCGTTCAGGACCCCCTGTTCGGTATGGGAGGATACCAGAATGTAATTTTTTTTTTTTAATCTCTTCAAATTCTGATAAAACAATAGCGTTCTGGATTGGTCCAAAGCAGAGATGCGCTCACAAATACATCAAATACATCCAATCAAATATTATGATAAAACTAGTTGTCCATGAATCTGACAAGTTTATTTCAAGGCATCAGAGAAATAATCACCATAACAATTTCTTATTATTGCACCCTCTCCTGATTATAAAATCTAGTGAGAAGGAAATAAGAATTTGGTATGACAGAACAATGCTCACCCGTGTAACTGTTCTTATACAGCAGTAGCTGAGTAGAACAAAGTACTAAACAAAATAATTACCTTACCGGGCTTTCTTCTCTTTCTTCTTTACGTTGACTCACAGAGTCAACGTAAAGCTGGCCAGAAAGCTAAAAGAGGCCCACATCATCTTGAAAGAAAAAGGAGAGACGGCGAGAGCAGAAGCAAAGCAGCGGATAAACGACGGTATTCAGATTTATTGACCAGAGACAAAAATTGATCAAGATGGTTGACAGCTCGGAGTCTGGATGGCTGACCGAAGAACTCTCCTGGCCGAGGATTCCTACATCGAAAATCGAATCATGAGGGCGCAATCGAGAGCGCAGGAAAAAGGGGAAGGAGAAGATGCAGAAAATTGTCAGTTGAGGATACAGCCTATCACCAATCTTCGCTCCAATGATCAAGAAACAAGCAGGCAATGTCAGAGAAACGGTGCAATCACTTGGCCTGAAGAAGTCCACAGGAGTGGACGAAAGCTATAGCCAGCAAATCACTGAAGGTTGGTAGAAAGGCTAAATCTCCTATTGGAGGAAGGAGCTTCAGCCAATAATAACCAGCAGACGAGTCGAGGATCTCAAATCCGATATTTCTCGTTTATTTGGAAAGACCATAGTGCCGGTTAGAACTTTGGCGAAGGTGGTGGGTAAGATAGTGTCCGTGCACCCTGTCATTAGACCGTTATGATACAATTACAAACCAGAGAGTGTTTTAGATGTGTGAACTCCAGCCAGTTGGAAGGCCCCTATCACGATTACGCAAAACGAGAAGGCTCGCGAGGGAGTGACATTTTTGGCCGAAAACGTAGAACTTTTGAATAACTATCGTCTTTCAGAGTCGACGTCATACGACTATTCAGTTTATACCGACGCCTCGGATGTATGGTGGATTCATAGATGGAAAGGAGGACTTAGAGTTTTCTTGAGTCTGGTCTGAATCAGAAATCCATCAGGTCTCCACCTGGAGGGAGGCAATGTCCTCATCGTTCTAGGAAAAACAAAACAACAACAAACAAGAGTGAAACGCGCAGAAGGTTAAGTATTTTAATCAGCTTACACACCTTGCAGTTGATGTCTACAGTCCGTTCCCAGTTATCCTCGTGCAGGTTCTTCATGAGTTCCATGTAGCCTATCCCGGCATTGTTGACGAGTACATCAACTGGTCCCAGCTGTTCTTCCGCTGCCTTTATGAGATCCTTCACCTGTAGACCACAACATGATTGCTCTCTTTTTAATGTGGCTCTATCAACCGAGAGTGATGTCGACAAAAACAGAGGAAAGTTACCAAACACGAACAGGAGTAGTGTTTGAATGGAATAAAGCAATACATTAGAGCATGAGAAAGATTAATCCTCCTGTAAATCGAGCCAGCGCATTCTCGTGATACAACGATATTATGAACTGCAATGTATTTGGATGTTGGTAACTATTTTGATATGGTGCTGGTCCAGCAGTTGATGAATATGTTTGCCTGCACAATAGTATTCATCCTACCCTGGAGAGCATGCTATATAATTTTCACCCATTCCAAAGCAAAATTTATTTTTTGTCAAATCTAAAACGCGGCATTGCTACAGGTTAAAAAAAAACTTAAATGGATCTTCATAAATCATGTTCAAATAGAGAGATATATCTTTAAAAAAACAACAACACTCTCCTAGACTTTGAAATATACCATAAGCATGTATTGTATTATTAACTCATTTTTTTCATAGTTTCTTATTTGCATGTATACCCTGAAAGGGTTTCTTTTGCTACCCATGGTACGAGTATATTTAATTTGCTAAACCAAGAAAGAGGCAAAATAACAACACTCTGGAGAGCATGGATATACTAGTAGTCAGTTCATTTCACACACACATTTATACACATGTGCGCGCACACAAGCACACACGCACGCACACACACACACACACACACACACACACACAGACACATACATGTTCATGGGCTTGCGAGATTTATGATCCAGAAAGAGCAGCCAAAACTTGGACTATGCCGAGGACAAAACATATTGCATCTCTTACATAAAACACACATTGACGTGTGAAATACTACTTCATTATCTTCTTCTCAAGATGACGGAAAAATAGCGGGACTAGACAGGTACATGTCCTATAATATTCAGTCTCTTTCCTACGTTCAGACGGTGATCCTTAACCTCGAGGATTTATCTTCGAGGATAAGCTCGTGTAGACGCACTCGATAGTAAGCTTACTTGACGTTAACTTAAAGATAAGAGCCACGAGATATCCACGAGCGGCTGAGGACCCCACTCATATAGTTAGCATCGTGTGGACACAATGATCAACGAACGTGTAGACCAGGTCAACCTCCCGAACATAAATACATGTACAGTATGTCCCAAAAAAAATTACAATCCACTTTTCGCACTGATAACACCCAATATGACTAACCCGTCTAAATGCTACTTCAGAGTCTTAAAATATAACATCTTAGCGTCTATTTTGCAGAAAACCCCATTTAATTTTGTTAAGCGATCACAGAGATATGTGGATTGTTGTAAAGCATGTCATGAATCTGATTCTTCCAAGTTTAGCACATGGATGCTCTTGGAAATGCAAATTAATGTGTGAATACAATAGACAGAACTTGGAGGGAAGAGACTTCTGACATGCTCTACAAAATTACTCATTAAATTTCTCTTTGACTTCTGAAGCAAATCGAATGGGGTTTTCTGTAAGATGTGGGGAATGCGTTATAGTTTCATACGCTGAAATTGCATTTGGACTGATTCACTATTTTTAAAGCTACCGATGCGGAAGGCATCGTTGTAATTTTTTTTTCCTTGGGGGGGGGGGGCATACGGTACAATCAGTGCCTCTCATACTGGGGTCATAGCGAACTTCCTTCCAGGAGGTTTTATCATCGAGTGGGACTCGCTCGTATAGGCCTACTTACGTGGGCAGGGGCTTATCCTCAAGGACAAGCTACCCTCGAGGGCAAGCTTCGTCGTGTGAACGCGCGTCGAAGTTATAGGGGCCAGAACTTATCTTCGAAGATAGCTATCCTTGAGGTTAAGGGTCACCGTCTGAACGTAACTATACTCCAGGATGAATGCCCGTAATTTGGGTCAGATTACAATAGTGAATACAATGGATGACAGAAGAGCTGCTTTGCATGTCTATAGCTGAATAATGTCGTGATTGTTTGGATATTTTTTACTGCACAACAACATCATGCCATATTGGATTTTCCCTCCCTTTTCGAACAGGGAATTCCCATTGTTATCTTTGTCTGTAGCACAGTATAAAGTATGTCAACTCATAATTCAGCCGTATTCAGCTGTCACGTCAAAAAAAAAAAAAAAGTTTGAGGTGGGTGCATAAACAAGTAGCGAGAAACTAATAGGAGAGAAAAAGAAAAGCTACAAATTGGAACCTAGAGAAGATGGTTGGAAACGGAAAAAGAGAATCAAAAGAAACTATAGAGGTGAAATGGAAGAAGTATAAAGTATGCCAACTCATAATTCAGCAGTATTTTGCTGTCACGTCAAAAAAAAAAAATGTTTATGGTGTATAAAAAAAGTAGCGAGAAAACTCATAAGAGAGAAGGAAAAAAGCTACAAATTGGAACCTAAAAAAGATTGTGGGAAATGGAAATAAAGAATCAAAAGAAACTGTAGGTGAAAGGGAAGAAGACAGAAATAACGCAGACAAAGCAACAGAAGAACACGAAGAAAGAGTAGGAGGCAAAGAGAAGATAGATGAGATCACTCTGAAAGTCATTCATGACGTCACACCTGTTGCCTGACGGTGACGTCAGTCTTAACAATGATGGTCTTGTGTCCTCCATCCTGGTCAAGGCTCTCCTTCACTTCAGCCAGTTTGTCCTCCCGCCTGGCAGCCAGGCAGACCGATGCTCCGGCTCGCGCTACCTCCTTTGCGATACCAACACCGATCCCACTTGAGGCTCCCGTTATTACGACAACCTTGCCCTTGAGCGCATCTGGAAAGAGAGGAGATGGATATACTTAAAGTTGCAAAATCAACAATACACCCAGCATTGGAGAAAAAAAAAGCCCTTAAAACTAAAAAAAAAAAAAGAAGAAAAAGTCCTTTAATGGCTATGCGATCAAAGAAGACCTCATTCGATCGCTTTCCTCGTCTGATTGAAGTAAATGGCAAGAATGAATTAAAGGACACGTCCAACTTCATATTATGCATGTGGATTGAGTGAATGCACCAGTATTAGAAGAACACATCAGTGAAAGTTTGGGGAAAATCAGACGATCCGTTCAAAAGTTACGTATTCTTAAAATATCTATACAATCACTGCTGGATGAGAAAACTGTCCTGCATGTAGTGTATGATGTCACATGCGTAGAACGATATTTACGGAAAACAAAGATTCTTTTTTTTTAATGAAAAAAGCGCACATTTCCTCAACTTGTAACTGACGTATGTTAAGGGTAATATCATTCACCCTGCCTTCTGAAAGAGGCAAGTCAAGTGTTCTTTTACTAGGCGAGAAAAGTGAAAATATGTTGAATTTTCTTTGTATTTCCTTTATGTTGTTCTACACTGTGACAATACAAGCTGTAGTAGTCTTCTCATCCAGCAGTGACTTGAGCAGAAACTTGAAAAATTCATAACTTCTGAACCGATCGTCCAATTTTCCTCAAACCTGTGACTCATTGCTGCATTCACTCAATCCACGTGTCTATGAAGGTGAACTTGTCGAGATAGAGAATGTATATACAACTGTATCAGATAGTGTATAGTGCACAATAGTCATGCACCTGTCGTCTGCTTATTACACTCGCA
The DNA here is from genome assembly GCF_964275005.1 of Diadema setosum. Lineage (NCBI taxonomy): Eukaryota > Metazoa > Echinodermata > Echinoidea > Diadematoida > Diadematidae > Diadema > Diadema setosum. Next base: position 26,508,659 of record NC_092695.1, read on the forward strand.
CGAACGCATGCGTATAGGCCTACTGTGTGCGAGCACTTGTATATCAGACAGGGCTGTCGTAACGACACTTTTTTTTTACAAATATATTGGGCAGTAGCATAAATCGCACCAAGAAAGGCGCAATCATAGAATGAAATTGCGAGCTTCATCGTTGTAAAGACTTGCGCAGCTTGCTCTATGTAGGATCAGTAAACACAAGAAAAGATCAATACAGTTTACTTTATAGCTCTGAATCAGACGAGCGCTGCTAGGTTTTTTTCAGTCATTTTATGTATATCATGTCCATATCTCGAGAACGTGTATACCCTGATCCCACCAAGGGCTCGCCAAAAAACGATGCTGTCTTTACAAGTGGGCGAAATTATTCATACCTGCAGCGGAAATGAGATGAAAATCTAGCCAATGACGCACCTTCTTATAGCAAGTAAAAATACATCCCAAACACGTGTCTGGATCATTTGCAAGTTTGCTTGAATGTATCGGTGACAAATAAAAGTTTAGCCAACGGCGTCTAACCAGTTTTATAACGCCACACTTAATATTCAGGTGCTCTTCTTATGAGTATAAAGCACGCACCACTTTCAATCGCTGCGTGCAGCGGTTACAGTAAGTCGACACCAGAATCCCGATATCTGTGTGCTTCTTAATTAGTGTACTTACTCCGAAGCCATGCTATACCAAGGAGCTACTCACTTGCTGCAGAAGATAGCATCGTATTATGCCAAAGTAAGGCGTGAACCAAGGGGTGGTATCCTCGTTTCGCTATTAAAGAAGCTTAAAGACGGTACTAAGTGTCCTACAAAGATGCACAATCCGATAAATCTTGCGCGTATAGTGTCCCACTGATGACCTATGCGAGTGGAGACCGTTACATATGCATTATGTAAGGTCCCCCAATTCAGCAGTGGGTTCTTCAATTCAGGTTGAGCGAACACCCATAGATCTCAGTGTTTGCACATGTATAGCTCCACGATACGCATGGACGGGGAGAGGGAAAGGGTTCAACAATACAACTCGGACATACATGTAGTCTGCTTTTATGCGGGAGGTCACTTTGTGTGGCTGACCATGGACCTACGGAGGTCCATGGGCTGACCAAACCAGCACGGTCTGACCAGGGAGGTGGAAAGCCCCACCTCCCTGGTCTGACTCAGAATAGCATCCAGCGACTGTGTAAGAAGACGTGAAATCGTTCGTCTCGCTGCTTAAAGGTCCTGTATACCATTGGGAGCAGTGATCTAAAAACTGTTCAAGTTGTCACATTATTTTGATGCTATGTGTAGGTCAGTTGTATCTCAAAACATCCTACCATGTGAAAATTTCGCAATAAAGCCTATAAAATTGAAAGGAGATATCATTATTTTTCTCACTAAACCACAGCTGTAAACGGTTTAGTCTAGAAACATTTCTATTATAACTATTCTTCACATTTTTATATTTAACAACACTTATCTTTAATCATACTTATTCAAATTTCTACATTTAATTTATTTTTTGGTTGTTTCTATCCATAACTCACATTTCAGAATCTTTTTAAGAACTAAATCAGGGTTTTTGTTTCATCTGCAAATGGTAAATAATGCCTTTAAGATCGCTTCACGATCGACTACTAGTATCAGGCTGTATAATAACGCATATTAATGTGTATTACATAATCTTTAGTGCATATACTGTTCAGCACGGGATTGATTTTGTAATATGAATACAATGCTCACGATTCTTAATTTCTGTTGGGGAACGATGGTCCCGTATTACACCGTTAAAGTTAGTGATCTTATTTTACACGATGAAGTATGTTTTGTGGATCAACCTTGTACAAGCTCTGGCCTAGGTATCTGGCTGTATGTATCTAGCCTCTTGCTTTACAAACTGATAATACCCTCATTCTGTCATTCCTCAACTCCATCTATAAGAGACATAACACATTTCTAATGCCGAGACGTACCAGTGTCACTGCGATCATCGACAACGATTAAAAAGCAGATGCAACGTTAACTATGATATCATTTGATATTACACTGTAGTATATACACCGGCCGGCAGACACACACACACGCACACACACACACACCCAGGCACGCACACACACACACACACACACACACATACACACAATTTTATATATAATAAACAGTGCACAGGCCTATCATTATTGAATTTAGACGCACGAAATGTCGTTTGTACTGGGTATTCTCTTAAAGAAAACCATGCGATAGGGCTATAGATGCGGAACCAGTAGACTATCATTGTCGGGACGCCTACAGTACTCTAGATCGTATATTCCGATCTCTTATTTTTCTCTGATAGCTTTCAGCAAGCTTGGCTTTTGCAAAGAGATACCCTGTGTGATAATAATAGTAAATAAAATATCTTTTCAATATAAACAACATACGCAAATACATGTATACAGGGTATTGTATGAACATATGCAAAGCATTATGTTATTAATTGTCCGAACAGTACACATAATACATAATATAGTTCAAAATCATATCAGATTTATGCACAGAATTAGGCATATTGTGGTATCAGCTCAAATCAAGGGGAGGGTCTAGTTATAAGTTTCATTTTTCATAATACAGGGTAATATTGATCAATAAGTAAATCAAGATCAAATTAAAGAATGGAAAGTAAGCGGCGATATAAAACAAGACCATAACAAAACGCGTGTAATGAAAGTGTCACACACACACATACACATACACACACACGCACACACAAACACAAACACACACAGACACACACACATATGTATATGTACACACACACGATGTATGTGTATTGTGTATCATGAAAGATTTTGATATGAACCCGATGTTATTTTATGGGGTCATCTGTTTTTAAGAGCTAACATCGAAGCGTCATACAACCCACGAGTTCAACAGTAAAAAAGACCCATGAATCATACAGCCCGTGAGCTCGACACAAGGCAAATAAGGTCAACGAGTCCGACACTACATTTTAGTGTAGACAAAAAAAAAGGCCCATGAGTCCGCACACCAGGCAAACGAGGCCTACGAGTTCAACACTGCGTATACATCATAAAGCTCCGTAACCAATGTAATGTCGGTCTTGTGCACGGTTTGTTTGTTTGTGTGTGTGTTTTTTTTTTTTTGGGGGGGGTATGTATTTGTATTTGTATTCTTTTTTTTTTTTTTTTTTTTTTTTTTGCTTTAGCGTCAAACTCGTGAGTCTTGTTTGCCTAGAGTTGGACTTATGGATCATACAGTATTTGCCAAGTGTCGAGCTCGTGGGATGTATGACTCGTGAGCTGTACGATTGTGACTCGTGGGCTGATATTCGTATACTAGTATATGGGCTGTATGACTCGTGTGTGTTGGACTCATGACGCGCACCCATAACGGTCTCTATTAATTTATTTTTGAAAAGATTTACCGTTCTGACTCTAACGATTTTCAGCAGTTTTCTTATTACGCATGAATGCGTTTAGTTAGTGTTATATACAGTTGCAATATGAATTCGGGTTTCTTATATCTCATACCTGCCAACATTTCAAGATGAAATATCTTACTTGTGGATTGCAAAAATCTTATTTTATATGCAAACTGAAGTTAAAAATCTTACTTTCGGTCAAATCTTCAGAAAATACACAATAAAGGTATATCTAAATATTTTTTAAAAATCTGATTTCTCTGACAGAAAATCTGATTTTGCTATTTTTAACGTAAAAAATCTTACTGAATCTGATAAAATCTTACTAGTTGGCAAGTATGATATCTGTTTCAGCTTTGTCAGTGCAGTATTTCCCGAAGGTCGTTGTGGTGCAAGACGGAACTTCGCCCGAATGCTGGGCCTGAATGGAAGTACAAAATTCACTCTTGTAGGCATATTATATATCAATGATCATCGTGAAATAATGCGCCAACCCTATTCACCACGCATTTACATCCGTGACAGCTCTCAAAATGAAATGCAAAATCCAACATTTTAAATAATTATATTGTCACTCTTCCAACCTGTAAATGCCATACTCTAAATGTTGGATTGTCCCCATTTCATTTTTAGGATGCGATAAAGGATTACTTTTTGTCGTTCCGTAGCAATTAACATGGTAATGACGTCCTCTTTCCTGTTACTTAAATTGTCTACATTTTCATCTTGTTGTTTCTGCAAAAATACCGATTGTACCCAACAATAAAATCGGCATTTGCCAGTTGCGTATATCTTTTAATGAACTCTTTTTTTCTTTTCTTTTTTATCGAAATACAGATTGTCCATGGCGGTTTCATTACAAACTCTATACGGGGCTTGAAGAAAACTTACAGGTAGATCCCTCTATGACAGAAACCGTGGAAAATCTGATCTGCAGTTAGGGGTATTGGACGGAACACAGAGCCATATACACCATAGGTCCGTTTTACCCGACCCACGGGGTAATGTCTAACGGACCTGCGCTCCAAAATATTTTGATTACCATTAGATTTCAGGAAAACTGGGGGGATTCTGAAGAAAGTTACCAAGGGACTTTAGTTCCAACCAAACCCTATGCTGTAACCAAGGGAAAAAAAAAAACTATCTCGGGGCATTTTGTCGTTGCTTTTATCACAGAAACATGACGAGCCCGCCCAGTTCGGTGATGTGTTTGACCATTCTTTCCCCTATAGGCCTATACGCTATCTTCCAATATCTTTGTGCATGTGCATGCAGATGGGATCTAAAAACCCGTTTCAAGACCGCACCCCCTCCACCAAAAAAATAAATAAATAAATAAATAAAAAATAAGTAAATAAAAATAAAAGAAATTTCACGATAATGTTTGTGAACGCCACGTCCTGTTCACCAGCACAATTTTCAACTCTTCTATGACTTTCAAATATCAATTTTCATAGCCCCTTTTCAAACATCAGGAGTCTAAAGACAGAGGGAGAAATAGAGAAAAAACACACAAACACATTTCAAAAGAAATCTCCAAGTGAAAAGTCGAACACATCCCCCCTTTGCTTTGCTTGTATGTTTGTTGCGTGTGTGTGTGCATGTGTTTGTTAGTTTGTGTGTTTTGTTGTTGTTTTGTTTTTGTTTTTGTTTTTAGGGTACATGCTGTAAAGTGTGCGTGTGGGGGGGGGGTCGAGTTATTCAGTCCTCAAAACGATACTTTTGATATTTCAGGTTACAGAATACTAGTAAGTAGGCCCTACCAATTAAGTAGTAGGCATGCTAACATGTATCAGCTTCTCTATACGCTGCTTAAGACGACTAAATATCAAAGCCAATATGCCCCGGCAGGATGCACATAAAAATGATAAAAACACAATGGCGGATCCAGAGGGGGTGCACATGTTGGCGCGCGCCCCCTCTTTATTTTTTGTTAAAACAATTAAAAGAAAAAAAAAAGGAAAAATGAGGGGCGTTGCGCCCCCCCCCCTTTTTTTTTTACTTTTGTAAAGACGCCTCCCTTTTACGGAATTCCTTGATCCGCCAATGTAACAGGCCGACGGTGTACTTTTGGCTCGCTACTCGCTCACGTACACATTGGTGTCATGATAGTAAATGTTACCAGGAGAACTTTGACTCCTGACCAATCAAACCCATTCTGCACTTTACCCTCCTCCTCCTCCTCCCCCCCCCCCCCCCCCCAAGCCACCATGTGCACTACATTAATATACCATGTGTACCCGGACTCTTAGTACACCAGTGGCGGATCCAGAGGTGGCGGATCCAGAGGCGGCGCACCGGTCGCGCGCCTCCTCTTTATTTTTGTAATTTAAAACAAAAGAAATAAGAAGAAAAAATGGGGCCGGGAGGGGTGCGTGCGCCCCCCCCCCCCCCCCCCTTTTTCATTTTGCAAAGGCGCCTCCCCTTTACAGAATTCCTGGATCCGCCACTGTACACTGTTAGAAACGATACTTCACTCATGTACGTTTGAACCATGGAGACACATGCTAGAAACGAAGCTGACTGAATCCGATATCCCTATGGATACGAACATTGCCGCCAATCAATGGCCTAAAACTAGGTGCGACAAAAGCGCCAGCATGGTTCGAAGCATGCACACTACACTAAGCAAAGGCGGTCATGTCCTCTAATTAACTATTTCGACCACATCACCCTCTTGGTGAAATGTTCAGTCGACATGACAGGTGTCAGAGTTAGAACATGGAACATACCAGATCTCTCTGTCGATGAAGCCATTGCAGTATTGTCCCCCTCAGGCAGCTTTACCCTCAAAAGTCCTGAAGAGTCACACAATCGATATCAGTACAGCAATGTCGATGTCTACCGTACCAGGGACGTTACCCGCCTAGCCTACTCAGCTCAGCACTCTGCTGTACACACAGGATGTCACCTCAGATCCCTGGTACACAGCAACTTGCATGCAAGGGTCATGAACTGCGATAAGCCTGAACGGGCCATCATTCGCGCCAATCGTGTTACTTTTTGTCAGGATGCGGAGAGCATTACAGCAATGTTGCATTCATCATCAGTGTTTTCCCACACATCGAGTGGATATAGCGAGTGGAAATCGCTATACATTCGTCTAGAAGCATGAACCCCTCATAGATTATATCAGTGACTAATCATGGCTAAAACATGGCTACGTTTACTGTACGCATTAGTTAAATTGCACTGCAAGCATTATAGCACTAAGGATTCTGTCTCTTTCTTCTATTTTTAACTGACTAGTGACAGCTAATTCAAATCATGCTATTGAAGCGCAATATATTGGAGTGAACTGAATATTGCATTTTTCATGATGGGTACAGTTCATGCAGGACCATGCACTAGTATGTGTCAGTATTTACTGAAGCATCTAACCAACACTGGACATTCTGCACAAATCAAATGAAGTAGACATGACCGTTCTTCGACTCCGATATTCTGTAATCCGCTTCCTTCGTACGTGTCACCCACTGATTTCGAGTACAATTTGTAATTCTACCGTGCAACAGTACCGGCAGTACTGAGTAGGAATAATAAGTGACTACCAAACAACATAAAAACGAGTTTCTTTACTCTGGTGGCTACATCCTATTAAAAAATCTAACGGCACGGTGAAACCAAGGTCAAACAAAGCACTAGTACATGTACAGATAATGTATCATACAAATTACAGTACGGGTACTTGTACAATACTTGGTATGATATGCAATGCGATATCGGCAAGGAAGTCCATCAACGTACTTGCATGCCGTGTTATGGCAAGCCTTTCTTGCATTTAAAGTTGATTTCTGATATCTGTATAGAATTAAATTTGTGATATCAAGAATGAAATTTGTGATATCACAAATTCCCGTAAGTGTAGCATATGAACTTAATTTGTGATATCAAGAAATTGAATTTGTGATATCACAAAATCCATTCTTGATATCACAAATTCAGTTTGTGATATCACATATTCGAATTCGTGATATCAAAAATTCAATTTGTGCGGGATTATCATATCACTGAATGAATTTGTGATATAAGAAAGTGGAATTATAGGTTTCACGTGAAAAACCAATGGTAATTCTTGATATGATTTTGTAAAATAATTAAATGTGTAATTTGTTATAGGCAAGTTTATTCAAGAAATAAAACCGGAGAGAACAAAGCTGGCAGAATGTACAAGCCCAAAAGTCTTCAGACTAGAGTACTAGTATTTATGAAGAGTGAAGATATCCAGATCTTCTAAAGAGTTTGGTGCAGCCGTGTGCATGACAAACAAACAGAATTTGTAGTGAGAAGAAATTAGTGGTACAAAGGACTTCAGTTTTGTTGACCTGCTCAATGAGAAATTTCTCTTATTAACTTGGAGGAGTTAGGGAAAGGCCGGGAGAGAGTATCTTTCATAGAGTGGAGAAACGCAAACAAAAGTTGTAAGTCAACAAGTCTCTGCCAAATCAGTGGCGAGAAATAGAGAAAAAGAAATGAGAATATATGTGACTTTGAAGTATATTGACAACATATCGACAGTGGAATTTTAGATAATCATAATGTTGCTAAACGATTTATTTTTACTACCTATCGATTCTTTTAAAACTGATTCCAATCACTTTAAATGAAAGACGGGTTGCCAAAACTTTTCATTCAGTTTTTTTTTTAAACTATCGTTATATTCTATGTAAAGACAACATCTGAAATTCTATCGGAATTTCTGCGCTAAACTAACGCTCCAAATCACAGTAAGGCCTATAACTGCGCTCAACTGTAACGCTCGAATTCAAAGTTGAATTTCAGCGCAAAACTAACGCTCGTATTCCCTGTGTATTTCTGCGCTCAACCAAGGAGATACCTTCTTGGCTGAACTAACGCTCACAGGGCCTATTACTACTACAAGCTCACATATACTACAAGCTCTGTCTTTTTAGTGGGTCCCTCCATTTTTCGCACTTAAAGCAACGGTATTACATGTACCTCACTTTGATCACTTCTGTTTCATTTTTACTATACAATGTATGATTACTATACTCTCTAAAAAAATCGAGTGAAAAATTTCACTCTTAAGGAGTGAATACAAAAAAGAGTTAATTTAGAGTGAAATTGGAGTGAATTTTTAGTGAAAATGTTCATTCTCACTCGTTTTAGAGTGACGTCAGGGATCCGACTCCAAAATCTTCGAGTGATCCCTGAGGTCACTCCAAAATGAGTGAAAATGAACATTTTCACTCGAAATTCACTCCAATTTCACTCTAAATTCACTCTCTTTTTTGTATTCACTCCTTCAGGAGTGAATATTTTCACTCGATTTTTTTTTTTTTTTTAGAGAGAGTAGGTCCTCAATTGTTATTGGCTTTTCATTTCACTATGTTCTACTTCCACCTCCCTGGTTCTACTTACCTTATTCTCTGTTATTAATGAAGTGAAACATATATGTTTTGTCGAAAAATGAAATAAACATTGAATTGAATTGAATTGAAAAAACGCTCGAATTCACAGTTACAGTAAATTTCAGCGCAAAACTAACGCTGGAATTCCCTGTGTATTTCTGCGCTCAACTAACGCTCGAATTCACAGCTGAATTTTAGCGCAAAACTAACGCTCGAATTCCCTTTGTATTTCTGCGCTAAACTAACACTTTAGGCCTAATTCACAGTTGAATTTTAGCACAAAACTAACGCTCGAATTCCCTCTATATTTCTGCACTCACCGAATGACGATCGAATTCCCATTAGTTTTCTGTACTGAACTAAAGCTCGAATTCCCTGTGTATTTCTGCGCTCAACTAACGCTCGAAATCACACTTGCTTTTCAGCACAAAACTAACGAACGAACTCCCCTAGTATTTCCGCGCTCAACTAACGTTCGAATTCACTGTTGAATTTCAGCGCAACTGCGCTCAACTAACGCTCGAATTCAGGGTGGTTTTCTGCGCAAAACTAATGCTCGAAATCAAATGATTTTTTTTTTTTTTTTTTTTTTGCGAAAGATAAGGGCTGATATGCCATGTAAATTAATGATATCACAATTTGGAATTAGTGATATCACAAAATGTATTTCTTCATATCAAGAATGTGAATTTGTGATATCTCGAATTGCATTTGTGATATCACTATTTCGATTTCGTAATGTCAAAAATTGGTATTACGTCATAAACCAATGGGTATTTGTGATATCAAAATTTGCATTTGTGATATCAGAAATTCGAATTTTTGATATCACGAAATGGAATTCGTGATATCAGAAAATCTTTTTAAAAATTAGATTGGCTTGCTATGTGAGCGCGAGCCCATCACTGATCTCCCCAGTGGATAAATCAGACAACCATGTGTTGCGAGTTAATGGATCACCTGATACTTATTGTGCGTTGCCGGTTTAAGCTCTTTGGTAGATTCGCTATTATTTATTATTGTAAATTTTATATAATGTATTATATTCCATTCATATATTAAAAAATATATATTTTTATATTGATATTAATACACACAACAGATATAGGACTATGTATGTACTAAATGTGCATGTGTTTATAGAGCCGTAGGAAACAGCTGCAGTTGTCTTCACCAACAAATGAAGAGCGTAACGCTCTTTGCGTATGCCATTCACTATCGACACGGGATAGCGTGGCGTTTGAGTTCTCTCTTCGTCAGCTCAGTCTACAAGTTAGGAGTCAAGCATTCTCTGTATTTCTTGCTCTTTGTACTTGACTTACATCTTACTAGTTACTACAGTGCTCTGTTTTGCAACAGAGCGTAAAGTTTCAATTCATAACTTATACTCACTACTCACTAGAAACCACAATGGCAGACGACAAATATGTCGAAACATTTCGGCTCATCAATGAGCCTGATAACCACTGGAAAGCACGCAAGACTTTCATAATGAGGAACTGGGATGACTACCCTGAGGAGATGCAGTTAATTTCACTCTCCATGGTTTGGGCTAACATGACATTTGATGGCTGCAAGTAAGTATAGACTTTTTTTTTTTTAACTAAGTCAGTCGGAATTACAGTCTAAGAGATGAATGCCCCTCTAACGCAAAATCGTGAAATAGACAGTAGGCCTATTGGGCTATGGTTGAGGAGTCTAGATATCGCGCACGAAAATTTCTGATGCTCTTATAATAGAAATCATTCCACAATCGTACCTGAATTTCTCAATAAATATCACGAAAATGCAGAAAAATCACCTCCCAGAATCTCCTGATGATACGATGACGGAGTAGTGTGCTGTCGCCGTATGTATGTCGGACTTAATTTCATGCATTCAATTTCTCGGGGTATGTAAAGGTCGCACAGCTGCCCTATGTAGTTTCATGCGTGAAAGTGTCTGCCCCTCTCTGTGGCTGTAACGTGCTTCGGCTTTCGTAGAATATTATAAACGATCGATCGAACAAATTACGAATTCTATCGGCTACGATCATACGAACGAGACAAGCGAGACGACACATCTAACCACAGTAACATTAGGCTACAACATCATTAAAAAAGATTTTAAGCTAAGGTAAGTAAATTACAAGGCAAAAAGTTGGAAATTTAGTGAAAAATTTGTTAGAAATCAAAATTTCCTACCTGCTTCCTTCTCACGTTTAGCAGTTGTCAGGTATGTTTATTCCATGGGCGTATCGGCAAATTTTGCGCTTAGTCCTACGCGTAATATTGCTTGCCATACGCTCTGCGCGACCAGTAAGTCCCTGCGCGAGAAAAAAATTTACTGCAGTTTGCCGAGAAGAATCAGGGGGCGAGCTCAAATTGGGCATGGACGATTCGGCAATTCTAGCGATCTCGGGGCTGGGAAAATGCGATAACAAAATGCCATAATTTTCATTTTAAAAATGATTTGAATCGGAGAAAATCAAAACTGTGTGCATTCTGAAATTTAATTTAGGCAGATAAATGCAAAATAATTTTTAAGCAGCTTTTATTTTGTCTGAAATTAAATAAATCATTTGGTGTATATTCCTTCGCCGCTTAAGACAACTCGCCCTCGAAAATCGAGGGCGAGCTGTCTCCGGGTCGACCTGTCTCGAGGGCGAGTTGTCCTGGATCCTATAACAGAAAAGCTGCAGTGCCAGTACTGTACAGGCAGGCAGTGTAGTGTTGGGGCCTATTTCATGAGTAGACAAATCTATGCCCAATTTGATACAGTAAAGTCTACAACTACAAGTACAATCAACATCTTGATTTCATTAGCATGATTAGGCAGGCCTATGTCAGTCTGTCCTTGCACTGCACTGATGTCTGAATCATACACTAGTAAAAATATGTCCCCATGCTGTGTGTAATCAAGGAAGTTCAGTACAAATGTAGATCGTAGATTGCTGCCAGTTGGAGTCACAATTGTTGTGTTCCCTTTTTGAGTTTGAACTCATAGGCCATATTTTATGCCATCGGTCAAAAATATTTGAAGTCAAATGGTTATGTGCCACACCGGATCTGCCTCGCACTTGTCACAACTAGGACAACAATTGATAAACATTTACATTCACAGGCACAATTTTAGGTTTCAGTGATTGTACCAGTAGGATACAGAACTTTGCAAGACAGTCTACAATGTATGTCAATTCACGTCCAGTGCTATATTAGTTTAATTAAAAGGGTATTCCTCAACAAATACAGATTCCTGTGATGAATATTATTATCAGTGTAATTACCAAGATTTTACAGATTACGTGTTATCATTCAGCTCCCAATGCAACTCTTGTTTTCATACATTTGATTTTTGTACAGATATCATCCTGATTTGATGGACAGGGTAAGAGAACTGGCTGCAGGCATCCAGGTCAAACACTAATCCAGAGCTTACAGATCATTCATTCCAGTAGCCCACTGTCTCAAAGATGTCTGTTAGCAACTGTGCATGATAAGCCTCTCCAGCAAAAAGCCACCTCTCACAAATTACATGGATTTCCTTTCAGGCATGTTCATTTGGATCTGCTCAAAAGTAGAACTTGTAGAGCACAGTAGATAGAAAGGGGAGGGGGTCATGGCAGATCAAACTGCTGCATTTCACAAAGACCTGAATTTGTGAATTCATGAACCTGTTACATTGATACAGGAAAATTGAGACTGAATCCAAGATGCTGTGTCTCATTTCTCAAAAGATATTGCCCAGAACTTATGGACCGTGTGCGGGACATGGCTGCTGGAGTGGGGGACACCTCCTCAACTGTTGGTCTGGCAAGAGGCTCAAGTTGCCAGGAAAAGGACAGAGTTGGGAACCAAGGGTTGAAGAGAATTAAAGGAGAATCTACCGAGCCTAGAAGCAAAAGACAGCGCCTGGCTGAGGATACAAATACATCCTCTGTGAGTGCTTCCCAAAATGAGTCCTGCTTGCAGCAAGGCAGCATCCAAAACCAGACATCTGGCAGGCTGACAGCAAAGGACATAACCGGAAGCATTGAGTGCATAGATGGAGGAGTACCACTCATCACAGTTTATCCTTCCTGTAGCAAGTCAGCAGCTGCGACTAAGGAGGAGTATGACAAGCTTGGCAGCTTCTGTGGTGCATTTAAGGCTAAGTGCAAAGGCCTTCAGACTAGCGATGACCAGCTCAGGCAATTGCTTCTCAATCTACTCTATTCATCAGGCACAAATTATGCATTTGACTACATGCTGACAGAGGACACAAGTGGGCAATGGCAGGCCAAACTCGTTGTCTCCAGTGTTTTATGTGGTGTGTGTCGTAGTAGCACAAAGAAGGCAGCAAAGCAAAATTTGCTGAACTCTTTCGCACATTCTTTGATAGAGAACCACACCATTGTAATTCAAGAAGGTTTGCCACTTGACCCCAAGCTAGGATGCAGCAGTAAAATTTGGTATGACCCTTGCTACTCAAATCAGTCCCCTGAGGGAGTCAAGGCATGCAAGGCTTTAACAACAGAACCTCAATCTGAAACTCTTCAAACAGAGTCCAACACCATTTCCGCTACATCGATCTTGGAACAGTTGCCCCATGATGTCCGAACAAATGATCTCAATCGTGTTATTGCTCCTGCTCCAAGAATACCAGGTTTTTTTCTCTATGAAACAATGGAAGATGGATCCAACCATACTCCCATTGAAAACCCAATTTGTAAGATCATGAACTCAGCAAGTGTTTCTAAATTACATGCTGACTTCCAGACAGAAGAGTATCCCAGGCCTAAAAATTCATCAGCAGTTCTGTGCACAGTGTACATCTCCTCCCGCCGTGTTGGAGTTGGTTTGGCACTCAATGTGCGGGAGGCCAAGCATCTTGCTGCCCACAATGCCCTACGGGCCTTAGAAATGACGCATGTTACCCTTCGAAAAACTTCAGCCACTGATGGGGAGGCTGTGGGCCGCAGTCAGTTGACGGATGACTCTAACCAGGAGACCTCGATAGCAGAGTCCAATGTTGGCCACAAGCTGCTGAAGATGATGGGCTGGAAAGGTGAAGGGGGGCTAGGCAAGACAGGGGAGGGAATCGCCGTCCCTGTGAAAGCAACAGGTAATGATTCGTCATCCAAAGCGGGACTTGGCTTTGACCTAGCACAGTTGAAGGACCCAGACACAAAGCAGCTTGATAACGGGAAAACGTGGCAGTTCCTCCAAGCCTATGCCAGCTCAACAAATGATGAGGATTTGGTTTTCAGCAAAGATTTCAGTATAAATGAAAGAAAAGTCGTCCATGGCATGGCTCTCAAGCTGGGGTTGAAGACAAAATCTAGGGGAAAGGGTGATGACAGATACATGACAGTTAGTCGAAAGTGGGACGTACACAGATTGGTTCAAGCTTTGGCAGAGAAAGGGGGTAGAATAGGGAATTATGAACTCGTTCAACCCTCACTTGGGGGCTCATTTGTACCTGCTGTCTAACTTGAATGCCGTCATTGCAACTTTGTACTTGTCTTTGTTTTGTCGCGGTCAATGTTATACAATGCATGACATTTTCTCAACAATTACACTCCTTTACCCTAAAACCGAAAACTTATTTTCTGTTTACCCGCAGAAATGGCCGAGACATCGGTTTTGAACAGAACAAGCATCAGTGCACTATTTTCCTTATTTCACACATATTCATGGTGGGTGGGGGGGGGGGGGGGGGAGGGGGGAAGAGTTTGACAATTTTGATGAAGTTGTCGTCTGAAGTTCAGCTGAGTTGCATACTAAGGTGGTAATAGTAACAGCCCTCATTGGCAAGGAAAGTGTTGGATCGTGAACTGAAAATAACAATGTAGCTTGACCTCTTATGCTGTGAACATGTCACAACACTTTGGTTGTCAGTTCAGAAATGCCTTCATCATCTAATGAAAATATGTTGAAGTTAAAGGAATAATTGCATCTCCTGCAAAGAGATATCGTAGATCAAGCTAATTTGTTGAATACAGGTAGGCAAAGATTTAGCGACTGACTCAGGGCTCAGCACATGATTTACCCTGATCTGAGAACACAGATTTACAAAATGTAGTATACTGTAAAAGTGGAAATTTTCGCGGTGTTGAAATTTTCGCGCATTTCGCGCAACCAGAAGCTAGCGCAAAAATAAAAGCACATGAATATTTTTGCGTGCCATACATTCCAGTAGTTGACATCTTGATTCTGCGGAATTAAAAACATGCGAAACTCTTCTTACCCGACCAAGCGCGGAAAATTAGTCGCGTGAAAATATCCACTTTTACAGTACAGTGCTCTCCCGTTATGACAAAATTGTGCTTACAACAAAGTAAAAATTCAGGCCCCAACTTTATCAGCTCTATATGTTTTTATTGTTTACATTTGTTCTCTTTATAACGATATTTCGATATAATGAAAGAAAACTGTAGGACTCAAGGACTTCATCATAACAGGAATCGACTACATTGATGTACATCGATTGTCAAATATGCACCATGTAACAGATTCAATGTTTAATGTTACTTTGACCTTTGCAAGGTTGATGGTATTACCATTTTTTTTACCAAGTGGTGTCTCCGGATAACATATGACGGAGTTTGGAGGAATAATTAGCTTGAAGGGGTTACCTACAATTGTACATGCTGTGTTATAGCTAATGGTTCCAACAGTAGGTGACATTGGGATAGATACACCAGATGTTTCTTCTTTGTAATCTATTTTGTAATGTTCATTGTGAGTAATCAAGCTTTTTTTTTTCCTATAGTGATAAGCTAGTAATGAAGATGGTAATTCAGACGTACTAAATCTGAGATTTAGTACTTTGTACTGTGTCTTTTTTGTTTCATTACCTGGAGTAAGAAAAACTAAGAATGTTACAGTGTTTTACAATGCATGCAAGTGACCAAGAAGTTCGGTTTTGTGTCGTTGGTAAAGCAAGCTCTGATACTTCTGTTTTAAGACACTTTTCAGTCTTTGTTGCCCTTTGCTTCAGAGGAAGAGCAGTTATTTTCTAATTCTAATTGGGTTCTTTCAAGAGATCTTTTTTGCTGAAAACTGAATCAGGTTTCCTTGGTAAATGTAACCCAACAATCTTTTGAGGCATGTACATGTAGTTCTGGTTGTGGTTAGATTAAGGGTCTTTTCCTTTGGTGACTGGACAAAGCTCCAAGTATACCAGCAGACAAAAAAAAAATAGAAGTTTGTGCAAGGGGCATTTTCGACTTGCAGGATATTGACAATTCAAACCAACTAAAAGTGAATGTCATTCCATGTTTAGATTACTGGTAACTTTTAAACAACAGTAAAATTGGACTAACAACATGATGGATGTTTATGAATGATGTGACAAGGATGTCTGAGATATGCAGTAAACGCAACTACATGTATTTAATAAACACACACACACACACACACACATACACCACTTTTTCTGTAAATTTCATATACAATAGTGGCCAGGACAACATCACTGATTCATAAAATTGTGAATCTTGAAAATTCCATATTTGAGTCACACTTCTCATTTGTTTTGTTTGATGTGATACTCTGTGCATTACCTAAACTCCGCTTGCATGGATTTAAGTTTCACTGTGAAAAAAAAAAAAAGGTAGGCAGAAGAGAGCTAGTTCCCTAGATGTGGCTTCCAATTAATACAATGGCCACACTGTTGTTTTAAGTCTCCAAAATGGTAGATAGTTACTGGCTTTTATTTCTATTCTTTTCAAAACAATTGTACATACATTATACATTGCAGCTGTACCTGTACATGAACTGGGACATACAGGTAGGAATGTTCTTGTGAAAAATGGTACGTGTACAGGCAGACCTCGATATAGCGAGATGTACAACTAGTTTGGACTTCAAGAACATTCATGTTATGAAATCTTGTTAAAATGGACAAAGGAAATAAAGAAAATGATAAAATATTGTTGCATCTGTGTTCATTTTATATTAAAATCAGAGTTCACCTATGGTTCATTGTTTTTGTTGGTACTAGAAGTGCATGCTTTTTTTTTTCTCCATTACGTCAAGATTTGTTGTTGTTTGGTGGTGTGTTTTTTTTTTTTTTTTAGTTTACCCACAACCAGTTACTTGTTAACCTCATCATAAAAAGACCAGATATAATGAAACCCTCTTACGAGAAGGTCATTTTGTAGGTCCCAACTCTTTCAGTTTCTTAAGTTTGTATCCTGATACAGTGAGATATAAAGGGGATGGCTAGTAACTGGTCATTGGTCGGTGGGAATGCGGGAGGATGATTGTTCCAATCCTTGTGGGATTCATTTAAGAGTACATTATATATCTATTGTTGTGTGAAAATTATTTGCTTCAGAATGGTCTCATATTCAAGTAATGTGCAGTTTAATGTTTCCAGGTTAGCGTGCCTGGTCAGTGACGGGGCATTAATCTGCACATTACCCGGATACTTGAATATGAAACTGTTCTGAAGTGAATAATTTTCACACAACAGTAGATATATAATGTACTCTTCAATGAATCCCACAAGGATTGGACATTCATCCTCCAGCATTCCCACTGATTCCCACTGATCGGTTACTAGCCATCCCCTTTAAGGTACACTGAAATTGTTATGATTTTGAGTCCTTGTGTGTATGAGGTTCCCCTGCTATTAATTTTCATGTACAAGGGAAAATTTTTGCACATGTGTATCTTTTACATCATGATGAATAAAATTAACTTTGTACAGTATCTTAATGATTTTAGTGCCTCTTTGACATGTATATTACATGTATTAAAGTGTGTGTAATTTACACTTCTAAAATGTTAGGTGAGCAATTGGATATGTGGAGTGTGTGAGTGCAAAAATCTCCATGTGTAAACGATTCTGTGAAAAAAAAAAATTCAGCAATTGTAACCATACCCAAACAGTGGCTGTCTTCATTAGCTTGGTACATAAAATGTAATTAGCAGCAGCTCCCTCACAAGAACCAGTAGTAGTACCGGTACATATTTGACGTAGTACCAGTCTGAAACGGGTCTAGATTTTTAGGGGATTAGGGTGGTACATGTGGCATGAGTACACAAGTTCATTTTAAATGTTCAGCTTCAGGTCTCGTGTCAAATAAATATCTGACAAGTGGGTCTACAATTGGGCAGTACAGTGTATTGGACATACAGTTGAAAACAGCTAACAGCGATAAATTCACAGGGCTGTGTGTGCATGCTTGCCCTAGAATGAGTGTGTGTGCACACTCATTCTAGGGTCTTGAAAAAAAAGGTCTTGAAAAGACCTTTGACTTAGGCGATTATTCACCTTATGCGAGGTCGACTTTACTAAGCAAGGTTGACTGTACATCTGAATGGCTAGAAAAAAAAATTGTGGAAAAGTTCAGTTACATTTGACCTTTGGGGATTTTGCCCAAAAGCCAATCAGTGCATGTAAACCTCATATTGAGGTGCGAGTTTCTTCAGTTTGTCTCCCTCTACAAATTAAATTTGTTAAGATCGCAACTGCTGATCTGTAAATTAACAATTATGTCGGGAAAGAAGGAACCAGTGGGACTCGAACCTGTCATCTACTGCTTACCGGGCAGTTAACCTCATATTGCTTTCATACCTGGGCCAGATATGAACAAAAAAAAGAAAGAATATATGTGTGTATATGTGTACATATATACTGTATACGCCATATATTTCGCGAGTCTAAATGTTCGCGAATCGGGACTTCCTGACGATTTCGCGAGTGGTTAATTTTGCGATCTTGGAGTCCTGTACTGAACAGAGAAATGTACACGTGTACGTCACATTCACATCAGGATCAGAGTCAATATTTTCGCGTCTTTAATTTTGCGAATAGCACCTGACTCGCAGAATTCGCAAAAATAAAAACCTCACAAAATATTCAGCGTATACAGTAGTAAGAGGAAGATATACTTAGTATATATATATATATACATGTATATACAGTAAGAGGAATGATGATGTCAAAGCTATGCACCGATTTCTCCTTCCTTTCTCATATCTCACATGTGTGTGTGTGTGTATATATATATATATATATATATATATATATATATATACATAATTTAGCAATATTCCTCCAATAATAACATGCTGTGGGATGGACAGACAACAGTAAAACATTACAGTTTGAATTCACAAAGTAACTCGATGGTTTAAGTATAGCACATGGACATTATACAAAAATGGGGATATATAACAATATACACATAGCACATACTGTACATGGTTAGCGTGCTTTCTTCACTGGAGATATATTGGCATACGTGTACACTTCTGCAGTTGAAGTTTGGACATTTCAGGCAATACAGATTTAAAGTACATTTCTAAATTCCTGCCAATGCATCCTTCATGGTAGAATAGAAAAATAAACTAATTACGAAACTATGGTCAATACACCCACCCACCTACACACACACACACACACACACACACACACTGACACACAAGGTCTTTCTTTCATCAAAAACAAAAAAGAACCCCATATAAACCATAAATGGCAAACACAGACAACATGAAATCAAATTTTATAAATACTTCAATGTGCAGTTTATTGCTCTTACATGTACAAAGGCTGTACACTGTATAACACAACATGTAACACTTCCATGCTTTCCAAACAAAGCACACAGTTTCAGCCTCCATTATGCCTTGACCAGTCATAATTCACTCCCGACCTGTATGAAATTCAAACAATGGTTACCTAGAAAATAGTACATAACATCATCTCACTGGTCTCTTTATGCATTTCTGAAGTTACAGTAATGTACAAAACTGGGTTACACAGAACTGATGATGGACGGATAAAATACCCCACAATCCCCCCCCCCCCCCCAAAAAAAAAAAAAAAAAATCTGAAGTTGCAGTAATGTACAAAACTTTGGGTTACACAACAGAACTGATGATGGATGGATAAAATACCCCACAATTCCCCCGCCAAAAAAAAAAAAAAAAATACAACCAAAAAAAAAAAAAAAATATATATATATATATATATATATATATATATATATCGTCGCTGGGGTGATAAGACCTTGTATCTGCAATTTTGGTGAAAAAGAGTTTTTTGGATTAATGGTCAAATAATGGGTTAAGTGATGTCCTGTCCAAATCCCAACTGTCTTACTCCAAAAATGAAGCAACCACGGCATGTCAAAGGAAAGGCTATCCCATTCGCCACAGTGCTTTGGCCGCCATGTTTTTTGGCTCTCCTGAACATTTGACATTTTGTAGATATGAGGTCTTATCGCCCCAGCGATGATATGCTTTCCAAACAAAGCACACAGTTTCAGCCTATATATATATATATATATATATATATATATAAACAAATAAATAAATAAAAAAATAAATGTAGAAATAAAAAAAAAAATTGCCCATTGGAACTTTATATGAGCAAACTTATAATGTGAGATCAATATTCTGTACACGTACAGTGGAACCTTGTTATGATGAGGTTGGATGTAGCGAGATACCCAATACAATGAGGTATTTTTGCAAGTTCCACTCTTTTTGTTTTTAGCTCTGATATAAGAAGATGCCCGATATGAGGAGGAAATTTCAGTGGGCCCATACAGCTTGTTATAACAAGGTTCATCTGTATTATGGAGATGGGATACAGTGGAACCTGTTTACTTTCTATGCACCAACAAGCAGCTAAAGAATTCATTGTCAGGTAACACGTGAGTTGGCTCAGTCGGTAGCGCGTTTGCCTCACGATCCTGAGGGCCCGGGTTCGAACCCGAGTCTGGACTGAGAATGTTGTGTGTTATCATACCGACCCCTCTAGCAAGAGGCAAAACACTCTGTCCCTTGGATAGGACATAAACTGGAGGTCCCGTGTATGAGAGAGTCACAACTCATGCACGTAAAAGATCCCGCTTCATTCATTCATTGCAAAGAGCAGGGTGTTTAACCCGGTGAAGTCGTCCCACCTCACATCCAACTGGACCCCATGGAAGACCAGTTTAGTGTAGCTGAATATGGGCTATCCAGCCATCTTCACAGATGGAAAATGAACAATAACAATAACCAGGTGGGATATTGCAAGATATCAGTACACGTATAGCTACACCAAAACACGGTCGTTTATCGAAACGATAAATACAGTACTTGGTCACTGAGGTTGATATGTGCCTAGTCAAAAGGACACAGCAGAATACTTGCATACAAGTGTTGACGATTTCGAAAAAAAGAAAACATATGAGGGAATCATCCTGCAGAAATGAATTGCTGAAAAAAATGGAGTTACACTGAATGTTCATACCTGGTATGTTTCCCAGGCACATACCTAGCCACAAGTCACCCATGTCACATGCAAAGTACTGTTCTGATTTTGTTTCTTAATGATGAAATTCACTTCTTCTTTTTTCCTGTGGTAGAGAGTACTCAAAATTTAAAGACTTCACATACGTATGCTTCTACATTTCACAATCCATAGTACAGTCAAAACTATCAATATGACTCTTAAACAAAGGACAGCAAATAAAATACTGTACTGCATATGAATGTACAGCGTATCCTGTCAGTGGCACTCCCTTCAATGTTCACTTTCTGATTCCTTTCATGTACAAGAAAACACTGGAAAAAGTTGAGAATCAGTGCCTCGACTGATTTGCACAAGTGACTGCAACTGAAGTGTCTGTGACATGAAAACATGTGAATCCTGAAAATCTTACAACTTTATATCAGTCAAATGGCAAAGAAAATGAACCACAAACATAAATGTGAACTGAATGAATGCAGAAGTATCAACAGAACACACCAGTAAAGTTTGAGGAAAATCAGACAATCTGTCCAAAAGTTATGACTAGTTATTAGAAGTTCCGGTATCGCCATCACTGGATTACAGACTACAACAATCTGCGATGTCACAATGGTACAAGGATATCAAAAAACATATAAATAGAAAAATGCGACACACACTTTTTTTAAAAAAAGCATGTTGAGAAAGTATTTGGCTTTATACTTCTTTCAGAAGATATGCTAAATGAGATTAACCACAACATATGTCAGTAAAAAGTGCAAGGAATGTGTACTTTCTATGAAGAATGAAATTTGTGGAATTCTCTTTATATTTTAAATTGAGAGTTAAGTATCGAGAAGTCACATGACTAGTCACATGACGTAGAGGTATCAAGTGAGAGCCTGCTCTTGTGCAGTGACATGTTTGTTCTACGTACAATGTTACAATACTGTGGACCTGCATAAAATTGGGAAGATTGTATATGTTCTTTAGTTCAATGTTTAGAGAAGGAGCATTGTATAATGTAATTGACATAGCTTAGCATGCTCTACCATTGAAGTTTTACAGACAATGATTGATACACTATCTCAAATCACCCATGGATCTACAGATGACTCAAGAGTGTCTTCAATCTATGGCCCCCAGTGCCATACTACAATTTGTTTGGGACATTAGCAAAGTACTTAACCACATTCATCTTAGCAACACTAACCAAAATTGCAAACTGTCTATGACTGACTTGACACAAAAAGTATGTACTGTATGCTCCTAGTCTGTAAAGGCAAATAGACTCAGTGGTTGCGGGGGCGCTGTTGGATGATACTGTAAAAGTGGAAATTTTCGTGGTGTTGAAATTTTCACGCATTTCGCGCAACCAGAAACTACCGCAAAAATAAAAGCATGCAAATATTTTTGCTAGCCATATGTTCCTGTGCGTGATGTCTTGATTCCGCGGAATTAAAAACATGCAAAACTCTTCTTACCCAGCCAAGCGCGAAAAATTAGTCGCGTGAAAACATCCACTTTTACGTACTGCCAATCACTGTTAGCATGATACGAAAGATTGCCGAAGTTGAGCTGTCACCAAGAGTAAAGCGTGTAGGTGTTGCTAGGTAACGTTGCCTTCCTTGTCATCTGCGTGTCACGCAGTCTGTAGTGATGCCAGGTTGCGCGTTTCTTAGTATGATGTCACACAACAAGTTTGCTGAAGCTGTCATCATCAGCCGAATCATGAACCGAACTGTGACCACAGTGGATCGGACTTCTTCAGGCTTGTGGAAATGGGTCACAGCGTAAGCACAAAAGAGGAAAGAGGAGTCAGTAGCATAGGTCTCTGTAGGAAACTTGCGCTGCGCGCCCGCATACGCATTCGACTAAAGCCACCGGGTCTATGTGCCTTAACTCAACTAGTATCTGTATCTTAAATCACGGAATTGAAGGTGAACACGGAGCGCAGTTTCCCTGACACCGAAGGCCATTTCTTCTGTCTAACCTGATGCTATCCCCTAGTTCAAGTTAACCAACGAAAGCATGCCACTGGCTCATACATCATCACCAATTGCATGACGAAGTCCCAAAGACCAACAGTCATATCCTCAGATATCCACGAATCTACTGCCTGGAAGTTTGTCTGAATTTCATGATGTTTCTTTGAAACATACAAAATTTTCAAATTTTCATAGAAAAAAAACCAACAACAACAACACTATTCAGTACAGCATGATACTGCAGCATGTATGGAGTCACCTTTTGACCTCAGATTGAATATTATATGATGGTGAAACTGAAAAACATCCCAGAGAAGTGCACAGAGCAGAGCACTGAAATTTCTACAATGAATAACAAAGGCAGTGGTTGGTCAAGTACTTGCTAGGTTCTAGTTTCCTCATACAAGCAACAATGATTCAAAACAAGTCAAGGTGGAATCTAAATACAGACAAAACATTTGGTTATTCTTTGTATGTGAGTACAAATGAAGTATCCTCACAACAACTTTACAGTGATGGCTCATTTCAAGGTGCTAGCCTGATGATTCTTTTGTCTAATGTTCTAACACTAAAACACTCATTACTTTTCATTGCGCATCGCGCATTTGTTCAAAATTTTACTTTCAATATGGCTAACTACTGACACATGGACAAACGTTCTCAGTGAGTTCGCATTTTCTTCACATGCTCATTATATCATCAAATATGCTGTGGATGATCATTAAGAATACAAATTGTCTTTGTGAGAGAATTTCAATCCTGTTAAAGATCAGCCTTTTTACAAGAGGTCAAAAAGACATTTGCTCGCTTAATGCTCTTGTCAGATCTCAGCCAAGAAATGGCCAATCAGTGAACAATGTATCCTATCTGATGTCAGGAACAGGGTATATATGCCACATTTGAGAAACGTTGCCATCGTCATTTACATTGAAATAATGCAAATCTCATGTAGTGTGACCAGAATTGTACAAATGACCTGTTTGACTGGATTTTTGTTTCTAACAAACTCAATTTAAATGCAGAATGGAGTTTACTTTTATATGATGAGTAATCTCTGCTTTTTAACATTCTCCAAGTTGCATGATTCTTTTTAGTAGTTAGTTTGTTTGTTTGTTCATTAAAGGACAAGGTCACCTTCATAGAAATGTGGATTGAATGAATGCAGCAATATCAATAGAACACATTAGCAAAAGTTTGAGGAAAATCGGACAACCCATTTAAAAGTTATGAATTTTTGAAGTTTCTGCTTAGTCACTGTTTGATGAGAAGACTACTACAGCTTGTGATGTCACAGTGTAGAGCAATATAAAGAAAGTATAAGGAAAATTCAAGATATTTTCATTTTTCTCGCGTAATAAAAGAACACTTGACTTCCCTCTTTCCTAAGGCAAGAGGAAATGATATTACCCTTAACATACGTCCGTGACTAGTCGAGGATATGTGCACTTTTTTCAAAAAGTAAAATTTTGTGAAATTCTCTTTATATTGTCCTTATATCATTGTACGCATGTGACATCATACACTCTAGTAGTCTTCTCATCCAGCAGTGACTGTGCAGATACTTTAAAAACTCATAACTTTTGAACGGATTGTCTGATTTTCCCCAAACTTTCACTGATGTATTCTACAAATATTGCTGCATTCACTCAATCCACATGTATATGAAGGTGGACTTGTCCTTTAACAAGATAATGAGTAAGTACAAGCATCTTTAATGTTTACCCCTATGGGGCTCACAAATAAATGTATGTGCCATGCTAACAGCTTGTGGAACAAACACAAACTCTTTGCTTTGTGATATGAATTCTGCAAATAACTTAGTGAGAAGTGAACTTTGTCGTGCACTCAGTCATGTAATGCAGTGTTCATGTGAATGCGACTCCAAAGCTGTACAAATACTGTATAATCCAAATGTTTAGCAAGTCTAATTTTTTGCGAATCAGGACTTTCCAACAATTTTGCGAGTGGTGTGATTAACAATTGTGGAGTACTAATAATACTGTGATTAACAATTGTGGAGTACTAATAATACTGTGATTAACAATTGTGGAGTACTAACAGTACTGAATGCAGAAATGCATGTGTGGACATCACATTCATGTCAGGATAAGAGTTTAAATTTTCACACGTTTTTAAATTCCTGGAAAGCACCCACCTTGCGAAATTCACGAAAATAAAAACCCCGCGAAATATTTGCCATATACAGTAGTAGTGGAAGACAATTTGAGCAATGATGGTACATACAAAGATATCCAGTGAATATATCTACTTCATTCTAATCCATTCACATTGGACCTCGGAGGTAAGTTGATGCAGAGTATTCTCATCTCAACAGGCATCTTTAGGCACCCAAGGCCAATGGAAACAAGTGCACGAGGGCCCCTTCATGTACATGAGACAAAACTTAAATTGGTCATAAACAGGAACAGAAGTGTGTGTGTTTCTTTGTTTTAACAACAACAACAAAAACTTAACACAAAAACAAATCAATTGGTGGTTAGATCTTGTTCAGAAATGCTGGGTATTTCAGTTGAGGTATCAGTTAACCCATTGAGGATGGGCTGATTTTACTACAACACCGATTTCTCATAGGCACCTGCCCGAGTATACTCGGGGACTCGTCTTGAACGGGTTAAAAAAATACACATGGTTTGTGAGGGGAATGACTGTGTGGATCAAATGGCTCTCTGTGAAAGGAAGCTGCTGCCAGCCGGAATAGGAACACGATCCGGAGCAGATTCCATCTCCTCAGCGCTGGGGAAATCTATCCGCACCGTGTGGCCTCGCCCGTAACCAGTGAATCCATTGGCTCTTTGTTGGAGCTGTGAAAAATATCAGAATTACACCAATGTTATCATTTCTCCTTATATAAAATCCTTATGCCTTATATATATATATATATATATATATATATATATATATATATATATATATATATATATATAAAAGGCAACAAGAAACTACACATACATGTATGCCAAGAAGACTCCAAAGCACAAAGCCTCTAACACTATGAAGTATAAGCATTATGAAGTACAGTGGCACCTCCATGTAAAGAGTTCAGATATAACAAAACCCTCTGGAGACAATGCGATTTCTAGTCCCAGCTCTTCAGATTTCTTTGACTTTGTACCCTGATTAAGAGAGACACCTGACATCACAAGGTAATTGTCATGGTTTTTAGGTTAAGGTCCCCATTATTAGGAATCCCTGTAATTAGCAAACAAAAGATACAGTAGCAGCAGAATCAGCAGAATGTTATAGCACAGTAGATCCTTGTTACAACAAGGTAATTTCACAGGTCCCAGTCTTTATACTTCTGTACTTTTATACCCTGATAAAGTGAGAAGGTCGATATCATCAACAATGTAAAAGTTGTGGTGTGTAGGTCCTCACTATAACAAGATTCTCCTGCACTGATAATTTTGCAGCTATATGTAGCAGCACATTGTACAGAACAGAGTAGCGCAGAAGAATTGCGAGCTCACCTGCGAGGGTCTGGCCATTACGGTGGGTGAGTAGTCACTGATGATGGATGCTCTTCCACGTCCCACTGTTCTGGAGGGGCTAGGAGACAAGTTGCTTAAACCCCTTGCTGGAGTGCTTCTCTCACTTTTCCTGTCCCAAGCTGTTGAAAAACAGAAGTACAGAAGTACCACAGGATCATACTAAATATCCTTCTCACACAGAGGTTTCCATTATAATTCATGACAGCATGTACAACATCTTAGATTTATAATGGAATGTGGCTGTTTATTGTTCGCAATACTTCTGATTCATTACTGTGATGCCATACACTGACTATTTATCAAGCGTAAATTGCCAGCATAATTTTAATTGCTGCTATATGACCACATACTCGACAAATATAACTGTTGTGCTAGCATGATATAATAATTACATTATCATTTACATCAATCGTGCAACATATGCATAAAAAAATTGAGACAAAAAATCCATCAGTTTGCTGTTATTCTGGTTTATATTCTCTTCAAAGACAGGAAAATATCTCATATTTTCTTTGTCTGACCCACACTAAATCAAAAGGTTGGTTCACCTTGGTTAAGGTGGCGTGAACGAATGCACATCTCATACTGGTCTGGAGTAGAATTACCAGCAGCAATAACACTGACATGTTGAAAGCATTAATCACACGTGTCACAAGTCAGTACTGCAATAGGCAAGGGCCATACCTTTTCCTCCTGTTCCTTGCATGGGACTGCCCAGCCCCCCACTTCCAGTGGTTGCACTATCATCGGTGTCGAGGTCCTCGTCTTCCTCCCTGTCATTGCTGTTGGTCTCCCATGCAAACTTCCTCCCTGATGCCAAGGCCTTTCCAATGGCCCTGAGTGTTCTTTTTGCGTCAAGTTTCCCCTCCTCCACAGATTTCTTCCTTCCTGAGGTGATGTCAGCGTAGGAGCTGCGAGACGAAGTCACCTCCTGTGCTTCATGTCCAAGGTTTTTACGGCTACAATCCTGTTGTTTCGGCTTTGACTGCTCCTTGGTCCCACTCTCTGCAGTGCTTGCCTTGTTCCCACATGAAGCAAGCTGAGACCCAGTGTCATTGCGCAAATTCAGAGAGTTACTCCCAGTTCCATGCAAATCATCAGAACTGTAGGCAACCCCTTCCGGACCTTGTTCTCTGGAGCTGTTGTGCCCTCGAGGTTTACTAGTAGATGCTGCCTCAGCAGATTGTGAAGGAGAAATCCTGGTCTTTATGTTGCCCCTTGGTCCATGCATGACACCCTGGACTTGGGAAGGCTTTGGACTGTTTCTGAAAGGATCACAAGTCTCCTTTCTGACATCTCTTGTAGCAGAATCCTGAGAGGAGTGAACAGTCTGATGGTGTAAGGGACTCCTGGACTTGGGCGAGGCGTCGCAGGTCGTCCTTGCTGCCGGAGCCAGTGCGTACCTGTGTTGCCACATGTGCTGATCGGTGGTGTCAAAGACATTGTCGTCAGATTCCTCGGAGCTGTCGGTCAGCACCTCCTCCTCCTCCTCCCCTTCCCCATCATTCCCTGTCAGACTAGAGTCTCCTGCCTGCATCAGTGGTGGTCGTGGTGGCAAGGTCCTCACTGGTTTTGCTGTGTGGCAAGAAGCCAATAGACATAAATTTCTCTCTTCTTCACCTCTTTGTTCATTGCAATATCTGCAGGAATATGTGCACTATTACAATAGCAGCCCCAACAGCCCTGGGTCAAAGGTCAAGGCAATACCATGAGGTATATATATTACTGAAGTATTGCAGTTCCCTCTATCCAGCATTTATAATGCTTTATGCAAATTTTTCCCTAACAGTTATATCTCTACACAATAAATGTGCACGATTGGAACTCACAAATTACATACTGAATGGTACCATCACTGTATAATGTATGTCATATATTTCGCAAATCTAAATTTTCGCGAATCAGGAATTCCCAACGATTTCGCGAGTGGTTGAATTCGCGATCATGGAGTCCTGTACTGAACGGAGAAATGTACACGCGTATGTCACATCCACATCGAGATCAGAGTCAATATTTTCGTGTGTATTTAATTTCGTGAATAGCACCCCACTCGCGAAATTCGCGAAAATAAAAACCTCACAAAATATTTGGCGTATACAGTATGCCATGAAATATAATTGGTGATGGTAACCAAATGATTTTCCCTTTAGGCTTTGTATTCTTATTTTTGTGTGCTTTGATGTGATGTAGAAAATATTTGGAAAAACTACTGAGAATGTTTCTCCTGTGCCTACAATGATTGCAAAATAATGTAAGTCAGATATTTCCCATCAATATTGGGCTTGTTTAGACCTTGAAAAATGTGTGCATAAAGCATGACAGGAAAAAAAAGATACACAGGCAAAAGATGTCTTACACTACCTATCTACTACCCTCACACAGAAGAAGAGTTTAGATGCGTACTAGTACGTAAGAGTGTACTAGTCTATAGGCTTCAGAATACACTGCAAACCCTTTTTACAATAGTCCACCATTGCTGCTGGTGAAATATGAATTGACCAGGCAACTTATGTATGGCTGCAAATTTTCAAGTGTACAGCATTTCTTTGATCACCTCACATCGTTTATTCATTTAAAAAAAACAACAACCAAAAAACAGAACACTTAAACAGCCTCTAGAATGAAAACTTGAGCACTTGTTTGAAAAAAAAAAAAAAAAATGTTTACCAGCTGGCTTCAGAATACACTGGAAACCCTTTTTACAATAGTCCACCATTGCTGCTGGTGAAATATGAATTGACCAGGCAACTTATGTATGGCTGCAAATTTTCAAGTGTAAAGCATTTCTTTGATCACCTCACATCTTTTATTCATTAAAAAAAAAAAAATAGAACACTTAAACAGCCTCTAGAATGAAAACTTGGGCACTGGTTTGAAAAAAAAAAAATGTTTACCAGCTCTGACTGTTGACAATTTGTTTATACAGTGTATCTCTCACTCTTGTACATGAGCGTTTTGTATGATTTTGTTATATTAAAAAAGAAAAAAAATGGGATTGCAATGACCACTAACCAGTCATTCCTTGGCCCATCATCTGGACTGGCACTGCACCTTTGTCCCTTGACGCAGCATACTGCCTTGGCAGACCGCGACCTCCAGCATCATTCCCCTGGCAGGGCTGGGGGGCTGACGAGGGCTCCTTTGGCTTTGATCTGCTCCTAGGCAACCCATCTTGCTGAGCACTCTCAAGAGGTGGTCCTTCGCTGGTGGCATCTCTTCCCTGTGGCCACCGAGGAGGAGGTGGAACCATGCCTACTGGCGGGGTTTTGACACTGGGCAGAGTCCGCTGAGAAACCTTCTGATGGAGGTCATTAATCAGCTCTCTGGGCACATGAGCAGCCCTCTTTGGCACCTGAAATGAGGAGATTAACTCATTGAAGACTAGTCCAGAGTATACTGGGGAAGGTATCTATTGGAAACACGTGTCATAGCATAATGAACTCATCATCAATCTCTTTCTAGTTCTAGGACAATTACCCCAAACCTTTCCTGTGACCCTAGCCTTAATCCTAATCCTGAACCCAATCCTGACACCTACTCAAATTCTAACCCTAACCCTTACCCAAATCATTACTCTAACTCTATCTCTAACCGATATCTCCTCGCGGGATACTTGTCCTGATACACTCTTTCCAGTCTGAGTGAACATCAATCACAACAATGCATTAACTACACACTTGATAAGGGCACGTCCTCGTTCACATCCCACACATATTACCATAACTAGAAAATGAAAACCAACACCAATGTGAGTGAAGCAAAGTATAAAGCTTGCTGATAACGATCTCAAATCTATAGCTGGAATACAGCCAATAACTGACAGCAATGAACCTTTGACAGTTTACAGGTATATTCCAAACTTATCATGAATTTTGAAATAAACCTAACTAGGGAGATGGTTATAGAAGGAATGGCAACTCTTCATAATTAATAAAAACATGCTTGGGTTCAAAGCATTACAATTATGGGATGTTTGTCCACCCTTTCATCCTGTGCTTGGCACGACTCTATCTCCTCACAATTTGAAAAGGAAGAAAAATGTTTACATGCCATTCACTACAAACTGTATTTCAATATAAAATTTTGAATTAAATATTAGAATTTGTTGAGAACTGTTTAGGAAAGTATTCAATTACATTTTGGTTCCCCATGTAACACGCCGTAGAAATGAAATGAAAAATAAATCCTCTTAAAAATATATTTTCAATGCTGTTCACATTTATGCAATGCCATGTTTAATGGTTTCCCATCTTCTAATCTTGCATATTTGATCTTTCAAATAAAGCAATTTTAATACAGTGTACAGTTTTCTACTTTTTGCAGTTAAATGTGTAATTTTTACACTGCATAAAATTGATTTGCTGCTCAAAGTCAAGCACACACATTCATTGTTTCAGGCGCGGTGGAGCACCCCAATTATCTCGCAGAAATCCATCGGCAGCCGAGCCTCATTTGCATAAAGTAAACAACATGTACTTGCGTAGTTGAGAAAAAGTAAACAACTTCTCAAGCTAATAACAATTTAAGGAAACCTATTTTTGGATTAAAATTGAGTTAGTTTGAACTTGAAAACATGTCCGAATATGCACATATAACATATTAAAGGATTTGACAATGATAAAATGTGAAATTTTAGCGAAAACCTGGCAAGCAAAATTACCAAAAATACGCCGTGAAAATCATCCTAAAATTCACAAAGTGTGATTGCGGAACCAAAGCGCCATTCGAACAAAGTACACCGAAATTTATTTATCTGCTTGCATTTTAAATTTCATACCGTAATATTCCCGGCCATGATTGTGTCGGAAAAAAAAACAGAAGGTGATGTCAAAAATGACACGAACGCAAAGCGTACAGGTCGGTCCCATGTATATATAATCGCGTCACTGTAGCGTTGCATGTCACAGCACACACAACGCATTGCTGCATGCAGCGTGCGCGGCAGCAGCTTAGCAGTCACCGCCGTGCGACACTCAGCAAAATTGACTGCGTCACATGCAAACCAACAATGAGCACGAAATCCTGAATCTCACGTACCACGCATGCCCAATATTACGGGTAAAGAAATGACGTCATTTTCAATTGTTTCGCTGACTACAATTTTCTATTCCAAACCCTGTAGAAACAAGTTGATTTCACAAAAAGTACAGGTGGAACCAAGCGAAAACTTTCACCATATATGGATTGAGGCCTGATGAACTTATGTTGCCAAATTCGGACACATTGGAGCCCGGCCATAGTCCAGTCGGAAAAAAAACAGAGAGCATGTTTTGCGAGAGGTGATTTTCAAAACGCTTTAATATCTCAAGTTCTAGTGCAGCAAATTTCATAATTTTTTCATCAAAAGGAAGGTTTTTAAAAACTTAGATAGTGTGGGAAGTTTGAGTTTACTAGCGGCACGCATAGCGGCACACGGAGAAGGTAAAGATTTGACTTTTTCATGCACACCGTTTCGGGCAGCCGTGGATGCCCGTTGGAAATTCAAATAGAACGGGGCGATAATGAGATGCAAATTGGGGTGCTCCACCGCGCCTGGTTTCCAGCACATTGAAAGAGAGAGAGTGAAATGCAGCAGGGAAGGTCTTTTCTGCTGTGAGAGTGCTTATCCTTGATTACTGATGAGCTTTTTAGTCAAAGCGCCAGGGTACCACTTAAGTTGAGTGCGTCTCGGTAGTTGTCAAGCATGACATTATACAAATAGTGAATACTAATGAGTGCGATGGTACAAGATTTTGCACGAGGTGAAAGATAGAGGTGCTCTATTCAACGAGGCGAAGCTCAGTTGAATGGTGCACCTCATCTTTCACCGAGTGCGAAATCTTGTTCCACTGCAGGAGTAAAGACCATACACTATGTTTTTTATACAACACCTTGGATGTCAACAGATGTGGATTACACAGATTCTTAAATTTAGCACAGAAATGGCTGCCACTTTCATAAATGATGAATGTGTAGCTGCAGTCACATCAGACGTCAAATGTACATGTACATACGTGAAAAATGATCAGTTGAAGTTGTTTACAAGCTTGCAAGCGTGCTTGTAATTTCTGAGTGCTTGCGGCAAATGGTTGTCTATTGTGACATCAGAGCTGTGCAACGGTAACCATGTTTTATCCATTTTTGCTCAACTAAAACTGCATGGCTGACAGCCGCAGCATGCAATGGTACTTTTAACAATGTCACGTGATGGGCAATCGACCAATCGGATAGCTACATTCTTTTCAGGTGTTGTATAACAAAGGAGAGCAATTAGTTCTACTCCCTAAATCTAAAAATATCCCTGCTTCCACCTACCTGTCTGGCATCCATCTCCAGCCTGTCTCGCTCCACAGAGAGGTAGATGTCAATGGCACAGGTGAACTCTGCCATCAGTTCCTCCGTGATGGCTTCGTGCAGAGGGAGAAGGTGCACGACATCCAGCACGGCGCACCGGCAGTTCATGGATGGTAGAGGGCGCTGCATCCAGGACGCCTCGTTCTCCTGCAGAAAACAGAGGAGTTTACAGGTCCGCCGCATTACGAGGAGCCCCAAGTAAAAATTCACAACCACCAATCTACATCACATGATCATTTTAACCAAATACATAAGAATGCCAATATTACCCCCCATCCCACCCTGTAATTACTGTACACACCAAACACTTTGCAGTGGACTTTTTCTGCCCATTTGGTGAGTCCACTGACCTGTTACCCTCTTGCCATGGTTACTGACAAATAATTTAACCCAAACTTGAGATTATTTTACGACTTACGGTCTACACAAATATTATGCTTGCAAAATACCTGGTAAATACTGTGAGTTGAGGCATGTACAGTTGAACCTCTCGTATCCGGACAAGTCGGGACCGGGGCTCATCCGGATAAGGGATTTGGCCGGATACGGGAGACTCAATGCTTTATACATGTACATATACATACACATGTACTGATGTAGCCCATTGTAGTACCACATGTAGTAATGTGTATACTGCAACCTTTTCATTGTTACACTCAGTAACAGACCCCAAAATAGAGGTTTGTGTTTGCAAGAATGAAATTATTTTCTTTTATAAATTCTTGGGATGATTTACCTAAATAATTATTAAGAAATGTATCAAGTATATGTAATTCATGTGTGTTTGTGTAGGAGTTCTCAAGGAGTTGGGAATCCCCCTTTCCTCCCGTAATTCTTAAAAAAAGATAAAAAAATCACGGCGAGATTCCATCCGGATAATAGAGAGATCCGGATAAAGGGAGGCCGGATAATAGAGGTTCAACTGTACCTGTGTGTAAATATTATGCCGTTTAGTTTCATATAAAGAAACTCTATTGCATACATACAAATGTAGGACTGTAGTTTGGAATCTCGGTTGGTAAGACTGATTAATATACTGATAACTAGTATTATCAGCACTGAACGCGTGCAGAGGAGGGCTTTGAGAATTATTTTCTACCCAAATTTGAGACCTTACAGTGAATTTCTACAGATTGTAGGCATCCCTTTGCTTGAGGAGAGACGGCTTGAGCTAGCTATAAACTTTGCAAGGTCATTGCTGAACTCCAAACATCGTCATTTTCTGCCTGAGAGAAGAGAATCCGCTGCCGGACGTCATCTTCGTAATGCCTCACAACTTGCCATTCCTCGGACGAGAACAGAACGACATAGCCAATCTCCCATTCCATATTTCATTCGATTATTGAATAGTTGAATTTTTAGATATTGCCCGTTTTCCTCTCACTTCGCTTTGCATTCTTGTACCTGCTACTGTGGTCTATATTTATATTGTCTGATGGGCGTTAATTTTTGTCATACAGCTGTACATGCGACGTTCTATGGTTTGCAGGTACGGCCACCAGGTTCTTATAACAGGACCAGTGTATCACTTAGAGATTCCGGTTAAATGTGATTTGTTAATCTTGGTGAATTTCGACTGTTGAAGGCCATACTGGTCAATGATCTTTATTTGTTGGGCAGTATATACATGTTTTTGTTATTGTATTTGTAATTATCATCCACAGTTTTGGGATTCGAAATTTAATTTTACTCAGCAGGTATAAAACCCAAAGATGTAAGTAAGAAATTTGGGGAATTTGGAGAATCTCAAAGGTATAATGTGAATGTGAATGATAATTTACATGTTATATTGTGTGTTTCCAATGTACACGTACTTCACAGCTTTGATTGATGATAATTTACTCACTTAAAATATATAGTGCTGGGTAGGTTTGAATATTGGTAAAGTTGTTGATTTTGATTTAATGTATAATGTGCTGTTTGTGTACTTTTGTTTTTGAATGCAATGAGTATGTTTTTTTTTTGTTTTTTTTTTTCATTGTTCAATAGCTCAGGATGTGTAATTTGCAATGCGTGTGTGGCTATTTTGGAATGCTTGTTTTGATAATCTTAAGGTGTGTCTGTTTTAAGAGTGAGTGAGTGAACGTGTGTGTATGTGTGTGTGTGTATGTGTGTGTGTGTGTGTGTGTGTGTATGTGTGTGGTCTCAACGATCAGTAGGGTTATTACCTTATTTTATTAAAATGTAAAGTATTTATTGATGAGTATAAGGGCCTGGTAACGTAAATTTTGTGTAAGCTGTAATATTTTTGATAGATATAAACCTGTGGATTAATCTGTGTTATTTGAAATTCGCTGAACATTATCCACTCCCCTTGGATGTGACTAAAAGGAGAGGCTGATTTTGATATGAAATATAAACTAAGGAAAAATAGATGGAGATACAACTGTATATGTGTACAAAGAGTATTATACAGTGCAATCTACAATGTATGAGGTTGTTGGGGTGCCTGTTTTATTTGTTCGTAGATTTTTGGTAACGATTGTTTCCCATTTTAATCTTTGTTTTGTGATAATAATATTCTTTGCATTGTATATTGTAAAAGGTATCTTCACGTATTTGTGTATAATCTGTTTTGTAAACGGGAATTATAAGTCTTCGGACTTTTCACCCGTCTGTGTGTTTTTTGGATGGCAATAAACCTGATCAATCAATCAATCAAAAACTAGGTTAGGCTTACTGAGATATGGCTGGTGCCCTCACAGTGCAGGGCTATGTCTTGTATTGACACGTCGAGGTATTCCAGAATGCACTGCGTCGTTCCCCTCACTCTTGTCGGGAAATGTCCCATGTTCTGTCTTCTTTGTATCAGGATGTCTCCAACCTTTGCAAATTAAGACAAGATGAAGCAGTGGGGCCATGTTTATTGATGTGCTTGATTGAATGATTACTGAATACACTATATATTTTGCAGGTTTTCATTTTTTGAAAATTATACGAGTCAGGTGCTACTTACGGATTCAACAAAACGCACAGATATAAACTCTGATCTCAACATGAATGTAATATGCATGCATACACTTCTCCATTCATCACTGTACTCCACAACTGCGAATTCAACCACATATGAAATTGTCTGGAAGTCCCGATTTATGAAAAAAAAAAATAGACTTGCTCAATATGTGGTGTATATAGTAATTGATTGACTGGATAATAGCTAACTTATTAATTTTACCCACGTATACATTTTATATTTTGAACAATTACATACATGATTCACAAACATTCAACCAGTACTACAACAGTAAATCGTTTATGAATGGCTATGGATGTTATCAAAGACAGTGTTGGAGGTGGAGGGGCAGGGGAGAGACGAGGGGTAGAAGAAAGGAGATAGTAATGAAGACAGACACATTTTCTCTAGCCATCTTTTTTTTTGGGGGGGGGGTGAGGGAGGAGAGGATAAGCAATATTTTTTGTCTCTCCATTGGCTCTACGTTGCAAGATACGATAAGAAAAAGAAAAATCTCTATGGACTTGTGATGAGAAGCTTACACACAAATAAACAAAGATAACGTCATTAAAATTACATGGAACTCCAATATACACTGTATTCCAAGTTTGTGTGCAAGTGTGCCCTATGCTAAACACTGTGTGTATTAATCTGCAAGTGTATTTTCCCACACATGACAGTATTACATGTAGATTACTCACATGCTGATGAGACAGGAGGATATGTGGATAAAACATCAAACAAAACGAGTATCCCAACTGATGTATATCTGTAAATATGGATGATATGATGGAAGTCTTTCACACAACCTGACACAACAAACATGAAAGAAATAAAAAGATGTGGTATTTTACCTGTGTGTCAAAAACAGAGTTGAGCAGAATGCCGTACTGGTGATACAGGAAGTCTGAGACAAACCTGCTATCATGGATCACCTGTGAGAAAAGACAGAGACAAATTTACATGTGATTATCAGGCATTAGTCTACAGTAAAAAAAAAAAAATAAATAAATAAAAAAAATAAAAAAAATTCATCCATTCTCCCTTACATTTAGTGCCATACTGATTTCAGCTTCCAGAGTTCATTCCAGATGTAGAAACAAAGAAAACAAACTTGGACATTGTTTTAATCTGTTCTTAATTTACATCTGCAGGAAGGTTGCACATTAGTTGTGACAAATAATTATTTGAATCATATTCATCCTATTTTATGTGCCATGGTTAGTAATTACAGGAAAAAATCCTCCCCCAAAAAAATAGGTTTGATTGGAAATAACCAGAAACAAAATGGGACAATGAAAGTTTGACCAAATTCTGATAACATGATATTTCAAGAAAGTTATGAAATTCTGAAGGTGTGGCCAATCAAAGAGAAATTGATGACACTGTGATGTAGCAGGCAATCTCATAATCCATTTGCTTTGTGCATCAAATTCCATAAAATCTCTTCTCTTTTCATTATTGATGAAGTAATTTATTTTTTCTATGCAGGGGTTGCATAGAATGAAATTTACAGAGGGGTGCATATACGATTGTAATGTAAATTGACTGGAAAAATGAAAACTTCATGACTAACAGTACAGAGGAAATAGGGGGTGACTCCGGTGAGCTCATGTATGACATTATGAAATTGCAAATTAGTGTTTGACTGATCAAAACTTTTGATCAGTTCCAATCAGACTTTGCTCAAAATTTCAATTTGGTTCCTCTAATTCTTCTATTTCTATTCAAACACTCTAATTTTCAGGGTGGTGGACTTCCCCTTTAAGTATAGTATCATATCATCCACACTTACATGTCATGTAGCATTATTGTACAATTTTGTCATTCATGTATTTTCCCTCCATGCCTGTATCATATGTCCGGTTCACCTTATTTCCTGTGGTAAGTCTACTCTGCTTCAAGAACATTGTATACATTCTCATCCTTCCCTATTCACTGGAAAGGGCAGAGCATTTTATGGGCCTTTATTGGCAGTAATCCTTACCCTTCACTATTAACTGAAAGACAGGACAGGAAGTTTATGTTTGGACACTGGATAGTGGAACAAAAGACCTGTAATCCTTACCCTTCACTATTAACTGAAAGACAGGACAGGAAGTTTATGTTTGGACACTGGATAGTGGAACAAAAGACCTATCCTGTCTTGAATGGTCAGTGTAGCTTGGTTTGTGAGAAAATCTCTCATTCTTAACTTGTTCCTCGGGCAATTCTCTGAGTGCTGTTAATGCCCCCAAACAAGATTCTTTTGCCCATGGACAGAGAAGGGACAGGTTGGTAATCCACCTATGCAAAGGCAGTCAAGTGGTACATGTATCCCCTTTCCATGGTCAAGTACATGTAGGGCCTACCATCGAACAATGAGAGTATCAATCTGGTGCAGGGCCAGGGATGAATAGAGTGTGTGCTGATGGGCTAACAAACTCTTTGTTCCACACAAAACCAGGCACCTGAACAGGGTCAGCTAACACAAAAAATCTACTGAGCTCAGCCTTGATTGCTGTGTACATGTTTATACAAGTTTTATCGCAGAACAAGCGCAAACTAAATCAGAAAAAAGGTAAATAATACTGTTATATAGGCAGTTTTCCCACAGAAAGAGAACAGGTGCTGGTAGAATAAACTCTGATCTTTTTATTAAACCCATTTTCCTTGTCAGTATAACACAAATAAACATGACTTTAGGTCACAAATGCAGGCACTCTTGTCTTCATCTTGGGAACCTGGTATACCAGGTTCCCGTAAGGAATGGGTTAAGCTATACCCTGGTTACTGCTTTGTAACAAGTTACCCTGGAATAAAGAGGATTTTGATGCATTCCCTGAGGTATTGTACTTGCTTTGTTTTCCCCACTGGGGGCTCTTTTGGAAGCTCTTGTGAGCTTTTGTGAATTAGGCTATTAGGCTATGCACGCTGGCAATTCAAATACCTGAGGCTCACATGCAATTCTGTCACATTACATAAGATCATGTAGACACACTCTTTGAAATGAAGTAGAAACCAAATTGCCTTTCATTTTACTCATGCCAGATTTTTCTGTTGCTTGATTTAGTGCTAATAAAGTGAACAAGAGTATGGTTCTTGTTGTTCGTTTGCTTTTTTACTTTAATTCTATTTTTGTTGTTCAGGGCTATTTCTAAGATCTTGAATTTGCTTTACAATGTCATGCGATGAAACATATTGTCTTGAGTTTTTTTTTCTAAAATTTGAGTCCTTAATTTTGATGCTTTCCCACACAATCGTCAATAGAATATGATGCAACAAGGAGTGTTAAGTTGAAGCTCTACTGCCAATATCCTTATAGTTCTTTGACAGTAATCATAATGCTGAATAGTGTCACTGATTTGCCAAAGGTAGGGCCAATAAAATTTCATAAAATCTTACTTTTGTGATATTTGTTGCCTCCAGGATGTCTATGAAGCTTTGGGTGAAGAGAGCAGGGCCAAGAGATAGGGCATCAAACATATAGACTGTCTCCCCACACTGGACCTAGGAGTTAACAGAAATTGACAATTACTCTATGATTAAAGAACAATCACAAAAAGAAGGGACATACAGTAACATTGTAATATGTGAAATATGGAAATGTACAGCTTATTTGTTGTTAAAAAATACATATATATAATAAAAACAAAAATTAGATATCTGAATGACAAACTGAAAAGAGCAGAAGCAACTTCATAAAAAGTAAGGGGAATGTTGACAGCAAAATCATGGTGTATTACAGCATAACAAAATTAGCTGGCCTATGAATGTATGTACTGCTACACGAAAGTTCATAGTGATCAAATCTTCATACCATTGATTATCATAAACATTTGTGATTGGAGACATTGCTTCATTATGGCTCTCAGTGACAGGCTTTCTACACACACACACGAACACACACACACACACATACACACACACACATATATATCCATATATATATCCATATATATATATATATATATATATATATATATATATATATATATATATATGGACATCCAAACCACGAAAGAAGAAAAAAATTGAATCACAAACAACAATTTTTTTTTTTTTTTTACTGAAATGTTAAATCAAAACATAAAAGGTAGACAATTAAACAGGTGGGAAAGACAAATTCAAATTCTTGTTATTGAAAGTAAGTCAAAGCTATGAATTAGATTTGTGATGATAAAATCAATAATGTCTTTAACCCCAATTAGACCAGGCTTTTTTTTTTTTTTCTTTCTTTGCTAAGTCCAGGGGGCAGATCCGGCCCTCCCCCCCCCCCCCCCCCCCCACCAAGATCACGACCATCAGTGATGGAATCATAGCAAAATTTGGCACACCTGACACCCAAATTGCAGTCTACAAGATTGTCTGCCCTAACTTGTACCATTTATTGTTGATCCTTTTTTATTCCCCCCTCCCCCCCCCCCCCCACACACACACAAACAAAATAAAAATTGTGTGGTTTAGTGAAAATGAATGGAGTTTGTACCAGAATCAGTGAGAGCTTCCCTCTCCGCCCAATCTGGACTCCTTTCAAAGCCAGCCCAATGGCCGCCTGTCGTTCCATGTCTCCTACCTAGTTAGAATAAAATAAGAAAACAATACTCTTGAATGAAATCTCGTGTATGATATCTTCCTTCTTTTTCAGATCATTGACAAGACACAAGGGTGATTAAGATTAAAGAGTGTTTCAAATATGTCATTTTCAGACAAAATTGTATGAAAAAAGTAATTGATAAGCCATAACATAGAGAAGTTGATACTTGAATAGATGCATGTAAACTTGACAAGGACGCAAGAGGAGGGCATTTCTATAAATCAATTCACTGTCATAATCTATCCACCCAAAAACTCCTTTTCTGCTTAAATGACTTGCATACTCTGAAAATAGAGAATTTAAAAAAAAATGCTCTTCTGGCACAATTGGAAACACTTTATGAAATGGATTGGAAAGTTCATTGACAGATGCTTAAATCATCAGAATGTCAAAAAATAGTAATAACTTCATTGATGAAGACTAATTTGAAAATTTAGAAAAAAAAATGTCATACAAAAATGCTGTATGAGACATTTCGAGTATAACTATTGAGGGTCACATGCCTATCAATGTAGATATGGAAGGGGAGAAGCTGCATGTGAAGCATCACTTAATTCACAAAAGTCAACACCAATAATGCTACTAGACCAAGCAAATTACACTCACTGCAAGGGCATACTGGTTGTCAATTCTATTAATGAGAGTGAACGACTGGCCTTTTCCTCTTTGGAGACCTGCAAATATACAGATAATAGAAATGTAATGAATGAATGAATGAATGACTGAAAGAAAGAAATTCATAAATTGATACTCTACATCCGTGCAAGATGTCGCATTAACACTGAATTTTTTTATGAAACTATGATAAATTATTAAAGAGATGACATATCATTGACGATGATAGCGTAATTATGTTTGCAAGATACTTGGAGAAATCAGAACTAAGAGCATCAATAATTGGTTATTTAAACAGTAACAGCTTCAAAGATGGCAAGACTTGTGGAAATGATTAAGGTCAATACACATTCCTACAAGAAAGATCAAAGTGAATATCTGTACACAATTCAACTCAGAGAAACTGAATACAGACAGTACAACAACAATAAATGTAACATTTGAAGTATGCAATAGAGCTCAGTGAGGAACACTATGTTGATGTTAATCCTAGTTGATCCAAGAAGTTACAAAGTTGTGCTTGACTGTACTCACAAACAACAAAACTTATTTTTTCTAGACAAATATAATATTTGCCTCACAAAAATGGACTTTCTTCTTGAAAATCACAGAAGAATCCCGTGTGTGTATTATCAATAGTTAAGTATGGACACTCCCTTTTGACTTTCTGCACTTTTTTTGCTTCACTGAATTTTGCATCCAACCCTCAAATTAATATGATATATTCACATTAACATTACAATGCACATATATGCATGAAGCAGTTTTAGAGTCTATGCAACTGGATGATAAAATTAGGAAAGAGTTAACTGGCAAGAAAAAAAAAAAATCTATACTAACAAACCGCCCCCCCCCCCTTACTTACAAGCTTTATACCTTGGGATTTATTTGGTGGTGATCCCAATGTTTGATTACCAGATTTTGTCTCCACGCTTGCATATTTTTCACCAAGTTC
Organism: Diadema setosum; assembly: GCF_964275005.1. NCBI lineage: Eukaryota > Metazoa > Echinodermata > Echinoidea > Diadematoida > Diadematidae > Diadema > Diadema setosum. Next base: position 26,550,548 of record NC_092695.1, read on the forward strand.
TACATTTTCAACCCCATTGCAAATCTCCTCAGGAATATCAGCTGTGGGATTGACCTGTTGACTGAAAAACCAAACAAACAAACAAACAAAGCATTTATTAAATGGTTGTACAGTGTATGATGTAATCACCATGATCTTGTATGAACACAGATAACTTTATACACAATGCCCTGGTATTTTAAAGCAGATTATAGTACAACCAGTAAAATATAGATGCTAATATCAATTCTTGATTTGTCATGTTATCAGACAATATAATGTAAAATCACTGCCATCTGTGGATTATTGTCACGTATCAATCATGATTATCATGTATTGATGCTGATTATTGCACAAACATAACATCAGCATAGGGTAAGTAACACATTATAAGTAACACACAAATCCACAAGGACACTGAAAAACAGATTGCATCTGAGTAACTTCAATTTCTGTTGCTGTAATGATGTACACATGTCCACTACTTCAGAATGGTGAAGTATTGGGTGAGTTGCTGGTACAAGAGCTCCATTCCTGGTATGACTTCTAGGTACTTTAATAGTACTTGCAGGTAAAGACAACCTTGAACAACGCGAACCCCAATGGCTGTAATGCAAAGAGGAGAGCTTTACCTTAGCGATGGACCACCAGCAAAAGGGACGGTCACTTCTTGGCTGTACATTGGCTGCAGGTCAACATCCCATTCATTCCTTGGTGGCTCAGCCTGCAATGCACAATACCCATTGAGCAATAAGCATTGTCTCCAAGCTAAGACGTACATGGTAGGCCTACTGTTTCATCTTTTGTGTCTCTGAACTTGTGTGCTAAATTGAGTTACACATGGCTCTCCATAACACTATCATGGGCATCCAAACATTTTGCCTTTTCTGTCAAACTGAAATTTGATGAAATCTTTTTAAAATGAAAATAACAGAGGTTGACGTAAAGTGTTTAACAGTAGAAAAGTTCTTCAGATCTAAAGATAATTTGTAGTTTCCATTTTTGTCATGCTAAATACGCTTTCGGACCCTGACTTATTGACAGCAGCAGCCCAGAATCATTGTCAAAGACCTTTTTTCTACACTGTCCTCCATGTTTTTACCAAAACTGATCTGCACTCAGCCTCCTATCACAGTATATCCTCATTTAATGGGAAATTTGTCACAGACATCATTTTGGAAAGAAATGAAACAGGAGATGTATCACAATAACTTCTTTGTGAACCTTTATCCAAATTGACTGAATGCTATTATACATCAATACTGCACACACTGTAAAGATAACAGTTTCAGTGATACATTGCACATACAAATTAAAAGTTACTTAAGTTGTCATTACAAGTCTTACATCTAAGGATATTTTCATTATGTACATTAATAGAAATGCCTGTGCATTAACTTAAGTTGTTTACAATGCAATGCACGATCTACATGCAGACTTCCTTTGTTTTACCTGAGTAGCATAATCATCAAATATTTCTGGAGAATGTTGGCCATCAATTTCTAAGTCTGGTTGTCTTGGAGCTGCCTCCACTGGGGGTTCTGAAGCTGTCAGACTTTCTTCTATCACCTCCACTGAAATTTTAAGGGAGAAGGAAAACAAAATTGATGTGTCATTGTATATGTACAGTCCAGAACAAAGGGAACTAAAGACAAACACACACACACACACACACACAAACAAACAAAACAAAAACAACAGTAAAAACATAATATTTCCTGTGATAGATACAAGTTTCTTCACTGATATTGGACAATATAAACTTCCTACTGCCCATAAGATATAAAAGCAAGCCTCAATGGCCATTACATACAATTGTAGCAGACTAGATAACATTGTACACATCAAGACATTTTCTTTCTTCATATCTTTTTTTGTATTATTGTTTGTTCTCTTCTCTGTACCACAGATGTTTTGAAGGAACACATTTTGAATTTGCCACATGCAAACTGATAGTGAAAATTCCTGACATTGTCATTTGAATGCCATAGTTTTGTTGCAAGAGTAAGAATAAGAAGTGATGGAAGAACAGACAGACATGCAGAGAGAACAAAAATAAAATGTCATCTTCTTGCTTTGCTTGTGCAGCTCCATTTATCTATTAGCATATTCCACTTGTTATTTCTTTTCTTTAATCTGAAATGGTAGAGTACACTATAAACACCCTTTCCCTTTCATCTCATCAGGTTAGTATGAGAGTAGGTTGCAGTCTGAGTGATCATTTTTTTAGCAAATAATCATTGCAGAATTGTTTTGATACTCACAATCTTCTATCTCTTGGCCATAGAAATTTAGCAACCCAAGAAATCTTTGACCAGACGGCAGAGCTCTCGCTGAAATAGAGAATGATCATATTATAAACAGCAATTGAAGTGTGTTAATAAATATATCAGAATAGATACAATTGTTTGTAGAGGAACCTCCAAAATATATTATGACAATCTGTTAGGCATAATTTACCATTTGCAGATGAAACAAAAACCCAGCATTAGTGCATTAAATTAGTTCTGAAATGTGAGTTAGAGATAGGAACAGACACTGTAAAAATGTTAATCTGTATAATCGATTTTAAGTAAAATGTTAAATACACAAAATGTGAACAATAGTTATAATAAAAAAAAAAAAATTCCAGACTAAACCGTCTACAGTTATGGTTTATTGACAAAGATACCGATATCTCCTTACATTTTAGGCTTTACTGCGAAAATTTTATATGGTAGGATGTTTTGTAATACAACAGACCTACACATATATATGCATCAAATGTGATATCTTGAACATTTTTTAAATCACTGCTCCCAAAGGTAAACAGGACCTTTAAAGGTTTCAAGCATGACATACAATATATATATATATATATACAATTGTATATTCTATGTAATTTAAGAACAATCTGATAAGCCTGCCAACACTGTCAAAATTTGTAGTACATGTAAAGTCCATACAATATCCATGGTTAAAAAAATTAGAAATTGAGCATAAGCTAGACTTTCCTACTTATCATGTCTAATGATGACAACAGAAGAGCTTTCTGTTAACACTTGTTTTTGCCAAAGTGGGCTACATTTGTAGTCCCACCAATTATCCCATACTGCTTGACCTCACAAAGCAGTGCTACAGCAGCATGTAGCATCGTAATTGCAGTGCCAAGTTACATAGTTACAAGTTGTACATGTAGCATCGTAATTGCAGTGCCAAGCACAAGCAAGCCAGCACCAGTTAGTGTAGTCTGTAGAGTCTGAAAGAATGTTAAATTCAAAAAAATTACCTGGGGTTTCTACTAAAATCAGAAATTTTCATGGGTTTCATAAGGAGCCAAGATTTGTGAAAGTAAAATGCACACAAAAGTTCTTGTCTACACTCGTCTGCATTGAATGTCAGTAACACTAACAATTTGAAGAAAAAAAAAGTAACTAGGCCCTAACAATTTGAAAAAAAAAAAGGCCGTCATCAGCTCTAATTCACGAAAAAAAAAAATTAAATAAATAAATAAAATCATGAGCAAACAGAACATATCGAATGTCTATTTCGTCTATTTCTGGTTTTACAGTTAAGCAAATGAGAAACGAGATAAAGCCCAAACCTACAACCTGTACTTCTGACCAATGCTGACCACAATCAGAAATTAGTTACGGTATTCAAAGACCTCCACTCTTTGTATTTACGTTAGGTCTATAGACTCTATGCATTTTTCTGGTTGGTTTTCACTTCATAATGTCACGTAGCTTACAACATATTGCATAACATAATTAACAATGATTTGGGACTGAAGTGGAAAAGCTAAAACGGGGAGAAACCATTGTAGGTATATAACCTAACTGTACTTTGTAGCTGCCGGTACCCACTACATGCTACTTGCTAGCAACTAGCCCGACCAGGCGCCGTGCGCCAGGACGGCACTGCATTTGTGTACAGCGACAGGGCCAGGGCTGTGTAGTTTACACTCAGTGTTTAATATCGACTTACCTTTCTCGAGGGAAAGTTTCTTTGAAACTGCATCCATAGAATGCAAGGTCCCTTCATAAATTCCCTCCTTCGTTTTTAACTGGATTCGTGCACCAACGTAACTCGACATCTTGCTGGGGTCTTTTACGCTCGGGAAACAAAGCGTACTAATCGCGTCCACGTTCGTTTCGAAAGTCTATAGATTCTGCTGTATGTAGTAGTCTTTATTCGCCAACAAAACGCAGTAGGTTGTATGTAACAACATGCAACATATTATGCAGAAGGGGTTTATTTTGTTTAACGCGCTAACCGACAGCTGGCGCACTTTACTCTTTACGAAATTACTACGAGTAAAGAACTGCGTTGCGCTCAGTTGCACTAGACAAACACCATAATATTGTCAAGCAAACAAACAAACAAACAAACAAACCACAAAACACTTTGCTTCAGAGATAAAATAATGAATCAGATAACATAATGCATGCAGGTCTACAGGATATCAGGCATCTGAAAAAGAATGAAACAATTACTTCTAGACATGAAAAAATATCTTTGTCTTAGCAAATTATGTCAATACCCTGCCCTGTTAACTGTTGAATAAATTTATAAATAGTCGTACACATACACACAAAAAGTCAATCAGTCAATATCTTGTACATAGTAGAGGTCTTTAACAACTAGTAAACCCAATTGGTACGTTTGATAAGCACCTAACTGTACGATGAATAAATTCATTTTTTATAATGGGTATGGTCATGTGTTTCCTATTATAGTCAGTCCTGCACAGTTTCGTTTTTGCAGTGTGTTATGTTTGTTTTTGTAATTGCGTTGTTGTTTATCTGCACTTTATTGCCCGTGTGTATGCTTTGCTAGCTGTGCTTTTTGGTGACAAGCCCCCTATCAGTCTAGGCTTACATAACTTGTCACTGCATGGTTTTAGAGTATGTTATTAAAGGAAACAAATGTTCAATTGTTTGAATTGAAACCGGATTTGAAATTGAATTCAGAGAAGCAAAATGATTTTGGTATGAAGCAAGAGCAATTCAAACCATTCACACCGCAATCCATAGGCCCGTTAGTGATGAAGAACAAAGTAGAAGGCTTTCTAAAGTAATATGCCGTAGGCCAAATATTACACAATAATTTATATTGGTATATGCTACACTAATACATTATAAGGTAGTGATTGAATTTGTCTGTAAAGCACTATACTCATATTCGATGGGAACGGTTTCTTTTTTTTTTCCCCCTTTTTTTTATAGGAGGCAAGAAAACCATGCCATGCTTCATGCAAAAGAGAGAGAGAGAGAGAGAGAGAGAGAGAGAGAGAGAGAGAGAGAGAAGAGAAGAGAGAGGGAGAGAAACGCCAACAGAGTGCAGCAGGTCTGTTAACATTAATTTTGATATAGACCCTGCAGCATATAAATTTCTGTAATATATTAGGTCTATGTTTCTGCTAGGAAACAGCAGTATCCTCAAGCAGTAGTCAAGTTATGTATTTGCGGCACGACTTACTACGGGCACTATGATTAGAAAGGTTTGATATTCCACACCAAATTACTTCTTTGTTATCCATTCTATTATTAAAGGGGATGGCTGGTAACTGATCTGTGAATGCTGAGGGATGATTGTTCCAATTAGCAAATAATTTTCACACAACAATAGGTATATAATGTACTCTTAAATGAATCCCACAAGGATTGGAACAGGGAGGTGGGACTCTTCCCACCTCCCTGATTGGAACAATCACCCTAAGCATTCCCACTGATTTCCAATGATCAGTTAGCCATCCCTAAGGCCCATAAAAATATATATTACTATAACCTGAGCAATATACATAATATACACGTAGGTCTATAATGATTACTCCTCCTGCCATACATTCACAATACATTTTACATGAAATGAGATTACATTATTTTAAACAATGTCATCGATACTTAAGAAAACTCTCTCTTCATCAATTATTTCAGTCAATTATTATATAAGAAAAGATAAAAAGATCTCTGACATAGTCCGACATGATTATACTTTCTTTTTTCGGAACAAATGTCAAAAACAAAGGAAAATCTTAAATGATATATTGCCCAATACCCCATCACACTAGCTCTCATAAGGGAGGAGTTTTATACTCTTTTGAGGTTTTTTTTAATGATTATTGTATTCTTCCTCCTGCTATATCCATATTAAATAGAACCTACATAAGATTATCATAGCCAGTCATACGTGTTTATAGAACAAAATGAATAAGTACTAGTACTCGATGAATATACTTAAGTAGGCCGACATTCCTCCCAATTGAGATGACGCTGTGTGTTTTGTCTAGAAACTGCATACGTAGGCCTAATATCACAGTGCAACTGAAATCTATCGTTTGCACATACAGGGAAATATATCTAAACTATACTAGTAATAAAGCTAAAGAAAAATCTCAACGATTTTTTTTCTGGGATTAGGGAGAATTCATAACATATAGGGCCTAACCGGCAGCTCCTTGGCAAAATGCGCAGAGCAGAAAGACGGGGAGATGGGGAGGTATGCCTATCCATGAGTTTGACAACTTTTCTTTATGCAATAAGTAAAATTATTATAGTGACATGCCACGATATGTGCATCTCTATCACATATTGTCATTGAAACATTGTAGGCGCTTACTGGTCAGGGAAGTAGTATCTCCCTTGTAAACTTGCCACGGAAATAGAGTTCTTATTTCGCCCAAGAAGTTTTTTGAGTTCAGTAGTTGTGTAATCCCAAAGAGGTTCTATAGAACCTCTTTGTGTAATCCTCAGGCATGCGCTGATCGAGCAGTCGTGCGCGTGACAAAATTTATGCAATGTTTACTCAACGTTCGGCGGTACGCTGACCTCATTCAGTTGCGTTGGTTGTGGTATCGGACCCATACACGTAGCAGTTCAATGTTTGGGGAATTTGGCATCAATCATATCCGATAAACGTCATACTGTCCGCCTTCTCGTTTTATTTCAGAATGAGGTGACAGTGATTTCATACTTGATAGACGTCTAGTATGGCCCACCATTTACCTGACGAGGTAAGTATGTTGTAAGAAAATTCTACTCGCATGGCGTGCGATTGAGGAAATAATTGCATCATTTCTGCGGGTAAATAAAGGAGCCTTTGCTCTGCCAGTCGAATGCATAGGTGTCAGTTGGCCAGGAACTCCGGCGGCGTACCGGCGTCGCGTCCGTAGTAATGTACGTTTAGTGTCTCATGTTGCTAGAATCAGTAGGGCCTATAGGCTATACCCGCATGCACCGCACGGAACGTTCAACGTTCGAGACTAGCAATGAATAAAATGTAGGGTTGGACCTACTACTAATCGACCGCCTAATGTTTATTTGCTTGATAAGAATATTTAACACTGAAATTCACGTAAAAAACTTGACCTACGTGATTGAGAAAATCCAGCTCTATCAAATGCCGTTGTTCCCTTTTCGATTCGAAGTTTCAGTGCAAAAATATCGCCGACGAACTTGCGTGGCCTCGTTTCAGCTCCCCGCGGTAAATCGCGTTTTTAGGATCGACCGCTGATTTTGCATTGACAATGCACGTAAACCGAGTTGTATTGAACACCGTGTTGTACGAAGCTTTTTAGAAGCCTTTTAGAAACTTCCATAGACATTACATTGTGCTGTCATTACGATTCGGTGAAAATATTCATTCGAAATTTTTTCCTTGATTAAAACCATTAATGAAGAGTGAATTATCGCGTTTTCCCACACCATCCTAATCTACATTCAAAGCCAATCCATTTTTATGTGCTTTGCGCGCAGAGAAGTGCGTATTAAGTGTTCAGTGCGCGAATTATACGCGGTCGGTTTCAATAAGGGTGGTCGATATGTAGTAGGGCTACCATACTAGTAGTATTACAAGTATAGGTCCTAGACTAGGCGATGATCAGAGTGATCACTGACTGGTCATTGTGAAAACTCTGAATTTGATGTTTCTGTTCTTGCTTTCTTCCCCTTCTACCATCTGTCCCAACGCATGCACAACACAGTGCGGCCCTCTGCCTTTATGATCAAAGAAAGATAACCTTAATTTTAATATAGCCGGATAGGCAATGATGCAAAAACTGTGTAGAGTCTAGAGCACGAACTTTACGCACTTCAGCAGTAAGAACTTTGGCAAAATCGTGAAATAGGCCCCACCGCAGTGCGCGTGCACCCGTGCATTAGCAAGCAAGGGTAGGTCCTAGGGTTAGGGTTAGGGTTTAGGGTTAGGTAGGGTTGTATATGGTTAGATTGGCCGTTAAATTAGTCGAGGGACATTAGGGAGTCCTTCCGAGAAGAAAGGGAGGACGAAAGATGCTATGCTGTGGAAATCGGCCCCACCGCTGTATCAATTTCGCGTAAACGCCGTTTGGTGGGGCCGCATTCACGAGTATTATACTGTGGAAGGAAGCCCCACCGCCGTGCTTAATACCTACCGATGAACGCCACACGGTGGGGCTGAATTCACGAGTATAAATAGGCGAGCCGCCGTAGTATTAGTACGGACACGCAGTGGTGGGGCTTATTTCACGAGTATGCCAGAACTGGGTGTTCTGAATTGAAACTGGAAGCAAATGGAGAAAAAAAAAAATCATGAAGCTGACACATGAAATTAAAAGCTGTCCTGTAGGAACTCGGTAACACTCTACTAACAGATAGAGTGTAAATACTAGTAAGTCATGTGGATCACTAACCGCAGCAGTGACCCCAATACGTATGCTGTTACTGTGTACAGCGATCCGCGCTGGGGTTAGTGGATCACAAAATATACATGTACCGGTATAGATGTAGCATCCTCAATTTTGTCTTGGACACATGACCTTAATGTAACATGTATAGAAATCTCAAATTTGTGTAATTTGGTATTAACAAAATGGAAACAAAGATCAATGATATCATATAAAAATCAGTTCTCATTATCATTCATATCTTTAATTACTGGCACATGCTGTAATCGGACCAACTTCTTTGATATGCATCATTATAGAAAAATTCATTTGGTGTAGTACTGTATACGCCATATATTTCGTGAGTCTAAATTTTCATGAATCGGGAATTCCTGACGATTTCGTGAGTGGTTGAATTCGTGATCATTGAGTCATGTACTGAACAGAGAAGAGTACACACATACGTCACATTCACATCGGGATGAGAGTCAATATTTTCGCGTGTCTTAAATTTCGCGAAAAGCACCTGACTTGCAAAATTCACGAAAATAAAAACCTTGTTATTTGATGTATGTTAAGTAATCAAAGCTCACTTCTATAAATGAGGCGAATTGTCCTGTAGCAAAATCAGTTTGTGTATTTCATTTGATAATTGTACTTGATATTTTGACAATGCATCAAGAATGTTTGTTTCATTCTAATGACAGAAGTTTTGCACAAGTAGCTCTCTTGATGAGAATTATTAAACAGCAGCTGCCTTCTCTTGATACTTGACACTTCCACAGTCTGTCTGTGTGTCATTCAGATTATGATGGTATGCATCAGTTACCAGTACTTAACTTTCTATCGTTTCTTACTTCCCCAACTGTGTCAAAGTGGTTTCTAATTTTAGTCAGGAGTCATTCCAGTAAACTGTAAACCACTACCGTCTGATAAAGTTGTGATATTAGTCAGGCAGTGAGGATACAAATTGTGCTGGTCATTATACCATTATGCAAAGTGGTATGGCAGGCATATTTACATCAAACATGCATGCTCTATGCAAGTGCAATTGAATCTTTCACCCTTGTCTTTCTGAAGGGAAAGGGCAAGAAGTAAACCTTCATCTTTCCTTATACACATGTATGGGGGGGGGGGGGGGGAGGGATGGGATAAAATTGTCAATATTGTATGATGTATCAACTAAGGTAGAGGTATTTTGTAAGAGAACAAAGGTCTGAGGCTGAAACTAACCTACCTACTACCAGTAACACCATTCAGTCTCAACTCTGGATCATAGTAGTGCTTCTGCTTTACAGCTTAACCACTGTCTGGTCTGGGCCCCGTTGCTAGAAACTTTGCGTTTAAACGCAACTTGCAACTGATTGTCACTGACCATTCTGATTGGCTCAGGGTCTGCCCTATTAAGAAGACATGCATGCAACAATGATTTTGATTGGCCAGTGACAATCAGTTGCAAGTTGCGTTTAAACGCAAAGTTTCTAGCAACAGGGCCCTGATGATAGAAACCAAAACAAATGCCTTTTTTGTTTAGAGGAAGCTGTCTTGGCATTTTAGTCACAGTTGGTCATCCAGTTGCCGAATGGATTTGTGCACCTTTTTCCCCTTAAAATTTTTTTACAGAATAGAATGTCATGCCAGGATGTTGAGGACATTCTAAGAATGAGCAAACAATATGTCACTGAGAAATTATAATGTTCATAGGATTTTATGATTATTTTATTATATCCAGTGATTTTTGTACAGGGTTATTTACATATTCATTTATCTATTTATTTATTTATTTATTAATTTATTATTTGTTACTTTTTATTTTTTATTTATTTATTTTTTCTTTCTTTCTTTGGGGGGGGGGGGGAGAAAACACAGGTACGAGGTATTACAGCATTATTTGTAATGTAGTACTGAAATTCTTCATCATTTAATCCTTCATGTGCTCAGACCTATAGTTAGTTTGCCAAACTTTGTTATCAGCATTCAGTCATCTATACCAGCTTGACCTTGTGGTAAAGTTAGAAAGCCCACTCAGGTGCAGCAATACAGTCCAACCCAATGGCCATAGTGACGCAATAAGAATTGGGCAAATTATGTATTCTCTGTTCATTGATTTCTGGTTGTTGTTGTTGTTGGTGTGTTTTGTTTTTTGCTGATCTTGGTTTTTATCTCTTCTTTTCTTTTCATATTTGTTTAGTTGATCGCCCACATCTTCCAATTTTTGTGCCATGAGGACCGGGAGGAAGCAGCTGTGGTCTGCAAGGACTGGTTCCGTGCATCCCTTGACCCAGCGCTGCACAAACACACTGTGATCACGCTACGGGCATCGGCCTCTGCAGGGAAGCATCTCCCAGACCTGGGTCAGCGGAAGAGTCCAAATCTTGTCATCACATACGTGGAGGGCAGCAATGCAGACTTCCTGCTGAAGGAAGTTGGCAGACATCTCGGTCCTCACCTTCGATCTCTCTGCCTAAAAGGATGCGACATCACACCGAAAATGTTCCTGGGTATGATCACCCACTGCCGCAATCTCTCATCGCTGGACATCAGTTGCTGCAACAGTCTCTTCATGTCAGGGACGTTGCTGCAAAAGGAGTCGGATCAAGAGGTAGCCAGGTCAGCATTCCAGAAGTTGAAAAAGCTGAAGTTAGGATCCATCAGGTTCCTCTCTGATGCACTGTTCAACAAATTTGTGGCAACAACGCCACATCTGCAAGATTTGTCTCTTGCTGGCTGCAATATTGCATTTGAAACGGATCCATTTCGGAAGGGGGGAAGGGGCGAGGACTCTGTTACAGTCCTTACTTTCTCCAATGTGCTTGCATTTATTTCAAGGCAGGCTGCAAACCTCAGAGTCTTGGACTTCAGTCTCACTTCTATAACAAGTGAAGCTCTGACCTCACTTGCAAATGTTAAAAACCTGTGCCTGGAGCAGCTAGTCTTACTACGTTGTACTAACTTGACAGATGAGGGTATAATTAGTATAACTAGAATGCAACCCACCATGAAGGAGCTCACAGTGGTATCTTGTCGCTCAGTAGGAATTCCAGCAATCAAGGCAGTCACAAGTAAACTGGTATCCTTGGAAAAACTTGTCCTCAACAAGCTGGAGTCAATACCCCAGGACACCTTTGAGCTAATGACAACAAACCTCAGCAAACTGAAGCATCTAAGTCTGGCCAACAATCTCAATTTGAAGGGTTCACAGATGCTTAAGGGTCTACAAGGGGCAACCTTCTCTCACCTAAGATCCCTCAACCTCCAAGGCTGCCCCCAAGTGGATGATGATGTCATTACGTGCATCTGTGACGCTGCGCCTGATCTTGAGGTGCTCAACCTGAGCTCATCACTTGCCATTACTGATCTGAGCATCCAGCGCATCTCTGCTCAGCTCCACCACCTCAGACGCCTCAATCTCAGCTGGTGCAAGCGTATCTCTGACTTTGGCATCCTGGGACTGGAGAAAGATTGCCCAGCCATCAGCGCACCTGATGAAGCTTCAAAGCACAGCAGTGACCGCTACACACGCACCCATAGCAACATGGGTTTCTTCAGGCCTCCCAAGTTTGAGGAGGTCATCTTGACCATCTCTGAAGAGGATATGCAGGAGTTTCTCAGATCCACCACAAGAGTTGGCATCGATGCTATCAAGACGCTGGAGGAACTTAATCTCAGTGCCTGTGACCATCTCACAGATTGTTGCATCCAAGAGAGCATATCGTTCCCGCGTCTCCAGGTGCTGAATCTGAGCATGTGTAGCAATATCACTGACAGGAGCCTTGTCAGCATTGCAAATAAGAACCCCTACCTCCGGACTCTCAATGTCAGCAAGTGTCATCAGGTCACCGATGTTGGGGTGTGTACAGTGGCATGCGGATCGTCACGACTGTCATCTCTCTCCATTCCTCAGTGTCCAATCACGGTGAAGAGCCTGGAGATCATGGGAGAGCACTGCCGGCACCTCAAGTTCCTTGACCTGTCTCAGTGTAGCGTCCCCATGGCAGCTGTAGACAAACTCCGTGACAGATTACCAAGTCTACAGACTGTTGTCACCTCCTATCTGGATGGTGACATCTCAACGCTTTACCAGCCTGAGTTTTTCTAGGTATCCAAAAGTGTAGGATAGTGTAGACTGAATTTAAAATGAGACATTCAATGCCTGTTCAGTGGGGACTAAAGGTAAAAACTGTGTTTGTGGTATTTTGTAACAACTCATGATAGATGCTTGGAAAGTGATTTTACAGTCATATTAGCAATGGAACAAAATGCTGATTTATAGTGATGCAAATATTGATGTTTACAAGATGCTACATTTGATGTCAGTCTTGAGCTGTAGCATTCTTTGCTTCTTTCATTGTTAGATAGACATGGATGAAGTGGGCTGACACAGACATGAGCACTAGTATATTTCAATTGTAGAAAATAGTAAAAATCAATAGTATTTAGCAGTATTTTCCAGAGAAACTGAAGTTAAAGCTCAGAGCTTACTCTTAATTTTTTCCATCATCTCTTAATGGTATTGGATTTATTTGACAAACGAGAATGATGTGAATGATGTTAATACCTATAAAGCCATTAATTTATGTAGCGCTGTGAGGTAGTGATAAATCTGCTTGACTGAACATTACAAATGTTTTTCCAAAACTATCAAGTTGGTGAATGTCATAATATCCCAAGGTGTAGTATATGATGCCCAGTGATTTCTAAGTGACTACCAAAGAAGTACTCTAGTGACTTGGTGAATGCTCATTTCTCATTGATGGCCATGGTTGATTGCCAAGTTCTCCTGATTCATGGTCATCAAATACAATGAAAAGTTCTATTGCTTACTCATCATTTAGTGTTCATGTATTCCTTCAGATTCATATTCCTTCAGCTTTCGTAAGAGTACTGTGCGTGCCATGGCTTACATGTTGTCTACTCAGACTACTGTGTACTGATGTGCCATCCACTTTGAATGGAGTGTCAGATGTTTAATCATACATTTTACTATACCTTCAATCCTTCACCACCCCAACTGTGTAGATTAGTAAGATGCTTGTGTGTGACAGGAGCACAATACATAATACTGTGTACTAGGTATGTACTTGTAGATCCTTGTATTGTTGATGTGAAGTTAAGATCATAGAGTTACTAAAGTTGATGTGATGTACTGACATATTTTGAGCAATTATGATACTGAAATGGAAAAGATATTTTATATGTGTCTATTACAGACACATTGAAATGTTATGAGTATGACATACTTGATTATATACGCATAGAATAACAAATATTTTGTTGCCAGCAAACATACCATGGGTACGTAAGATTCCGATAAAGGTAGTAATCATGATAGTCTTCCATGCATTACAGTGTGTAACAGGCGTCACAACTGTGAAGCACATATAGTGTAAATGTGTCAAACCAATCTTTACTACGCTCTCTGGGACTGCTCACAGTCTGTCTATTTATATTCCTAATACTACTGCTACTACTGCTGCTACTGCTATCTTGTCTCAGTGTCTGTCACACTGTACATGTATACACACACACTCTCTCAGAGTTGTTAAATGATGCAAAATTACCAGATGGTGTGTTGATATGGTGGTCAAGGGTCGAATGTACCGCATCAGTCTGACCTTTGGGAAATGTTTGTTCTTCAAAATGCTGGTATCATAAAAGAGAAGGCCTGTCATAAATTTGTAGAAGTTAGAATTCCTGGTACATAGATGGAGTGTGTATTCATCATCCTGAGTACTGGTCATCCGTTTCAGATTTTATCACCATTTGGTCACTTCTAATTTTTTGGATGCAACACCGCACACCGTTTAGTGTGTGTGGCATGTGTCAACAAGACCAGTTCATTTCATTCCTAAATGACGAATATCCATATGTGCATTGTACATGCCTGGACAATCATCCATGTTATTTAGTTTTGATATGACAGTTGTAAAGTAGGCCCTACTGGTTTAGTGAATGATAGTTTGCATGCAGTAAAATGTGCATAATGCCATTTTTGATGGTCTATGATTACCTCATAAAGTCAGTGGTAGTCAATCAGGGTGTCCTTGGGGTCAGGTAATTTTGAATTACCTCTACGCTTTTAGTGGCGGTACTCGTTTTATTCATTTCTGATGTATCTCAGACTAAGAAGACAATATCATATGAAGTTGTCTGTAAATTTAATATACACGGTGTAAGACCACTTATTTATGACATCTCTCATCTCTCTCCATTAAAATGTTTCATATTCATCTCATAATTTCTTCCCACCAGGATGTCACTTCCACGATCTCAAAATACTGCCACAACAATATTACGAACATACGCTCAAGCCAAATGTAAGTTACTTGCCCTTGCATTGTTCAAGGTGACTGTACTTTGTACCAGTCCACTACATAATACACAAGTATGATAAATACAAATTTGGAAACATCACTTTTGATGGTTGTACTCAATCAGTTGGGACAGCCATTTGGATGTTGGTAGCCATTTGGATGTTGGTAGCCATTTGGATGTTGGCAGCCATTCGTGAAATAGTAATACATTGTACATGTATGCTAATAAATCATATTCACATTGTTGACCACTGCCATCAGGAGTGAATACAGTGTAGATATTCAGAGGTTTTAATCCGATTGTGGCAGTATTCTTCAAGAGTGGAATACTGACGTCTCCAGGTGTGGTTTTTGAGATGTTACATTCTGATAATATTGCCTGATAACTCATGAAAATAACTACCCACGGGTAGTGTATTTTCAAGTAAATTTTAAAGATACAGTTGTAATAAGTAATTGGAGATACCTCTTGCCTTGTATTTAAGATGGACTGTTCTCTTAGTTTTCAAACATCTTGCCATATCCTTGGCAAAAGAGCTGGTTGGCAAGTGAAAAATATTTTGTTCAAGGTCAGTCAAGCAATGACACTTTACAATTTTTGGGGTTTTTATGCCTCCGCCACGAAGTGGTGCTGGAGGCATTATGTTTTCGGGTTGTCCGTCCGTCCTTCCGTCCGTACGTAATGAATTTTGTGGACAGCGTAACTAAAAAACCTTTTGAGGTATCCTAATGAAACTTGGCATGTATGTGTATTAGGGGGTGAAGTTGTGCCTATCAACTTTTGGGTGCACATGCTCAAGGTGAAAGGTCAAGGTCAAATATGTAAAATTTCACTATTTCCACCATATCTATGCAATGCCTGAAGATATTTTCTTGAAACTTAGTGTATACATGTATTACCCAATTAAGATTCTCTGGTGAATGTTTGGGGTCATGAGGTCAAAGTTCAAAAGGTCGAGTGAAAATATTAAAACTTCACTTTTTTCTCCGTACCTTGGAAATTGTTCAAGGTATCTTCATGGAACATACAGCATATACATGTGTATACATGTACTGACTGGCAGTGATTATCTAGAGAATTTAGGGTTCATGGGGTCAAAGGTTAGGGAACAAAGGTCAAGGGAAACACTTCAAAATTTTACTTTTTCCCTCATATTTATGCAGTGCCAGCAGGATTTTTTTTTTTCACTTGGTGTATGCATGTATAACCTAATAGAGATTCTCTGGAAACTTTCTTTTTCTTTTTCTTCTTTTTTTGTTTGCCTCAAAGGTCGAAAGGTCAAAGATCAAGGGAAAGTGCTGAACTAACTTTTTCCTCCATATCTCTGAAGTGGCTCAAGTTATCTTGAAACTTACTACATATTTATGCATGTTCTGCCTGGCAGTGATTATCCTATGAATTTTAGGGTCAAAGGCCAGATGAAAATGGTAACAATGTACTTTTCAATACAGAAATTGCACTTTTTCTCCATACCTTGAAAATTACTCAATGCATAACCTAATAAATGGGTCAAAGTCATGTTAAAGTCCTTAAATCCCCAAATACATGCTCTCCTATTCATCCAATTAAACCTAGGTCAAGGAAGGTGAACATTCAACACATTTGTTACAAACTTGTCATTTTGATATTTTGCCAATTTTGTGAAAATGTAAGATACACATTGTCCACATGTACTATAGACCTATTAGGAGAATCATGCATTATGGCGGAGGCATACCAGTCGCCTTAGCGACATATCTAGTTTTGTTTTGGATTTTGTGTTTGTTTTTTACCATGACAGCACATGTTGCTATTTCACTCCTAAAAATGAGGTCATGCAGATGTGTTGGAAAGGTCCCTACTGGTCTTGGACAAGCCTGCTTGTTGACTGCAAGTATACAAAATATGCATGAAGTGCAATTAATGTCAAATGTTTGACCATCAGTGGGAGCATGGGAAGTGAGCATAAACATTTGAAAATGTTTTATTATATACAGATATAGATATTTTTATGATGTAGAAATGCAGTATTAATGCTTTTTAGTACAAAGTGTGGGGGAATTGCAGAAATATGAGAAAGTGTAGTGATGTGATTTGCGTGGTATCGTGGGTATAATATTTTTAAGGTAAACTATAGCACAGTTGTATAATGTATAAATACTTATGGAACAATCAGTAGCAGCTGTAAGTGTAAAAGTGATGTGACAATTGCTTTGTGTGTATGATTGAGGGCAGATGTTTTACCAGGTGTACATAGTGTGGCATTTATTCATTTACAAGATTGTACACTGTACATGTAACTTGTATGTAGAAATGTTTATTTTTACCCGAATCTTGTGCCTCCCTAACATGTCCTGTACATTGGACGGGTCATCCTTTTTGGTATTCTGCAATTACGATTGTATTTATACAGTTTTACGTTGTCATTGGTCAGGTGTGTGACAGAAGAGAATTGTTAACCCATAGACATCTGCCAGAGTATTCTAGGGAATGGTCTTCAACGTGTTAAAAAGATAGTAAACATCAAAAAGGACTTTACAAAGGACTTCCACAATGTTGGACTATTACATGCAGTGTGCATATAGGCCTGTCAAGTATGTGAAAGGCAGATGTAGATTGAGACCTATTAGTACTTAAATGTTGGATAGTGCACTGTGTGGGTGACTTTCTAGTTTTTGGATAGTGGTGCTCATATTTTTAAGACTGATGTCAAAATCTTAGCTACAACACAGTTGTTTCTTTTTCAGTGTGATAATTCCTAGTCTCTTTTTATTTGTTGTTTTGCAGAGTGACAGGACAGAATTTCCATAGGATATTGAAGTGTATCTTTGTCTAGGGAGTATAGTTGTAAGAGTCCACTGTATCTGTTCTGTAATGATTCAGTGTGTGAAGGCCAACTTTGTGTACATGTACATCTTTATTCGCCAAGTATGATGCAAAATTTCCCTTAGAGTCGCTTAAAATTATACCTTGTATAACGTACCAAGTGTAAGAAAAACTGACGAGTCAAGAAAATTATAGCCCGGTTTTTCACTGTTATTCATGTACAAAATATAATTATTTCATTCAAAAGTTAAAGGGGAACTTACCCCAAATATACATGTGGATGAGTGAATGCAGCAATATTAGTAGAACACATCAGTGAAAGTTTGAGGAGAATCGGACAATCCATTCAAAAGTTATGAATTTTTGAAATTTTGGTGATGAGACTGCTGGATGAAAAGAATACTACAGATAATGACATCATTTGGGCACAAATACACACCACTATTGTTAAAGACCAAAACATCACATGAACTACGATACATGTATAAAGAAAATATAAAGGAAATTCCACATAATACTTCACATGAAAAGTACACATTCCCTGGCCTTGTTACTGTCAAGTGTAATGCTATTCCCTGTGTTTTCTGAAAGAGGTAAGCCTTGTACCTTTTCATTATGCTAGAAAAGTGGAAATATGTCGAATTTTTATATTTTCCTATATTGTTCACTGTAGTAGTCTTCTGATCCAGCAGTCTCATCACCAAAACTTAGAAAATTCATAACTTTTGAATGGATTGTCTGATTTTCTTCCAACTCTCACTGATGTGTTCTACTAATATTGCTGCACTCACTCCATCCACATGTATATTTGGAGTAAATTCTCCTTTAAACCGAGTTACATGAAGAGCATAGCCTTTTCTTTAATCCAAGCAATCATCACAAAGATAAGCTCACATTTGGGTACTTTGTCCCAGTTAAGCCAACATGCAAGAGGTTGATTGTAGCATTGTGTGCCATGTTCAGGAACTTGGCCTGTAAGTGCACAGATACTCTTCAATATTTTATTGGGCATTGGACAACTGTGATCATACATGTATTAGCATTGTTGTGTTGCTTTTTTTTTTATTTGCATATATTTTGTGAGAGTGTGAATCTCTCCTTGTATGCCATCATGGCTAGTGTCAATACAGTACTTCATACACATACAAGTGCATGTATATTATTGATGTGAAGTAAAATTTTCATAATATATTGGAGTATATTGAATATAAATGATTATGCAATGTTGACAAAGCATGGACAAGTGTTCATCTTATTTATTGGTGTGCAATAGCAAAACTGAGTGTGGAAGATTTGAGGTATGGTCATTTCACCAACTACATGTACAAGAGCTATTTCAGGGAAATTATCTTCGTCATCAAGTATGGGGTCGGGAGAGAAGAGCGACCTTGTGCACTTGACAGACAGGCATTCGTGCACTTAAAATAGCCTCCACGTCAAAATCATGAAAACATCTCGCAAAAATGTCTGTGACCTCCTCTTTTGCATAAATATGTGAGCGAAAGTAGCAGCTTTTACAAGTGCCATGGATTATTCTCAATTGTAACCTGCACTATGTTTTCCAGAAACATTCTTGTTCATTTTGGCAGCTCTTGAATCTGTGTCTGTTTAGCAGTCATTCTTCACTCCCTACATGTAGTTTATGAATCCGAGATTATGCTACATGTACTTACTTTTATCTCAACTAGTCACACACACACACACGCACACACACACACACACACACAGAGCTGTGAATGCATTTCCACTTATTTCCCTTCATCTCACAAAAAATGACTCCTCTATGCGAGACGGAAAATTCGAAAGCACCACACATCTTCTGACTTGTTAACTTTTTTCCTACATCCAAACTAACTTCTCAACCACCACATGCCAACTTGCCATGCAGAGCATCTCTCTACAAGTGCGAAATGAACATCACTGGCCAAGAAAACACAAAATTCTCTCACCCATTGCCAGGGAAACCACATTATAACAAAATGAGAAATAACATAAATGAGGTATTGCCTCTTATGAGGTGAGTTTGGCAGTCCTAATTTTCAATTATTGTATTTCATAGCTGGTTTCATTATTGGCACGTTTAGGAGGTATGGCTATAACGACATAAATTCAGTGGTCCTGGTGACCTTGTTATCAGGTGGTTTCCCTGCAGCTGATCATGGTCAACATCACCACAGCATTTACGATCACACTCTGTACAGCTGTATGAAAAGACATTAGAAGATATATTTTATTAACAATGTCTGGTGCTATTAAGATTCCAGGATGATGACTGAAATGGCAAGTCCATCAATGTTTTTGAATGAATGTCTGCTGATTGGCAAAGGTTTACACGATTAAATGTTGCTTGGCTTTTGTTTAGAGCTCTGTAATACCTTATGGAATGTGCAACTTTATGAAGTGAGGAAGGAAGGATGCGCCACTGACAACACATTGTCAGCTCCCCTGAAATAATTACTTTTTTTTTAATTGTTATTATCATCTTCTTTTTTGATAATGAATGACAAGTATACCCAAATAATTCCCTCTCTGGATCTAATGTCTATTTTTGTTTTCTGGTACATGGTGGTGAGGTGGAAGTCCATCTGGTACACATACTAGCACAATGCATTACAAACTAGAACCCAATTCAATCATTCAAATGTGAATCAAACTGACAATAGATGTAAGCACATAAGACACCGTAATTTTGTTGGCATGTAACTTTGACCTTTTGTTCTTTATTTACATTACAATGCCTTGTGGGATGATTTCCCCATCTCCGGAAATCTGCAGAGAAATGCAAAAGAAAGAAAACAAGAAAGAGCGTCATTATTTGTTATAAGTCATAATTTGCAGTTGCCATTGATGAACATGCATATTTGTCACAAGATCTTTGAGCGCATCTTGTATTTGTTTGCACATCAAAATGTCACTGACATGGAATACCACCCATATCTTTTGTTTCTGACTAGTGCCTTCCACACATACACACTCACTGCTTTGGAATGCTATAAAATCGCATCTCTTATCCTCAGTAACATAGCACACATGTACAGCAGCATAAAACTCACAATTTGCACGAGAGAGCTATTTCAGATTTAAAGGGCAAGAACTGTTTTGCACTTGGCTTGCAAGTGTCTGATTGGTACTATAGAAGTATTTACCATGTCACTGTAATTTCAGTAAACAAAATAATGGTACACAAAGAACTCGTGTAGGCCCTATTTCACACAGATATATTATCCCAAAGACTGTTTGAAGCGATCATAATAATTGTAGAGATAAAATAGGAGAGGTGTATTGAATCCTTTGGCAAATTGTGACAAATTAAAATGATTTGACCCAAGCACTTCAATGAAATGAAAGCTGGAACAGAGCATACAACAAATAATTTGAAAACAGGATATGGCAAGTCTGTGTAACCTACTAGTTATCTACTTTTACAAAATATATTCTTAGGTAACTTTTTTTTTTTTTTTTTGGTCAATGTGGTCTTACATGGAGTACTCAATTATATATTGTTTTGTTAATAAAATGTCACTGATCTTACATTTTCTTTATAAATCCCTTTCTGAACTGACACAGACATTACATTGGTCTTTTCACGACAGAGGGTGTGAACCATTTCAAGCAGCTAAAATAAAAATGATATTCTCAAAATCCTGCTTGTGGTTTCACACCAACATTTGTGGAGCTCTGATCTGAGGAAATATTGAATTTGACAAAACTACTTGAACTATATGCAAAATTCAAGGTTTTCACTAAACCATAGTGAACAGTTAAGCTTTGTTTCCACCTATTGAACAGTCTCAATTAGCTCTTATAACAGCAAATCTGATTAATAACCGAAGCCTTGTCTAGAAAAAGAAGTTCTATGGTAGAACCCCAAGTCCAGACAGCTGAAGACTCATTGCCACAGTACGTTCAGTTACACTTACATTTATTACAGATAGTATTCACTGTTAGCAATTGGATCAAAGTCTTGGAAGGACCATGTCTCACTCCCAACTCCAGTACTGTGGTCCCAGTTCTGGTCTACACATTCTGGTATTCCCTACATGAGGGTTTCTTCCTACTTACATATGAAAGCCATATCTTGAGCTGACTAGAAAAAAAAAAAAAAAAGGCTACTCACTTCACGTTGAAGAGAGAAGCCCTTCACATCATTGGCTGTTGGGGTGGGGGCTGTGCCACAGGGGCAGCAGCCATGGGCTGCTGGGTTGGGGGTGCTTGCTGTGGCTGTTGAGGTTGCTGGGGTGCTGGCTGCTGCTGGTCTATGGGCTTGGCTCCCTAAGCATTCACAATTGAATGGAAGAACGGGGGGGGGGGGGGGGGGGGGGGGTAAAGACACATAATTAATAAACCATACTGTGTGAAAGTGAGTATGACATACACTAAAGGCATTTATGGACGAAGCAGTGTGTGTACATGAATACAGATCATGACACAGTAGATTTGATTTGGAACACAGAAGATTCACAGGCGAAACTCTTGTGACAACACATTGGGGTGGAAGTCTCACCTGACTTTATCCTATGCTAAAAATAAAGTGGACAGGTCTAAGCACTTCTGCTTTATCTTTCCCTGCATGTTAGCTGCCATTTTCTGTGATTTACTTTACAGTGACCCATGGGTTGGCACAAAATCTAACTATGCCCAAATACTATTATCACATAACAATGAGTTGAACGAAACAATGCTGAGGCATTGCAAGAGGCAAAAAATAAAAAAATAAAAATCAACTTTTAACATATCCTTTGAACTTAATACAGTTAAACTCGCCTAAGTCGACATCGCATATGTCGAATAATCGCGCAAGTCGATAATTTTAAAAAGTCCCGATTTTTCCCCATTGACTTACGTGTATTAATTCACTCATAAGTCGAATTTTTTAAGTCGAATACTCGCTTAAGTCGATGAAATTCCAAGAACACTTTCACGGAAAAACCATTGAATTCACTGTGCCTAAGTCGAATAAGATTTTATTGTGTAATAAATCACTGTCAAAATCGCGAGACGCCAGTTTTTGTTTACATACAGTATATACCAAAAGAAACTGCGTAAATAAACATTAACGTTTCATTAACGCAAGCGGTTTCACCTGAATCGTTAGTAACGCAAACTATCGATCGGGAAAATTAACGTTTGTAGCAACGATCCCTAGCGCAAATTAACGATGTTTCGTTAACATTAACGATAGGTAACGCAAGAACTCACGCGAGATTTTGGTTTTGTAACGAGACCTGGTGAAAGGACGACGTAGCCCCTGCCGAGTGTAGCGATCTATGCCTTATATTTAGCGGAGTCTTTTCGCGAATCGAATCACGATTTCGCGAATGGTTAATTTGCGACCGGGGTCACCAAAAACGCACGCCAGGCCACCAAAAAAGCCGAATGTTTGCCTTCAGTTTTGGAAATGAAGCGGTAACAATCGGTTCCATAAGATGCTGAATAAATGTCAGATGTTTGCTCTTTTAATTTTGGAAATGAATAACGGTAATATTCGATTCCGTATAATACTAAAATAAATGTCGGATGTTTGCTTATACTTTTGGAATGTCAGAGATTTGATTTTGCGTTCGGAAATGAATAAGAACAAAAAAAGTATCCGGAAGATGCTGAAATAAATGTCGAATGTTTGCTTTGACGTTCGGATATGAAAAATAATGATATTCAACTCCATACGATGATAAAATAAATGCCGGATGTTTACTTTTACGTTCGAAAGTAAATAACAATTACATTCAGCTCCGGAAGATGCTAAAGTAAATGTCGAATTATCCCTTTGACGTTCGGAAATGAATAACAATAATAATCAACTTCGTACGATGATGAAATAAATGTCGGCTGTTTACTTTGACGTTCGAAAGTAAATAACATTAACATTCAGCTCCGGAAGATGCTAAAGTAAATGTCGAATTATCCCTTTGACGTTCGGAAATGAATGACAATAATAATCAACTTCGTACGACGATGAGATAAATGTCGGGTGTTTGCTTTTACTTTCGAAAGTAAATAGCAATAACATTCAGCTCCGGAAGATGCTAAAATAAATGTTGAATGTTTGCTTTGGCGTTCGGAAATGAATAACTATGGTATTCAACTCAGTACGATGATGAAATAATTGCCGAAAGTTCGCTTTTACGTTCGAAAGTAAATAGCATGTAACATTCGACTCCTGAAGATGCCAAAATAAATGTCAGATGATTCATTACACTTTCGGAAGTGAACAGCAGTAACATTTGGCTCCTTACGATCATAAAATAAATGTCGGGTGTTTGCTTTTCAATTTGGAGATCGAATAACGGTAATATTCTGCTCCGTACGATGCTAAATAAGTAACAGATTGTTTCTTTTACATTTGGAAATGATTAACGGTATCAATCGGCTCATTTAGATGATGAAATAAAAAGCGGATGTTTGCTTTCACGTTCGGAAATGAATAAGGATGATATTCAGCTTCGTAAGATCCTAGAATGAATTTCGGTTGCTTGTTTTTACATTTGAAAATGATTAACGGCAACATTCGGCTCCGGAAGGTGTTAAAATACTTGTAAATGGTGGATGATTGCTTTTACAATCAGAAATAACGGTAACTTTCGGACCGAACGTAGGACCGATTTAGTTTTGCTTGTTTTTGTTTTTGTTTTTTTGTTTTTGTTTTTTGTTTTTGTTTTTTGTTTTTTGTTCGGGCCACCAAAAAATAAAAATCAATCATTTTGGGGCCACCAAAATAAAAGTTAGTGTGGAGCCCTGGCCTGCATCAATGTGGATAAAGTGTCTTGCTGAAGGGCAAATATCGGGCACACCGCTCCAGCTCTCGGCTCCAGAGTAGACAACATACATGTATATATGTACGTGTGGTGTAACTTTAAGTCGATTTTTTTTCGACTTACGTACAAGTCGAAACTCGCCTAAGTCGATGTGTTTTGCTCAGTCCCGAGAAGATCGACTTATGCGAGTTTAACTGTAGGTGCATCTAATAATTGAGAAAAGTTTATTCTGTCACTGTTTAGCCTGATACAGTGGAAACTAAGTATAACGAGATCCTTGGGACCAAGACACTTTATTCTTTATATCAGATATTTTGTTATATCAGTAGTCAATAAACAATACAAAACAAAGGAAATAAATTCATTGGGACCGGAGAAATTAGTTCATTATATCAGGTATTTTGTTATAAATATCAGACCTCTTTATATCGAGTTTCCACTGCAGCTGGCGAGTTCTGAACTGGAAAGTTCTCTGTGTTTGCGTACTAATAAGACAGGTCATTGAACACTGTGATGTTTAGGATTGCACTGATGACTGCAAATTTCATAATTTCACAAGTCCTAAAACCAGTTCATCATGAATGTTCACATATCCACAAATCAAAAGATTCATGAGGCTATCTAAATCAGTCGTGTTGCAAATTTGCCCTGCTATGAGAAATTAAAATGCAAGGACAAGCAAATAGATGATGGCCAGGCCATAGAAGCTATGCCACTGGCACCACTTGTGTAGGTGACTCCTGTTATAACGAAGTCCTCAGGACCAGCAATTTTCTTTCATTATATCGAAATTTTGTTATAGCCCAGCAGTAAAGTACATAAAGATATACAGCTGATAATTTTGGGATCTTAATTTTTACTTTGTAAGAGTTTTGGTTGAACTGTGTTGATTATAACAGGAGTGCACTATAGTAATGCCTCAATCAAAGTTAAACTGAAATCTTTTTTTTTTTTTCTTTTATTACGAAGTGAGAGAACGGGCTGTGTAACATGTGTCTGTGTGTGTGTGTGTGTTATGTTTGTGCGTGTTTGAGAGATAGAGTACTAACCTTCTGCTCAGACCATGGCTGTGCAGGTGGCTCCTCATCCTTGGGCTCTGAGATGCTGATGACATCTGGGAGAGGCTTCTTGGGTCCCATCTTTCCCGTCTGGTCAAATGGTCTCATGATCTTGACCTTGATGCCAAGCACCCCTAGAAAAGAAAAACAAATGTATAGAAATAAATAGCC
Source organism: Diadema setosum (assembly GCF_964275005.1). NCBI lineage: Eukaryota > Metazoa > Echinodermata > Echinoidea > Diadematoida > Diadematidae > Diadema > Diadema setosum. Next base: position 26,576,254 of record NC_092695.1, read on the forward strand.
CATAATTTCAAATCATCTCTTCAAATTTGCCCTAAAACAAATAAACAACAAGCAAAATTGTAATCTCTCTTAAAAGATGTGCTTCAGTATCACCAAAGCTGATAGGAAACTTAGCATTACAATCCCAGCATCAAAATTCATATGCATACTCAAAACTCAAGAGAAGGAAGTGTAAACAACTCAAAACAAAACCGAAGCATGAGACAAGTCAAGTAACCACATCCTGAAGTTGCCACGTAATATCAGTAGTCTACATTTCCAAGTTTAATTCTACCTATATACAGAGCAGGGAGAAATGAGAGAGTTCTCTCTATGTTCTTTTACTATGCTAATCATTAAAAAAAAAAAAAAAAAAGTATTGAAATATAGTTGGCCACACGGTAATTATGTGAAAGCAACATCCATGCATAAAGAGACTGATGTGACATGATCACAACATGGCAACTATGCCCAGATAGTCTGCTTCTATTAAAAAAAAAAAAAAAAAAAAAGATATTACAGATTTCCAAGTACTATCATGATAAGCACAAAAGAGCTTTTTTAACATATGCAGCATGAAATGACTTGAGAGCAAACAACATGTATAAAAATACATAATTCCAAGCAATTACTAGTGGTCGTTTGCAGTGTGGTGAATTGGAGGAGTATTAAATGTTTGTTAAATAGGAACAGAGCATACAGCTAGGTGTAGGCTGGAAACTCATGGCAATCTAAATGGTTGCCTCAATGCCTCACCTAATAGACTAACTTCACGTTTGTTCAGTCCCATGAGAACTGAAAAGGCGGCAAAAATAATTGTATTCCTTTCTTTGCTTTTTTTTTTTGCCAATTTCAATGAGCAAAAATAAGATGTACTGTATACAAGGCATATTTCACATCATTCTTAATTTTGTGAATTTCACAAGTCGACTCATCTCATATTCACTAAATCAACATCTTGAGAAAATATTGCCACCCATAGGACAAATGCCTCATTAGTGTATCATCAAGGTGGGAAATCACTAAATATTCTCCTAAAAAGAAATAATAGCTATTTCTCCTTCCATCACAGTGCTTTCTGATCACAAATTCAACCACCTGCAAGATTGTCTAACAAGTCCCAATTCCAAAAATATCATACTCACAAACTATATGGCACATACAGTACGTGACTGCATATCTACTGTGGTAAAGAAAACTCACCCTGCCTCAACATGACGTGCCTGATGGCGACATCGACGTAGTCCTTGACAGGGTTTCCGCTGTGGATCATGAGGCCGTCGACAAACTTCATCGACTTGGCCCTCTGACCTCGCAGCTTGCCAGAGACGACCACCTCACAGCCCTTGGCTCCGCTCTCCATGATGAAACGCAGGACGCCATAGCATGCCCTCCTGACAGCCAGACCACCGATGAGCTTGTAGCGCAGGGACTCGCACTGGGCAATGGCACACAGACCACGGGTGGCGACCTTCTCAGCGTAGAGCTGCGGACATAGAACCCAAAGATAAGTAAGTTGAAAAGACCTCCACATTTCTGGATGTCAGTCTGTCATGACACTGCTAAGAGAGATCTGTTAAAACATCTACACGTAACTTTTCTCGGTCTTTCAAGCCAGTTTTTAATAAATTCATGCAAAGTGTCCCTTCATCCTCTTGACTAACTTCACTTTTAACAATTTCTAATAAGAAAAAGGTCAGGATTTCTACTGGTCGCATTTAAGATCTCTGAGAACAATATATATTTCACATTCTTCCCATCTATTAAGACATGAATTGGCAGGCAGTAACCCAAACAGGTATGAAACTGCAATGAGATAGAGATCTTCATTATGGAATCAATGATGTGGCATCACAAAATGCATGTATTGCACTCTGATGGAGGAGAGCTATGCCTAATAAGCCTTTTTGAGATACCAAGTAAGACTATCACTATAAACTCCTCTTTATTCAAAGTTACAAATATCCATACAACAACGCATAGATCATGGGTCTAATTCCACGATACCTCGACAGTGCTCTCAGCAAAGTTGAACCTCTTCTGCACCACAGCAGTGAGTTCGCGGATGCGCCTGCCCTTCTCTCCGAGCACACTCTGGGTGCGCGTGGCCAGGATGATGATCTCAGTCCTGGTTGGTGTCACACGGACCTCCACACCGCTGTAGCCATCCTCAGCCAACTCCCGTGTCAAGAACTCGTTCAATTCAGCACGGAAGACTCCATCTGCGACGAACTGCAATAGATTGGGACAAAGTAGGATCAGTAAAACTCAGGTAATGGAGTAAACAATAACAAAAAAATGACAACTCTTGACCATTTACCATCCACTGGAAAAAAGAATATGATAATAAAAACATCATTTTGGAACCATATTGAAGCCCACTAAGTCATGTTCCTACCCAGACCATTACAACACTTAAAAAGAACCATGTACACACACAGAAGTCTCATTTCCTCCGCTTCAATTCCATCTGTACCTTTGATTTAGTGAGGTTTTGTTAAAAAACTAAAAATGCTCACCCACTTTTGTACACAGTTCTTGTTATGTATCAAGCAGAAAATACAGTGCATGTATTGTGATAGTAGAGAAATACCAGTATTTCAACTAACTTGACTACAAAACTACTAGAACCTACATCTTCATCTTTGATTTTACACTGTTTGTTCTAATTTGAAGATGTCCATTGGTTCATGAATTAATTCACTATGTTACACTAACTTTACCAAGTATAAGTGGTGCTACTGTAGAACTTTCGTATCCATGTCGATATCTCAAATTCTGCATGCCCAAATTGCACCAAAATCACAGGAAATACCTCAATAGCTGATTTCCAATCACTCAAATTACTTTAACCAGGAAGCATCAATATCGATGTCAACTTTTATTTCATCGCTCAAAACAACTCACTCTTCATGAGTGATCACGATAAACGTTGACTGCACAATCTGAAATGAGAGTGATTGGAAATTTATAAGCTATTTAACCAGTTGAGGACAGACTGATTTTGCTTCAACACGCATTTCCCACAGACTCCTGCCCAAGTACATACTCGGGACTCGTCCTCAACGGGTAAAATATTTCCTGTGATTTTGTAGTACATAAGTATTGAGGTTGTTCGGCTAAGATAATGGCAAACCTTAGTGTACATAATGTACACTGTACATTTACATGTAACCTGCTGGTATTGCAGGTAGCATACACTGAAACTCTTTTTTTTTTCTTTTTTTTTTTTTGCTATCAGCCCCAAATTTGGTAGCCTTTTGCAAAGGCAGCTCCCAATGGACTAACACACAGCAAGCAGTGGGCTGGCACACACACAGCAATCAGATCGACGCTCGCAGCTTGCTGCTCGAGCGCTGTGTGTGCGAGTCCACTGCTCTCTGTACATGTGTCCTCAAATTAGGCCAAAAAAAAAAAAAGGTTGTATTGGCGTAACATGAGATTTTCAAATTTTCAAATTTTCAAATTTTGCTACCTGCATTTTACGTGTAAAACTCGTGCTCAGTAAACAGTTACAACTGCTGCACCGTATATGCTGTGTTCATCTATTCTACAAATCATTTATGAGGCCGATATTACTCAAATTATACCCCTTCACAGAATTTAAAGATGTTGAAATCCCTATCCTGAATGTTTTCACTTCATATTTTACTATTTTGACTTAGATAAGATAGATGCAAATTGACCCATATGTACGATCTTTTCATCGCACACGGCGATCTCTATTACAGTCCCACATATACAGATTCGTGTAAGTTCTCCACACAAGAAACCTATGGCAAAACTGTACACAATACATTGCAGTCTGAACGCTAAGTATACACTGTATAAATCTTGATAGAGTACGCGTCCGTGTTGGAAACAGATGACGTACTGATCAAGCGAGGCTATGCGAGGCGCTAGCGAGATCTCTCCTTCCTACATCCGATATCCCCAGAGCCGTTTCCACTTTCGGGTTTTTTGCGATCACGATCGCAGTCAACAAGATACTTGATATCGATAGCAAAAAAAAAAAATAATAAAAAAACATAGGGTCGGCGGAGTTTTTAGGGTCGGGCGGGTTACGCCAATACAATTTTTTTTTTTTTGGCCTTATAGGGAATTACCTTCGCAAAAGACTACAAACTTGGGGGGAGGGGTAGTGGAATATCTGAATGCATGTTACTTTACATGTAAATGAAAATTTGATATGAATATGTGTTAATTGTGTTGGGAATAATATGTAATTCATGTGAGTTTGTGTAGGACTTTTGAGTTTGAAATCCCCTTTTCCAGGTAATTATCAAAATTTGAAAAAAAAAATCATGCCAAGATCGCATCCAGAGAATAGAGAGATCCGAATAAAGGGAGGCCAGACAGGAGAGGTCAGACTTATATCAATAGAGTGAAACCCCTGTTTTTGGCTGGCCCCCAGAATCCAGACACTTATCACTTTAAGCCCGCAAATTCTGTTGTCACAACACACGCATTTCACATCATTTCACATTATTGGCACCGTCGTTCACAACAGGGAATTCCCTTAGTCACCTCCAAAAATTTATCCAAAATCCAAAATTTCAAAAATCCTGAATTTCAAAAACACAGAATCAGCGCAACTTTTCTGAAGCGCCCAAATTAAGTCCTGTGTTAAGAATCGGCATTGCCAAAACAGCGCTAAAAATCTAGAAATATACCATTCTGTTGCCAGATATTTTGCTTATCGCAAGCTCAGTGTGATGGTATCCATAAAGAAACAAAAGAAAAGCAAAATCTCTGTACAGATGCAATGATGAAATGTACAGGGGTTGAAGTGCCAACTCGCCAGAATTCGGACACCAATGCCTGGGCGCCGCAACATCCCCGATACAACCTTGTGCCAACAAGGTAAAACGTGGTGCATTTTTCAGCAGCCTCCATTTGACTGTGTTCTCACAGCATCTGGCCAGGCTAGACTATCATTTAGCATAGACTCTAGAGACTCTAGTGTTTTATATCAATATTTTCCATCGCCTCCCACTACCATGACTACAGACCAACTCCAAGATTTGTTACACCTAACATTATCAGATTCTAAGGCCTGTTGCGTGCTGTTGTGTTTTGTTGACAAGTTGCATTTTTCATGCCATTTACTGTGTTATCCAGGGTAAGGTTTCTCCTGTTGTGCCAACAAGGTAAAACGTGGTGCATTTTTCAGCAGCCTCCATTTGACTGTGTTCTCACAGCATCTGGCCAGGCTAGACTATCATTTAGCATAGACTCTAGAGACTCTAGTGTTTTATATCAATATTTTCCATCGCCTCCCACTACCATGACTACAGACCAACTCCAAGATTTGTTAGGCCCTACACCTAACATTATCAGATTCTAAGGCCTGTTGCGTGCTGTTGTGTTTTGTTGACAAGTTGCATTTTTCATGCCATTTACTGTGTTATCCAGGGTAAGGTTTCTCCTTCGTACCAGGACTGCCATGGCAAATGTTTTGACACCAACAGTTTTAAAATCTGACACAGCATTCATGGCAATCGCGGCTTGTCACCTTCGCCTATCCCGCCTCACAGCGTCATCTCACGTACACGTCCATCCCGTTTTGACTACGGTGGCATGAAACGTGACTGCCGGCCGTGGCTGCCAGGAACATTATGTATAACTGCAGCATAGAAATGTCATCGACAAGCTGTTCAGAAACGTCTAACTGTTAACGTTAAGGTGTTGTTACATGTGTAACTCGTTAGTCTACAATCCAGGGGCGGATCCAGGGAGGACCACAACCGGCGCACGCCCCCCCTTTATTTTTTGTTGAAACAAAAGAAATAAAAAGAAAAAAATGGGGGGAGGGGTGCGTGCGCCCCCCCTTTATTTTTGTAAACACGCCCCCTCTTTACGAAATTCCTGGATCCGCCCCTGCAATCAGCGACAATACAAAAAAAGTCTATCAGATCTGTCTATGGACTTATCAAACCTCACTCCCTACAAGTGTTTCGACACTAGACTACCTAGGATCTCACTCTAATAATTAGTTCTACTGCTGTAGTTATCACATGGTAATCTGGAAAAGTTGAACCTGTCGAGGCTTTCGCTATTGCTAAGGGAGTGAATTTAGTCGTATGGTGCATTATACCGGCAGTTCTACGGTCTCTGCTCGCTCGCACTGCACCCACCATTGGGCAGCAGGCACCTACATATTCTCGTCACGAGATGACCCAAATAAATCGACGAATATCAAACACTGGAAGTATGATCCAAATGATCACTACGACTGATTTTCAAATTCTATGTCATGACTTTGTTTTGAGGGCAAAACTTTGCTGATAACACTTTTACTGTGTCTGATATGAGGTTTTATACCTTCCTCTTCTTTGAGATTTGTGCGGCCATTTTGGTGGCTTGCGTTGAAAAGGAAGATACTAGCCAGTTTGTACCTCTAGATGGCGCTATCCATAAAACCCGCTCTGACAAGAAGGCTCTGATTTATTATGACCAGGCGCGTATATAGGAGTTTCATTACATGTACTGTATTTTTTTTTTTTTTCATCGTATAAGTTCAAACAATGTCATACCCGAAGTACACTGCCAAGACATCAGTTATACAAAGTTTATACATGTTCTATCATAATGGCAATATAATGCTCTTACTTTGTCTTTTCTGTGTCTAATTCTCATTCGCCCTACGGTCATGTTCATTTTATAGCATACGTCTTGTCCTGGGCAAAGTAATAATGCTGTAATGATTTTATTTCTATTGTGTTGTTCGTCTTTCAGTATTTTTCTTTGTTTGAAATGTATACTTCAATCAAAGAATCAATTGATTTCAATAAAGTGATGATGGTATCGTGCACTTTGTTGTTTGCTTCTCTGGTTGTACAGTATTTATGTCACACAACTATCAATTCGTTCGGTGATTTTGCATTGCCGCTTTATGTCGGAACATTTTTTTTTCTATTTTTTTTTTTTTTTTTTTTGTAAAACCATACAGTCGGCCCTACTTTCAGTTCCTTTTGCCGGTGTTTTCATTTTTCTTCTCGCGAAGTCTCGGGACAACTCCCTTTCTTTCCATCCACCCTCCCCACCCCACCCCCTCTTTACCCTATCTATTCAGGAGAGCTTGAAAAAGGCGAGAGTATAAGATTTGTTCGTTTTTTTTTTATTTACTGTACTTAAGACATTCTGTTATTTTGAAGGGATGACACCAATGCGAATATTAGTTCAATATTGTTTTCATACACACACGCACACACGCACGCACACACACACACACACACACACACGGATATTACATATGAAGAGTTTGTTCGCAAAAACCGATTAGTCCATTTTTTTTAAATTTTGAAGTACGGTCTCTGTCACAAAGTACAAAATAATATCTTTTAAATAATATATGTATTGGTCATCAGGCCCTACATATATAGGTACATTTTTGAAGTTACAGTGTACATGGTCAACAGAAGCAAAAATTTTCTTATTATTCTCTTTATTTTTCTTGACCTTTAATCGCAAATATCTCCATTTGGCAAATATTTACTTATCGGTTGTTTTTTTTTTTTTTTTTTGCAAACAAACTCTTCATAACATTGTATATATAAGAAAACTTTCATCGAAGGTAACATTATTATCTTTGCAAGAGGTAACTATGCCTACATTAAAATTCTATAAACAGTGTTGCTATGAAATATACTGTAAAACAATAAATTGCAATGATAAGTGACGAGACGAAGTTTGACTTACGTCAATGAACCTTTACACTACTGAGCTACTGGCCTCTTGGTGACGCAGACTGAGCAAAACAAAAATGACCGATCGGAATGTGGTGGAAGGGTTATGGACGATTGAAAATGAAGCGGGGCTTCCACATGAAATGCCTCAGAGGGACCTATATATAAGAGGCCTACCATAACGTCAAAGGAAAGTCTCGAAGCTATCACGTTCAAATTTGATGTTATTTCTCATAATGTAAAAGCCTTTGCACCGTTAGTAATCAGGCATTTTACTAAAACATTTATTAGGCAGTTCTATAATTTCATGACTAAAAATCGACGTTTCCAGTGAGCTCTCTTAAGAAAATTAAAGAACACCCAATAAATGAATTGAAGAGTGCATACTTTTATTTCTATTCTAGTCTTCTAGATATATAAGTTGGGGGCTCAGCCCCCACTTTTTTTTTTATTGCACCCGTACATATAGGAATACAACAAAGAGTGTCAATGCACAAAACATACCACAAGAGAAGTATGAACATTGTAAAGATACTAGTAACGGTTACATAATTATTCTCAATATGCATAGAAATATAATTGATATTATTATTATTTACGCCAAAGGTCGTATCTCCATAAAGCTCCTTTCAAATCAATATCTCATTTGGTAAGATCTGAAATCTGTTAAGATTTCTTTACATGACTTGCACAGCATTTCTTTTTTCTCTATGATAGCTGCTATATTGACAACTGCTCTGCTCTTTTGCCGAGTTGGGCGAGTCGTCAAGTGGTCTCATCGCGGGATTTAGTGAATAGCGCCATCATAAGAACACCTCGCCCTATTATTCAACATGGCGACTTACATGGTACGCACGAGGGGAGTGTTGATACGGGGGACGGGAAAACATTCACCAGCGAAATTTCCTCTGACGAAAGAATACGTTAAGGCATTTTGTAAAGGTGCAAATATTTCAAGATGCTTTCATTCTGCTCAACCACTCTGGTGAGTATTTTTTCAAAGAATGCATGGAGTGGAGTTGTGATATGTGTACATTAGATAATATGACAAAATTTGCTATGTATGGGACTGAGATTGAATTGCAGGACGGGATAACCATCCGGAGCTCCCCACCACCTAACCCCGGCGCGGGGCGCGCTGTAACTACGGGTTGGGGTCGCTGGTGCGGTTACCCACCACCACGGGTCAACGGGTATAAAATAAGTAACGCTATGGTTACGGACGGCGTCACCTGTCACGCACGTAACGCTCTATTCCTCTGGTAGATCTATGTAGTAGGCCTAGGGCCCCGGTGTATTTATTATCAGTCTTCAGTCATAATTTATAGGAGGTGTGATCCACTGCATCACTGTTTACTTTAACTAAAAACTCAAAGTTTGCACAAGTTCCTTTCATTAACGATTAAATCAGTGACAGTGATGATTTATGACTAATTTATGTGCATATGCTGAACATTAAACACAATATTATCAAATTAATGAACACTAGACCAGCTAGTAACAGCCCAGGTGCTCAGACATTGGAGTTGGGTTAACTATACACAGCCCTACGTAGCTGTACACTGTCACAAGTGTCGCCACGCATGCTAGAGTTGGGTTAGGTTAGCGTACATGAACACCTGTGAACTCGTGTTCAATCTTATTCTTTTTTATTTTAGTGTCATTATAATGCTAATTAATGGCAATGATGAATTGACTTTAGCAATTTGACTTGTGATCGTGCTTGTAGAAATTGTTAATTGGCATACACTTGAGCATTCATTCATTTATTTTTGTTTAAAAAAAATGCCTCTTGTGAACTGTCATTTCACACTCACAGGAGAAACAGATCAGATGGCTGGGTTAGCATGGTTGGGCTTGAGATCCATGCTCAGATTGCTTCAAATACTAAGCTCTTCTCTGCCTCAGAAGTTCAGTTTATGGCTCCACCCAACTCTTTAGTGTCTTTCTTTGATGCATCGCTACCGGGAACATTACCAGTATGAATTAATTTGTTTGTTTGTTTCTTTGTTTGTTTTTTTCTTTGTTTGTTTGTTTCTTTGCTTGTTTGTTTGTTTTGTTTTGTTTTGATTTGTTTTTGCATAAAATTGAGGTCTTATTGTAATTGTTAAAATAATTATCATGATAATGATAAATTATTATTATCCGTATCAGTAATGTTATCATCATTACATTTTGCACTTTTATTTCACTGTTATAATTCATCAAAAGTATGTACAGTGTATTATTATTATCGTATTATTATTATCTTCTCTCTTTTTTTAGTAGTGAGTAAGCACACTATCAAAGGAGACTCAAATGATTTTCAAACTTTTACATTTGAACACCTATAAACTATTTATACTGGGTACAGTCTAGAGTTTCACAATTTATAGCGATTGGGATGAGGAATAAGAATGTTATCAAAATTTATAACAAATTGCAATGAACAAGGATGATGACATGGCAGCCTCGCCATAAGAATGTATGAGTTGGGACTGAAGAAAACAGAACAAAGAGAGAGAGAGAGAGAAAAAAAGAAAGCATGTATAGATTATACACAGGTGAACTTGTTTACAAACAGTATTGTAATGGAATTACACTGCTACATTTTTGAAAAATGTGAGCCTCCTATGTTATCATCATTGTTCAGTGTAATTTCTTTAAGGTTTTTCAAAGTATTGGTTTCTCTGCTCAAGGACCACAATAAATTCCACAAATCTATACGTGGAACTGTCGATTTATGTAGTACATGATGTGAAATTATGAAAATCGTCTGGAATGTCCCTTTAATAGTAGAGCACATTGTGTTCTAAGAGTACAGCACAATCATCACCAACTGGTAGTTGGAGTATAGATGCAGATACATCTACGTTTTGTTTTTGTTTTCAGTGTTAGGGGAGATGTTTTCCAGAACAGGGTGGGGGAAAAAGAAGGAAGTTCATGAAGTACACACAAGAGTAAAGAAATAATTCATTTAATGTTTGTATATAATATTCAAAATAATTAACCCATTGAGGACGAGTCTCGAGTATACTGGGGCAGGTGTCTCTGGGAACCGCTTGTTGTCCCAAAATCAAACCGTCCTCAAAGGGTTAAGTCACTCTCTCCCCTGTCAAATGTCCACGATCAAGGAGATGAGCCTTATAAGTTTATTAAAGGACAAGTTCACCTTCATTAACATAAGGATTGAGAGAATGTAGCAATATTAGTAGAACACATCAATGAAAGTTTGAGGAAAATCGGACAATCCGTTCAAAAGTTATGAAATTTTGAAGTTGTTGTGCAGTCACCGCTGGATGAGAAGACTACTGCAGTGTATGATGTCACATGCGTACAACAATATAAGGAAAATATAAAGAGAATTTCACAAAATTTCATCTTTTGAAAAAAGTACACATTCCCTTGACTCGATACTGACATATGTTATGGATAATATTATTCCCATTGCCTTTAGAAAGAGGCAAGTCAAGTGCTCTTTTATTATGCGAAAAAAGTGAAAATATGTTGAATTTTCTTTATATTTTCTTTATACTGTTGTACTCATATGACATCACAAGCATTAGTAGTCTCCTCATCCAGCGGTTCCAACACAAAAGTTTTAAAAATTCATAACTTTTGCACCGATTGTCCAATTTTCCTCAAACTTTCACTGATGTGTTCTACTAATATTGCTGCATTCTCTCAATCCTTATGTTAATGAAGGTGAACTTGTCCTTTATTAAGTACTTCAGCAACACGAATCATTCTCACAGTGCTCTCTGCACAACTGTGTAATGGTACTTGGTGGAATGCGAGCAATTATACATCTTTTTTTCAGATTAGTGTCACTTACCAGGCGAAATATGCTCACCTGGGTATTAGAAAATAGGCATTCTTCATGCAGCTTTACAATTACCAATCCAGTACAAACTGTACTAGCATGTGAAAGGCATACATCGGTATGTAGTGTTAATGTATTGAGAACTGTTAATATGAAAGGTATTGTCTCGTGTTTGATATCTCTATCTTTGACCAAATATTGTATCATGATTCAGGTGCTGAACAAAAGATGCGTGGAAGCTGGTGTCTTAACAGCCTTGGCACTCTCCTGCAGGATCAACAGAAAGTCTGTCTTCGATCGCAAACACTACTTCTATGCAGACCTACCAGTGAGGACTTTTTCACCACCAGTGATTCTCGGTCTCTAATGGCAATGCAATGAGGGAGTAGGGTGGAGACTTAGGTGTTACCCCAAAGTTTGTAGACATACTTGGGCCTATATGTCATGTGCCTATGTGCTATTCTTTTGTTTCTTGTGCAAAACAAACAACAATTTAAGTGCAAGGTGCATATTACAGATTATTTTTTTCAGTAGTGGTCCCTTATTGTTTCCATTCTTATCTATAATGACAATACTGCAATTCACCTTTGACCTGCTGCATGAAAAGTTTTGATAGTCTGAAAGATAAAAATCAAATGTAGGTCTCTAACTACATGTTTCTGTGTGTGACTGCCATTACAATGTTAAAACGTGGATTAAATGCATATGTTGTAGATTTGTGTTCTTGTGTGTGTGTGTGTGTGTTTTTGTGTTTTTTTTTTCATATCAGCGCTCAATGTATGATTTTGTTTAATATACCATGCCAACCTATTTGTTCAAACGAACATCATATGTGGTATTAGTGTGCAAATGGTCCTCAATTGGTATTGATAGTATTATTCATAGCGCATGCTTAAAAAAATCTACTCGATACACCAACTGTATGAGTTTTATAGTTAACATATTATATTCTCTGTCCCAAAGGCTGGCTACCAGATCACACAACAAAGGCTTCCACTGGCGGTGGGAGGTAGAGTAGATTTCACTATCTTTGATGAGAGGAGGAAGCGACCGGCGGCGCACCACTCGGTCCGCATCAAACAGATCCAGTTGGAGCAAGACAGTGGCAAGAGTCTCCATGATGAAGAGAACCAGGAGACCCTGGTTGACTTGAATCGAGCTGGTGAGTCACTACGCTTGGGTGCACTTCTAAAATGCTGCTGTGGTCATCCTTTCTAAATCAAGGTACCTTGGGATATCAGATATTTGAATGGAAAGGAAAAAAAATTGTGTATCATGCTCTTTTTATTTTGGACCCAGTGTGTCATGTGTCAAGTTTGCATGATTTTGCCTTTGATCTCACTAGCAGGGGGATATGGCTAAAAGTTAAAAATGCAAAAGTAGATGCCCACCTAATGTTGAATTTTCCACTTTCATCCTCAAATAAAAACATAATTAAGGCTACATCCACAAGAATGAATTAGTCAATTTTCTACCTCATAAAGTTAACCATCTTTTTCTAATCCTTCTCCTGTGTAAGATACACAAGAAATTTCAAGTTGCCAATTTAATGATTATAGGATGACAAATTCTACTGCAAAGTTCTCCCAGGAGTGGATGGGTCAATGGTGCAAAGGTTAAAGGCAGAGACTCCACCTCTCCCACTTTGAGACCTTTCTGAAATGTCTCACTTTTGATTTGCATCTTTCAGAAGACAGTAGGAATGATGTTACCCTTAACATGCATCAGTAACAAGTCATTGGAATTTATACTTTTGTTGGAATTCTCTTTTTATTTTCATTTTATCATTCTCCGCATGTGACATCACAAACTGTAGTAGTCTCCTCGTCCGCTGTTGGTGGCACTGAAACTTTAAAAATTCCTGACTTTTGAAGGGATTTTCCAATTTTCCTCAAACTTTCACTGATGTGTTCCACGAATATTGCTGCATTCATTCAATCCAAACACATTAAGATGAACTTGTCCTTTAAGAAATGGTTTGGGTATGAGTCTCTGAAAAGATAAAGGTATGGCTGCTTTCTGTAATCCCTTTCTGTCAGGGGTCGGTCTGATGGAGCTTGTCACAGAACCAGACCTTAGTGATGGCACTGATTCAGCAGCCATGGTGCGGGAACTGCAGCTGCTGCTTCAGACCCTCGGAACTTGTTCTGGCAAAATGGATGGTCAGTGTAGATGCTATGTTCAATCAGTTTCTTCTTGAGGTTTTAGCATGTGATGTAGCAGCACAAATGTGTATGGGAATATATTCAATATAGGAATGTAGAAGTTCTTCTTCAGCCTAAGTGTCTGGGGTAGAGGGTTTTTGTTTTGTTTTTGTTTTTGTTTTTGATTTTTTTTTTTTTTTGGGGGGGGGGTTGCCTTAGCCTTCAGAGAAGTTTTTAAGTTCACTAGCATTTATTAGCAGGGGTTTTATGATGAAGACATTTTTTTCTTTTGAGTAGTTCTTCCTAAAAGCATTTTTATTGCAAACTGTAGATACAAGAGGGTTTTCTGCCCATTTTCTAAGAGTGGAGACTAGTGATTTGTCATGGTAATTTATGTGTGTAACATCTTTCAGTTCAAAGAACACTAAATTGAAGCATATCTCACAATGTACCATTCAAGTTGGATATCATTGTCATTGTCCACTTGAATGACTTGTGTTGTAAGCATGTGATGTGAGTAGTCTGTAATTCATTTTATCATTACATCACAAAATTTACATCATTACTGCCAAACTGATTCTGAGCATTTTTTCAACAGTAAGTTTGAAATTATTTGAATTAGACAGATGTTCTTTTGTAGAATATGTTTGATCCATCATCTCCTTTTTTACTCTGTGTGAAAGAGGGTGCTCTACGAGTTGATGCCAATGTGTCTGTGAGTCGGCCAGGACAGGAGCCAGGTGTAAGGTCAGAGGTCAAGAACATCAACAGTGTGCGCTTTGTCAAGCAAGCTGTAGGTATGGCTTGTAAATGCAATCGCCATGACTTCATTCTTTTTAGAGATACAGTAGGTAGATAATTTGATACCAAGAGTGATACCATGATTTACTTTATTACAACTGTGGCACTTTGAAGCTCTTTGCATGGTACTATAGTTGTGCCAACCAGGAATGATAAAACTATGTCATGATGAATAGGCATTACTAAAGTCTTCTATGCAGGAATGAAACAGCTTTGTGTTTCTTCTTTATATTAGGTAATTATTTAGATTTTTTTATGTAAAAACAAATCTTGTAAACTTTGAGTGTCTGGGAGAATAATGGAGAAATTAGTTGTTTGCTCTCTTTTGTCAAGTTTTTGAAAATTCTTTTGACAATTAGTGTCATACACCAGAAAGTACTGTTTTAATTAAATCTAACTCTTTTTCCTTTGACACAGTGGTATTTTAATTCAACTTAGTTCACATTCACCTTTTCCGTTCGCAGATTTCGAAATCAAGAGACACATAGACTTGCTAGAAAGAGGAGAAAAAATCCAGTATGAAACAAGGTCATTTGACAACATGCTGGGGTAAGTCAGTCATGAACTGGATGCATGATGTATTAAAGTATTGATGATGGGTTTTTTTTCATAATTTTTGTAATGATCACAAAAATTTGTTCTACGTTGATTTAAACAGTATAAAACTATTTTCCAGCAGTTCTTCCTCTAAGCAAATCAGTGAAAAAAGAAATGGTTTGCACAGCCTGACACATAGATGTGAGTGGCTTCCATAAAATGGCATGAGAAAAATGTCTCCTCTCTCTGCAGGACCATCATTCGACATACAGTCAACCAGATACAACCTTCCTTAAGTTGACCTCGCATAAGTCAAATAATCACCTAAGTTAAAGGTCTTTTCAAGCCCTCTACTCTTTATATTCTATTGATTTTAATCCCTCATAAGTCAATTTTCTCTAAGTCGAGATTATTCAGTCCAAATAGATTCAGCTTAGGCAAGGTTGACTGTAAGACTTTGAATACAAACTGCTTTGAAAAGAATTGTCTACAGATATAGGAACTTGAGGGGGTTTTGCTTTTCTTTCTATAGTTCCTTATATTTTTTTCTTGTGTTATATTTCGTAGTATCTTAGGAGAGCAAGCCATTGTGTGATTAATATGGAAATTATTTCATCCATGCATTGATGCATGTGTCATTGAAATGAATTGATTCATTTTGGTGTTTTCCTCTGTTATCTCTGTTGTCCTCATTGAAACATTTCTATATTACATATCTAAAACACATTTATCATCTCATTTTCTAAATAATGTATACCTTTGGATGGATATGTTTGTCTGTTTCACTCTATTTCAGTATTCTGCCAGTCTTGTAGGTGTATGTCTCGAAAATACGTTTAGAAATATGTATCACAATGAAACAGCAAATTTTATGGACACATAGACTCATAAAACTTTCCAAAACTGACACTACTTGGATGTCCCCAAGACAATCTCTAAGGTTGTATATAACAATAGCCTGAAAAGACAATTGATTTAAAGATAATGCCCCTGAATAGTACACCTTTCTCTGAATTATGTTTTGCAGTGATTTTTAATGGAAAATGACTGAAATAGTAATTACTGTATGCTCTTCTGCGAAATACTTGTCCAGAATTACAGTGCCCATGAGAGACAAGGAGGGTCAAATTGACTATCGCTTCATGGCGGAGCCAAACCTGCCACCTCTCGTCTTGTACGATGACTCCAACATCCACACTGCTCTCCGGCCCGAGGGGGCGGTCAGCATTGATGTCCTGAGGAAGAAATTGCCTGAGCTGCCCAGAGACACACGGCAGAGGATGGCTGACCAGTATGGCATGTCATTGGACGTTGCTAACACACTGGTTGTAAGTGCACGATGACCAATGTTAAATTTGTTGTTGTTGTTCACAGTCAGCATGATGTGAACTATTAGTACTGGTAATTGTAATAACATTCATTTTGTAAATATCACCTTCAGAATGTCAGTTTCTCATCAGTTGATGGACAAGTCTGCAAAGGCAACTTCAATTTGTATGAGTTATTATGAACTTTTCATTGTGAGAGGGTAACATCTCACCTCAATCAGTTCTGATATCTGTCAACATTTTCAGGCTGGACGTGGGGCAGACCTGTGATTCCCATCACATTCAGTGGGCTCTTCATTTTGCACATACATCTTTGTATATCATTGATGGGGTTTGTATCTTGATTGTTCTACTTATCAGAATGAGCCAGGACTGGTGGATTTTTTCGAGTCTATTTTAGCTGCAAATTCTTGCCGAGATGCCAAGAAAGTACTGAACTGGCTGACAACGGAGTTCCTCAAACATCATAATCTTACAAATCTTGCTGTATCTCAGAGGTAAACAGATGTCTAAGCTTTCACTTTCAGTTGTATCTGTATTGAATCTGTGTGCATCTATCCACATGATGCTTTATTAAGTGGATTAGAAAAATTTACACAATTTAACGTACATTGAGAGAAAAATAATCTTCTACATATCATTATACAGTCAACCTCGCGTAAGTCGACATAATCGGGACTGAGCAAAACACGTCGACTTACGCGAATGTCGACTTACGCGTAAGTCGACATTTTGTTGACTTATAAATGAAAACTTATTTCCCCTGTACAGAGTAAGATTTGGATCACGATGCGGATCGCTACCCAAATCTTACTCCTTTTGCCGCCACAACATGCCTACTGACATCAGCAACAATAATATTTTAGTTCATGCATAAATCTCGCGCCGGTTTAATAGTAACGACAACACACAATTCCCAGATCTCTAGAGAGATTTTGAGAGAGCGGGATCGGAAACCTAGGCCCGTTTCTAGACACTTTACGTTTTAAACTTGATTTGAAATATCAAACGCAAATTCCCCAAAATTGTATTAAACTTTGCAATTTAAATTCAAGTGCGTTGCTGCGAAGATATGCGTGTGATTTTGCTTGATTCTGTCGAGATAATTTTTCAGTGCCGACTGAGTTGAAATATGTGTGATTTTCCTTCCCTAAGTCGCCATATTTGTTCTGTTTGAATTTGTATTGCCATACTCTGAAAATGAATTGTTCTCGCGCTCCGATTCGCAACATTACCGCTCTGTACGGCGCGGGCCCGTCTGAAATAAAAAGAAGAAGAAAAGTTTGTTTGAAAACGACATCTTTCGGACTACTATAACCTTCGTAAAAACTAATTTAACTTTGGACTGAGATTTAAACCTTCGGCATAGCGAACTTTAACAATAATTCGTTGTCATTTTTTCCATTGACATTTTGTGAAGCAGCATGCGTTTCAGCAGTTTGAAACGTGTGAATGTTGCGATGTCTTTCCCCTGCAGGTGCAGACTAAGTTCGGTCACGGCGAAAGTTCCGTTACGAAAAAAAAAAAAAAAATAAATAAATAATGCGAGCCTTTTCAACCATAACGCACT
The DNA here is from genome assembly GCF_964275005.1 of Diadema setosum. NCBI lineage: Eukaryota > Metazoa > Echinodermata > Echinoidea > Diadematoida > Diadematidae > Diadema > Diadema setosum. Next base: position 26,594,103 of record NC_092695.1, read on the forward strand.
TCCGTAAATTCTTATGCGTTTAAACGCAGTTTCTGGTTTCGGACAAAACCCGGAAGTCTTTTCTGCAACGCTCTTGCTTTTTAGATACAGCGTTGCGTGTGATTTGACGGACTTGCATTTGTTTTTTTAGAGTTGCGTTTAAACGCAATTGAGTTTAAATTTCATACAATTTTCTAGTTTCGTATGATTATCAAACGCAAGTCTTTTCAGCGTTCCGTGTGATTTGATGGACTTACATTTGATTTTCAGAATTGCGTTAAATTTTTAATTTTGCTTACGAAATGAAAAATAATGCAGGTCTTTTAAACAATAACACTCTTCCGCAGATGTTTAGAGATGCGTTTAAACGCAGTTTCTTATAGTTTCGTACAAAAACCGCAAGTCTTTTCTGCAACGCTCTTGCGTTTAAATACAGGGTTATGTGTGATTTGATGGATTTGCATTTGAATTTTAGAGTTGCGTTTAAACACAATTGAGTTTTAAAAAGTTCCCTACAATTTTCTAGTTTTGTATGATTATCAAACGCAAGTCTTTTCAACGTTCCGTGTGATTTGAAGGACTTGCATTTGGTTTTTAGAGTTGCATTTAAACGCAGTTGAGTTTAAGTTTCCTACAATTTTCTAGTTTCGTATGATTATCAAACGCAAGTCTTTTCAGCGTTCCGTGTGATTTGATGGACTTGCATTTGATTTTCAGAGTTGCGTTTGATTTCTTATTTTGCTTACGAAATAAAAAATAATGCAAGTCTTTTAAACAATAACACAACACCGTAGATGTTTAGAGATGCGTTTAAACGCAGTTTCTTATAGTGCCGTACAAAAAACGCAAGTCTTCTCTGCACCGCTCTTGCGTTTAAATACAGCGTTACGTGTGATTTGATGGACTTGCATTTGATTTTTAGAGTTGCGTTTAAACGCAATTGAGTTTTAAAAAGTTCCCTACAATTTTCTAGTATCGTATGATTATCAAACGCACGTCTTTCAGCTTTCCGTGTAATTTGATGGACTTGCATTGGATTTTCAGTTGCATTTAATTTCAAATTTTTCTTACGAAATAAAAAAGTAACGCAAGTCTTTTCAACAATAGCACACTTCCGTAGGTGTATAGATGTTTTTAAACGCAGTTTCTAGTTTCGTACAAAACCGCAAGTCTTCTCTGCAACGCTCTTGCGTTTAAATACATCGTTGCGTGTGATTTGATGGACTTGCATTTGATTTTTCGAGTTGCGTTTATAAACGCAATTGAGTTTCAGGTTCGCACAATTATTTTCTAGTTTCATATGATTATCAGACGCAATTCTTTTCAGCAACGCACTTGCGTTTAAATGCAAAAGTTGCGTGTGATTTGATATACCTGCATTTGATTTTTTTTTTAGTTGCATTATTAGTTGCATTGTAATAAATTGTCTAGAAAGGGCCTAGGTTTTAATACCGCTTCGGAATAATTAACGTCAGAATATTCGGATTTACAAAAACATTTCATGTTCGGATAGTGAATACCTACTGGGACATAGTTAAGTGTACAAAATTTTTGCGTTTTGAGAATAACGAGAGGGAGAAAAGGAGTAAACTGAACTGCCTTGGGTACTACATGTAATACTCCAGTGTAAATGAGTGTATGCCCTTTCTATTCTGGCATACAAGACAATGGACGCATGGCGCGAACGCTACCGCGCCGTACACTATAGCGAATTACCGAGTAGAAATGCAGCGAATCGGAGCGGGAAAACAATTCTTTTTCAGAGAATGGCGATACGATTTTGAGCGAAAAATTATGTCGACTTAGACGAGGGAATTAACACGTATTTTAGCTCAGTTGGCACTGAAAATCAGGTCGACTTACGCGAGTTGTCGACTTGTAAACGTCGACTAAGACGAGGAAATTTTCAAGGAATGACATAGGCAAAAATCGGGACTTTTTTATTGTGTCGACTTAAGCGAGTTGTCGACTTATGCGATGTCGACTTAGGCGAGGTCTACTGTATTGTGTACTCTGTTTTTTACCATGCTGATGAGCACGGAGATCGCATTTCCTGCAAATACTGAGCCATCTTCATAGATTTTATTGATATTTGGCTTGTCAATCATTTGCACACCTGAAAATAACATCAACTTCGCCGAAGTGAAATCTGATCAGAGCAAGAAACATGTGGGTTTATCCATAGTATGAATATAGGTTTAGACCACAGTTTTGACTTTCGCAGAGATTTGCAAGAGGTCAAACTTTTGAACACATGATTGATAACCACAAGGTTCATATTGTTTGATGTTTTATATTCACATGTACAATGTACTTACGTGATCTTCACTTCTCTTTCCTTCTTTCTCTCTTCTTTCTCCATTCATCCCTCGCTCACCCTTCCTCACTCTTGCTCTTCTCTCTCTCATATATCTGTGTCTTGCTGCTGCTTGTAGTCCAATGACACCTGCAATATTTGGTGAGCTGATAGACCTGATGTCTGAAGGCAGGATATCTGCTGCTACAAGCAAGAAACTCACTGCCATGGTGTTTGAAGGCGACACACGGCCCCTCACTGAGGTTGGTTGGACACCAGATTAAAGTTCCTTGACAAACTAAGCATTTAACTAGTTTGTCCCCAAATTATTCAGTTTTTGTTCTTTATAGTGCACTTCCCCAATGAATATCAATGTCTTACTTATTGTGAAGCAATTAAACTTCTTCCCAAGGTTCTTTCTAAATCTATTTTTCTATCTCTGCAATTTTAAACAGGAAGTATACAACCGAGTTTGGCAGTAAAAAAACAAACAAACAAACAAACAAACAAATCCAGTGGATTTAGTAAAGAGATGATTTCATTTCATGAAGCATGTTGATTTGAAATATATGTTTGTGTATTTGAATATCTTAAATACATAACATGTGTAGAAGATGATATCCAGTAAACATTTGTCGTACTAGTACTGGATAACTGTGTTACTTTTCCACTCAGATGCAGGAATGTGTTCAAGTGTTAGATTCTAGACAACCATGTTGTTCTGCTCTCTTTCTTCAGATCATTGAAGAGAACCAGTGGGGGCAGATCAAAGATCAAACAATCATCAAGCAGCTGTGTCAGAGAGTCATGGAAGAGAATACAGAAACGGTAAGTTTGTCTGTCATTTTGCCGTCTGTTTTTCTCTGCGATTTCGACTCGACCAGCTTCATAATGGGACAATGCAATTACACCTTGATTAGTTTATGAAAGAAGTTCATAGCAGAATATATTTCATTTGAGCTTCTATTAATTTTTTTTTTGTTCTCTATTGCAAAATGTTTGATCATTGTGTCATTTAGTCATTTAGAAACTTCAGACATGCAATAAGGTTGCAGTGGATATCTTTTGTGTGTGAAGTAGTACATGTGATATTTAGTGTGATGATTAGCATTTGTGAGTGTTGTAAAGTGGCAGCCTGATTATTTGATTCTGAGCGGTTGAGTGAACATGTAGTGGCTTGTAACCAATCACACAGCTTCATGTGGGAAGATTTGAATTTCAAATTCATATTTGCATGCCCTATGGTCCAACTATTACAAGGAAATTGGGGCTTTTGGTCACCTCATTAATGTTTTTGAGAGATATGACCACATGAAACATGGGAGAAGTTTCAAAGATTACAAGCTGTAATTTCTTTCCAGGTCCAAGAATACAGACGAGGCAACAAAAAAGTGGTGAACAGGTTGATGGGGGAGGTGCAGAGGGAGACAAAAGGCAGGGTGGAGCCGCAAATCGCCATAGCAACACTCAGGAAGATGTTGGAAAGATGACCTGTACTTTAGTGAGATGGAAGAAGGAAGAAGATGGAAAGAGAGCAGTTTATTTTCAGTGAACTCAATGTTAACCGCACATGAAAGAAAATTTCTTTGCGGTGTTGGCAGTGAAATCACAGCTGGCTCTAACCACAAGGCAATATTACCCTACTCTGGAAATAGCATGTTCGAGTAAACTTGGAACACCTTGGTGTATTCATGTCTTTTGCTCAAAGTAGGACATACAATCATGTAATTCATGGCCAAGATGCAAGCAGTGGTTCTTTGGGAGTGTGAGTGACACAAACATCAGTATCAAGTTGAAAGAGTGTGTACTTTTCATTTATAAAAAAGAAGAAGAAATAAATACATTTTGTGCAATTCTCCCTACACATTCTTTGCAATGTTTCACTACTATGAAATCATGACTTGTAGCCTTCCTTCTTTTCCAGCAATAACACAAAAAAGGCAAAGGAACTGGGTGGGGGGGGGGGGAGGGAGGGAGAGGGTAAAAGAAATAAAAAATTAAAATTGGGACCCCACCCCACCCCCAATGAATTTCCAAGGGTTCTGTTCTTAGATCTTCTGCCTAATCAGGAGGGTACATGGACCTTGACCCCCTCCCGGTCCCCCCCCCCCCCCCAAAAAAAAAAAAAGTTCTGCACCCCAGGAGTATATGGATTTAATCAAAAATTTAAAATTTAAATCTCCTGAACGGCTTGCTCTACATTTCCTATGTCTTCTAATAATTTTCCTGCATTCACTGAATTCACATGTATATATTTAGGGAAAATTCTCAATTTAAGTATAGGTCATCAAATTTTGATCTAAAATATGAAAGGGAGTACAAGGTATATCGAAATATTTTAACTACTGTTTTGAAAAATGCCAAACGGGTTTATTATAGTAGTATGTTTAATGATAATAAGCAAGATTCGGGTAAAACATGGAAAATAGTCAATGAGTTGTTAAATCCTGGTAAAGAACATACTGCAAGTTTAGACATTGAAGAGTTGGTGGTTAGTAAAGTTGATGAAGTTAAATCTGTTTTTTCTGCAAAAGAAATAGCAGAAGAGCTTAATGACTACAGTTAAACTCGCATAAGTCAATCTTCTCGGGACTGAGCAAAACACATCGACTTAGGCGATTTTCGACTTGTGCGTAAGTCGAAAAAAATCAACTTACAGTTTCACCACACGTACATACATGTATGTATAATGTACATGTATGTTGTCTACTCTGGAGCCGAGAGCTGGAGCGGTGTGCCGCAGCACGGGTCGCCCGGTAGGGCCGCGGCTAACTTTGCATGGACAGTGCATTAGTATTGGCACAGGTCCGATTACTTGACACCCTTGTTAAACCTTGGGGAAGTGAATATGAACGATATTTGAGCAGTGATTGATTCCAGTTTACCATACCGTGGCTTGAAATGCGTGTAGAGATGCAATTCTGATTTACCCGTGCCCGTAACTTTACCCCTACTTTCCGCTTTGAAAACTCAGCAGCTTCATCCATTATAGTCGACCACTCCACTGCACAGCGCTGCAAATGCCAAGCTACACTGCGAGCTCAATACTGTACATGTAAATGAACACATGTGTACTGTACGAACGCTGTACGTACGTAGCACGACAGGGCTGTACCAGCGGACCTCAAAACACGAAGAGAGTTCAACGATCCCATGCGATCGCTTTGAATTTTGATTTTAGATCATTTTTTTTTTGTCACCTCAAACTCATCTGACAAACAATATAATGATTGAGTAATAACTAATGAATAATAAATGACAGTGATTTATTACACAATAAAATCTTATTCGACTTAGGCACAGTGAATTCAATGGTTTTTCCGTGAAAGTGTTCTTGGAATTTCATCGACTTAGGCGAGTATTCGACTTACAAAATTCGACTTGTGAGTGAATTAATATACGTAAGTCAATGGGGAAAAATCAGGACTTTTTAAAATCATCGACTTACGCGATTATTCGACATATGCGACGTCGACTTAGGCGAGTTTAACTGTATTTTGTTACTGTAGGACCAAAGTTGGCCACTAAGATTCCTGAAACACAAATTAATCTAAAGGAATTCTTGGGGGAAAAGAATAATAAATCGTTATTTTGGAGGCCAGTTACAGAGAAAGAAGTGTTCGATATTTTATTCGCATTAGACTCTAAGAAATCACATGGATATGATAATTTACCAGTAAGATTATTAAAGGATGCAGCAAGATTTGTTTGTAAGCCATTGCTTTACATTTTTAATTTGTCCTTAGAAACTGGAATTTATCCTCAACCCTTAAAGATGGCCAAAGTAACACCAATATATAAAAAAGGACCAAAATCGGACCCTGGAAATTAGCGACCTATCTCCGTTCTGCCAATAATTGGAAAGGTTTTAGAGAAAATTGTAAATGATAGACTGGTTGATTTTTTTGAGTCCAATGATATTTTTTATAAACACCAGTATGGCTTTCGTAAAAGATACAGTACGAAATTGTCTTTAATTGATCTTGTAAATACACTAATGACATCACTTGATGAAGGAAAAGTAACACTTGGTATCTTTATAGATTTTCAAAAGGCTTTTGATACGATAAATCATGATATTCTTCTATGTAAACTGGCTCATTATGGTATTCGTGGAATTCCACTTCAATGGTTTGCTGATTATCTGTCCAACAGATCTCAGCTGCTATCTTATAGAGGAATGGTCTCGACACCGAAGACTATAACTTGTGGTGTCCCGCAAGGGTCAGTTTTGGGGCCTACACTCTTTTTGATATTCATAAATGATTTGCCACGCTCTTGCTCTTTCTTTGAATTCAGATTGTTTGCCGACGATTCAAATATTTTTCATACTTATGCTGCTCGCCAAAAAGAAATAAATGTGAATGAAGTAAATGAAAACCTGCACAGAGTTCAAACATGGTGTAATGCCAATAAAATTACGATCAATTTAAAGAAAACAAATTATATGGTAATCAGAAGAAAATGCCAGTTAGTTGCGATGAGGGGTGCAATAAAACTATCTGACACAGACTTTGATGAAGTGAGTGTTGCATCCTTTATCGGAACTCAGATTGATTGTCATCTCACTTGGAAACCTCACATTCAATTGGTAAGTAAATGTGTTCGAAGGAAAGTAGGTGTATTGTATAAATAAAGACAGTATGTTCCGCAGCGCATTCTTGTGCTTTTGTATTAAGTCTTTTATACAACCACACATATTATATGGTATTGAGGTATGGGGCAGTACTTATAAATCTCACTTAAATTGTATACATATTTCTCAAAAACTGGCTCTGAGAGCTATAACATTTTCGACTTTACGAACACATTCAGAACCATTGTTCCAACGATTCAAACTTCTAGATGTTGTTAGGTTACATAAGTTCTCAGTTTTAACATTTATGTACGATCTCTGCAATGGAACTATTCCGCACCCTCTATATGACTATTGCCAAATTGTGCATCATACTTACAGGACAAGAACAAATGAAAAAAGAATGTTGTACTTACCAAAATTTAGAACCACACAGGGACAATTTTCGATTTCTTACTTAGGTCCAAAACTTTGGAACACATTGCCACGAGAAATGCGTGAACAAAGCGAAAGATCCACATTTTGTAAATGCCTTGCAGATTTCCTTCTCTAATAGATATTATATACTGTATCAAGTATAATTAGTTTTCTATGTTATAAAATATATGATGTACATTGTATTTAAATATTAACTGCCATTTCAACCAACCATGTAATAATTTCTCGTTTGCGTTTAGCTTTTACACGTAGTATGAAGATCAAGGTGACCAATCTCGACAAGCACATGTGCTAACTTTTGGTTTCCTTGTTAACAACAACTTTGTAGAATTACGCTACATGCATCACATTTAAATCTCAAATGTCTTCATTTAATCATGTTATTGTAAAGGAGTAATAGATAAGTATTTTTTTTCCATACATGTATGTAAATACAATTGTATAATAATTGAAATGTACATGTTCAAATGTTGTTGCTAATAAAACTTCAAACTTCAAACTTCAAACTTAAAGATATAAATTACAATACTGTATAAGCTGTTATTTCAGATATACAGATATTTTCATGAATTACGAGGTCAAGGACATTTCAGCAAGATGTTGTTTTCGCAACTTGACACCGAGGTTCTTGTCAGTGCACTATTAACCTAGTGCATGCCGTCATTCTTGCGTGTTGTTGAATTCTCGAAAATTAAACCCTCATGAAAATGACTGCATATACAGTAATTTCGGAGGATGACATGGAGATACTTTCCTTGTGAATTTTCAGGTCCAAATCAGTGTCTTGTAACTTCAACAAACCAGAATATTGTAACCTGGCACGATGTGCACTGGACAAGCCCATGAATTACATTTTCATGCATGCTGTACAAAGTGCTTCAATTGTGCAGTACATATATTTTAGTTGATAAAATCAACAGTACAAATGTGTGTATGAAACCATTTTGTAATTTATGACTCCTGGAAACAAATAAAACTTTTATCTACTCCATTGCAAATACATGTACTGTCCTGTGAACTTTTCACCTGTTCTTCCTTGATGCATGTAGCATCGGGTATTTGTGCAACTTCTAAGCTGGCCAGGGGCAATATAGGTGTACACATACACTAGATAACACAACTACAAGTACATATTGTACCCGTTTTTATCTGCGTAATTTGTTTGTAGTCCAGTGTAACTGAATTTGAATTTTTTTCATTAGTACGTGTATTATAATCTTTTTTTACTCGCTGTTCCGTGGCCCATGTGTCATGCTGTTAGCCATCTGTGGGCCAAAGAGAGAAATGACTCATGCATTGATAGGAAATTTGCTCACATGAAGTCATGAAACCAGAGGCATAATCATCATAAATGTACAGTATGTGTATCAGTAAAAAATCACATTTATTTGGTTCACCAGTTGTGATACAAAACTGGCACAAAACTGCAGGGGATTAGGAACACATTTCTTTTGTGCATAGTTCTATATAAAAAAGTTATGCAATGACACAAAAATATTTTTCTGCAATACATCCAAAACCTCTTGAAATTTCATCTTCTAAGTGGCAATAATCCTAGAAAATTTGGGTAACATTCTGGAAAAATACTGGATTGTAGCTTTTGATTACAACTGCTATAAAGGATCAGTCTTTTCCATATTCAAGGATACTACGTGTATCATTCTAATAGTCATCATGAAAATCAAAGAGTAGTTATTGCATGTACAGTTATTCCAGATAATATGTTACATTGCAACACATGTACATTGTAGTGATGAAGATGTATGCACAACTCCTGTGAACCATAGGTGCTTACTGATAGCCTCCCTAGCATATGTTGCTTGTTTGCAAGGCTCAAGACTGTCACCAAATGGGCTTCTGTATGCAACAAATAAAAGATATCTCACTCTGCAGATGTTGTTCAACCATTGCACACAAGCCCATAAGGTACATGTACAGCACAATGCCACACTGGAAATGAAATAGCAGGCATTATAGTGTATTGTATCTAGAGCACTAAATATGTATTTTGCAAAATTAAATGAAAACCTAACAAATTTGTGCTTTCCAAGGATGATACACATAATTCCTGAGGCAGTACAGTGGACTCTTGTTATAAAAAACTCCTAAGCACCAATGAAATACAACTGTAACTTTGTTACACAGTGCATGTACATTTTTGGATGTAGTGTATCACGGTTTGCTATTCAATAGAATAAAGGATCTTTAAACATTGAAGGCAAAAAATTTACTTTGTTATACGGTGTATAAGGTTTGTTGTTCTCCTTTACAAGAATCTACTGTATGGGATTTCATTTGATACAGAGAGAAACTAAACTTAAAAATGATGCACATGTGTTTCATCTGTTTTATAGAATGGTGGACAATTTTTTTGTTTTTGTTTTTTTTTGTGCATGGGATTAAGAAAGAGAAATAAAATTTTCAACACTGGGTGGAGACCATTACTCTACATAGCATGTGTACTAACAAGGATGTTGCTACATAGGGAATGAACTTGGAGTGAATATTTTCTAGATTTCGACTTACATTATGTATTTGATTTAATTAAAGGGAAGATAAACCCCAAGAGCAATGTGAATTGGGTGAAAGCAGCAGCATTAGTAGAACACATCAGTGAAAGTTTGAACAAAATCGGACAATCGATGCAAAAGTTATGAATTTTTAAAGTTTTGGTGTTGGAACCGCTGGATAAGGAGACTACTAGTGGTTATGACGTATGAGTGGACAACAATACCAAGAAAATATAAAGAAAATACTACAAAAATCCATTTTTCATGAAAATTACAAATTCCATCAACTTGATATTTACATATGTTAAGGGTAGCAATTATTCCCCCTGCTTTCTGAAAGCGGTTGGTCCATTGCTCTTTCATAATTCTAAAAAAGTGAATTTTTGTTGAATTTCCTTTATATTTTCTTTGTATTGTTGTCCACTCATACGTCATATCCTCTAGTAGTCTCCTCATCCAGCGGTTCCCACACCAAACTTTAAAAATTCATAACTTTTGCATCGATTGTCCAATTTTCCTCAAACTTTCACTGATGCGTTCAACTAATTTTGCTGCTTTCACTCAATCCACATTGCGCTTTGGGTTTACCTTCCCTTTAACAAAGAACTCAAATTAGTAATCTACTAGATGCACATTATAGAGTCATTTTTGATACAGGATCATTTCAGAATTGTCCTGATATTTTTCAAGACATTTATGGATTACAGGACACTGTATTGTTCTTGGAATGATTTGAGTTCCATACAGCCTATAAATGTATACACACACTACAATAAGCAGTTGCAAGAATTAATTAGATACTGTACGTGCTGAAATTTTCGCAGTGGTTTTATTTTCGCAAATTTCACGAATCGCCTTTGAACCGCGAAAATAACAATGCACGAAAATAACAACGTGCGAACAGATAAGCACAGTTAGACCTCGCAACCGCGAAATTAACAACACGTGAATATGTTCTCCTAGTAGCAATTCGCGAAAATGTCTGTACGCGAAAATTTCAGCTCGTACAGTACACACACATGCACACAACATAGCATATTTTTCACCATGTCCTTACGAAACTGAGAATGCAATCTAATTCTACATACTAGCATATTAACCCGTTGAGGACAGGCTGGTTTTGCTGCAACACGCATTTCCCATAGATGCCTGTCTGAGTATGTGTCCTCAGGACTAGTCTTCAACGGGTTAAACATGTCAAGCGGCACATTCGAGGAGATGAGCTGTGTCATTTCAGCCATCAAGTCTAGCCATTGCATGGGCAACACACATGATGACCGTCTTCACACCAGTTTGCTGACACAGTCAAACTTAGGCATGACTGTATGCAAGAGAGTTGTTCCTGATGACCAGAAATATGCTGTATACGCCATATATTTCGCGAGTCTAAATTTTTGCCAATTGGGACTTTCCAACAATTTCGTGAGTGGTTAAATTCGCGATCGTGGAGTCCTTGTACTGAACGGAATATGCGTACGTCACAGTCATATATTTTTGCGTTTTTAATTTCGCGAAAAGCAGCTGACTCGCAAAATTCACGAAAATAAAAACCTCGCTAAATATTTGGCGTATACAGTAGTCTAAGACCTGTCTGATATAGCACAACTAATGCATGCACACTGGATTCCAAGCACATAATATACAGTATATCACAAAGATATCTGGGAGGAATATGTGAATTCAAGCAGCCTGAAACCCCAGAGAAACATATCCAAGATATATTTGCATCGTAGTAAACTGGCTTTATGATGCAGCAAATGTGCCGAACTTGACATTGAGTCAAATAATTCTTGTACATTGTATTACAGCACGAACACAGAAGGTTTGGACTTGACCTCAGAAATTTGACTTTGCAAGACGTAGCCACCCCCCACCACTACCACCACCACCACCACACACACACACAGCATGCCTTTCAATTGCCAAGTTTGGCTAAAGTTTGGCAAACGCTGAAATTTCAGAATTTGGCAGTGACCTTTGATCTTGAATCAATCTGTCATAAATTCATTCAGGTGAACTACCACATACATGTCTTACCTTGAAACCATGTACGACTATCAAAGCACCAATTATCACGGCACATTTTAATTTCTAATACCCTCTGCTTACAAAAGTCAATAAAAACAAATGTCGGATATATGTAACTTTGTTATAAACAAGGACACCCTACGACACCATTTTAATTGAATGCTATAGCCATTTGTGAAACATACTTTGAGACACTGGAACAACCAACATACTCTGAAAGAAGTACAGTATCTTACATTACAAACAACTTCCAATCCAAAATGTACAACTTCGCATCAGTGACAGTCATGAATCTATTTTCCTCATATTGCTTTGAAGGTTGAAAATGAAATGTGTGTATGGACCTGCTGCAGCCCATCTCATCACATTATCCCCCAAAATTGGGAGAAAGAATAAATCATCCATACCACAGTGACCTGTGAGGATTATGTTGGAAGAAACCTTTGGGAAATCCATATCACACCAAGTAAAGGTGATAAGGAATGCTGCCATACCATACAAAACAGCAAAATCCTGTCAATTGCCAGTAACATTTCTAAATGACTACTGACTATAAAGCACAATCGCCATTGAGGTCAAAGTGGCAGAATTACACTGAAGTGGTAAAAATGTCAAAGTTTTCTTACAGCACATGAGTCAACTCAGTGGACTCTCGTAATGAACAGTTATGGGGATAAAAGACATCACTTCTTTACATTGAAATTTTGGTACTTGTACATCGGGGTTTGGAAGAAAAAATAAGATATTACATATAATACATGAAAACTCTGAACTCTGAGGCAAGAAAAATGTATTTTGCTATGACAGGAGATTGTTATACAGGGGAAACCGTGTTATAATGAACTGCTTGAAACCACTGAAATTTCCTCGTTATATTAGGGCTTAAGACGACAAAAGAATATAAAAGGAATGGGACCTGCAAAATTAGCTCGTTATGCAGTGTATTTATAGGTATCTTCACCACATCATACCTCACTATAACGAGACTCCACTGTATCAGTTTTCTGTATAAAGAGAGTGCAATGCACCAGGATGCCGCAGATGCGTAAACCTTCCACACAAATTCCCTGAACTGCACTGATACACGTACAAAGCTACCAAATTCGAGAGAAAAATAACTTCTTTCACTTTGAGAACATCTTGGCATAGGCTTGCTTCTCTTTCTTCTTCCTCTCCTGGATGAAATGTTTGGCTCGCTTCAGCTCGTTACCTGCAGCTGAAATCAAATCAGGGTTAAAATCTAAGATGATGAGAGACAATGGAGTGCCTGCATCACTTCTGGCAACTTTTAGTGATGCATATAAGCTTTGAAGAGTGTATGATGATCCACACAAAATGTATATGACATATTCTATGTGCAACCTATCTATATATTTGTGTACAAGTATAATGAATGTATATGCATTTGGAGAATAAATCAAAACAAATCAAACATCAACGTTTGTATCATAAAACATGTGCTGACCATTCACTGCAAGCAAATTTGACATCCCACCTTCAGTCATGTAACAATGCAATGATTGATAAAGAATACATACATTCCATATTCATAACAGATAATGCCCATGTAGCCACTTTTGTGAATGTTGCATTTATCCATTGCAGACACCATCCTCCCCATCCCCTCCCCCCCCCCCCCACCCCATCTTCTTTTCCCTCAGTATTACATGTTTAATTACATCAATGAACAGGTCCTGGAGTTGACTTACCCTTGTTGTCGGGTTCCCTTTGTAAGGCTGCCTCAAAATCCTCAATGGCGCCCTCGTAGTTCTTCATGTTCATCTGCGCCTTGCCCCTTCGGAACCAACCCTTGGCGCTGTCCCTATCAATAATCAGAGCCTACAGGGACAGACAGAATGGGAATCAGCTGACTTAATACACTGTGTGTGGAAACTCCTGTCAAGACAGGTTCACCTGTTATGGCTGTAGGTTAAGAGGAGCCCTAGCGAGCTCTACTTTCACTAGAGATGCCCTTATATCTTCAGGCGAGATGACGTCTTACACTACAATGGAAAAGTCCATTTTAGCCGACAAAAATAGATGAACAGATTTGGACAGAAAGAGAGGGAAAGAAAGGAACTGAAAATTCCTCAATCTATTTATGGGAGCTTCCAATCTTAACTGACTCATCATCAGCTTATATGTTTCATTCACTGACCACTGCATTAAATGAATGTTTTGACAAGAACATCGCCAAATAAATTTAAAGTATGGTGAACGAGACATTAAAATCAAGAAAATCATATAAGAGAAGGTGTCAAAGCAGAGGGAAATGTCTCCTAAAAAAGATTTTTAATGTGACTTATTAAAAGATATTCGCCCCACTGAGAAATCGTGAGTTTAAACTGATTGATTTGCTTCACCGATATTCGCTCCAGAACAGCCGTCTTTTTCGAGCCCTAAAATATGACGTCACGAAATGAACAAAACCCTTTACGAGTGCAGCAGGATATCGAGGCCGCCGTTCATAAAGCACGTATTTCGTGGTGAGCGGATGCAATATCTGACCTGTATTTAGTCGCCTCTGCTTTCTCGGCTGAGACATTAAAACGTCCAATTGTTACCTTATATTGTACGGAAAGACTTTGAGTTTGACATCGAGAGTGAATTTAGTGATGACAGTGACAATGACACTGATAGTGACAGTGGCAAAGTCGGAGTGGTAGAAGAAGCGAGGGAGAGGCGACGGATATGGAAGGCCGCCGCGGACACAACTCGTTTGGGGCGTTTACATGGAAACGGGTACACTGCCTCTCCATACGTATGCCCCAAACGAACCACGTTCGCAACGGCCCTCCATAGACAGAGCCCACTGTGTGGATGGAGTGGTAGCACAGCGCACATTTCGTGACGTCATAATTTTGGTCACCAAAATTTCGCCGTCAGATCGGGTTCTGGTGGTCTAAAAAGAGTCTCAAAACACCATCTCTCCATCGTTCTGGAGACGTTTTTACCTTCTGAAAGTCAATTATTCATATTCCTAGAGATGTAAGCTTTCCAGAAATGTATAAATCACCTTGTTTATGATTATCGTCCTTTTTTTCTCGTTCACCATACTTTAAACCACTGCACATATCACAATGTAAAAACAAGAATGATGTGATGTTGCTTCCACTTTAGCTTGATATTGACATTGCCTGATGACCAACTGCACCATAATGCTAAAAGCAAAAACAATCAAGATCAAGAAAATCCCTTTTTGTGATATAATGCCTTCACTGCGAGCACATGGTAACAGAACAGAAATAAATATGAAATAAGAAATAAACATATGAGGTCCATTGCTATACCCAAGTGGGCTTCCTAATTCCAAATATAGGTCAAGTTTTGACTGCTGAATGCTGATAAAAACCTCAGCTAGCCGAGTGCCTAGGCACGAAGTGGATCATCTATGTTGTCCGTTAGCTCAGTGATGGTATGCTGCCCTCTTTTGTTGTGCAATTGTCAACTGAGTGATACAGTCAAACTCGGATACCTCGAATTCGTCGGGACTGAAGAAAATGGTTCGACGTACGCGAATTTCGAGGTACGCGTACGTCGAATTTTCTTCGACTTATCCGATGTTTATCGATGTTCGACGTTTATCGATGTTCAACATGGTGTCTGTTATAGTGCCTACTTATTGTTTGCATGCTTGTCAATTTGAATTGAATCAACTTTTATATGAATGAATTGAGTGAAAATCGGAAATGAAATCAAAATTTCAGAAATAAAGATTTTGGTGGCCCGATCGCGCCACCAAAAAAAAAAAAAAAAAAAAGTCGGATGTTTGCCCTTACTTTTCAAAATGAACAGCGGTAACAATGGGCTACGTAAGATGCTAAAATAAATGTCAGAGTTTTGCGTTTAATTGTGGAAATGAATGACGGTAATATTCGACTCGGTATGATACTAAAATAAATGTCGGATGTTTGCTCATACTTTTGGAAATGAATAACGATAAGACTCGGCTCCGTATGGTGCTAAAACTAATGTTAAATATTTGATTTTGCGGTCGGAAATGAATAAGGATAACATTCGGCTCCGGAAGACGCTGAAATAAATGTCGAATTTTTGCTATGACATTCGGAAATGAAAAACAATAACATTCAACTCTGTACGATGGTTAAATAAATGTCGGATGTTTCCTTATACTTTTGAAAGTAAATAGCAATAGCATTCGGCTCCGGAAGATGCTAAAATAGATGTCAGATGACCGTTTTTATGTTCGGAAGAAAACAGCAGTAATTTTCTGCTCCATCATGTCCATATGATGCTAAAATAACTGTCTGATGTTTGCTTTTAAATTTCGAAATGAATAACAGTAACATTCAGCTGCGTTTAATGGTAAAATCAATGTTTGATGTTTGCTTTGACGTTCGGAAAAGAGTAACAATAATATTCAACTCTTGACAATGATGAAATAAATGCTGGATGTTTGCTTTTATGTTCGAAAGTAAATTGCAATAACATTTAGCTCCGGAAGATGCTAAAATAAATGTCGAATGTTTGCTTTGATGTTCTGAAGTGAATAACAATAATATTCAACTCCGTACGCTGATAAAATAAATGCCGGATGTGTGCTTTTACGTTCGAAAGTAAATGTCAATAGCATTCAGCTCCGGGAGATGCTAAAATACATGTCGAATGATTGCTTTTACGTTTGGCATGTTTGGAAGTGAACAGCAGTAACATTCTGCCCCATTCGATGATAAAAAAGATATTGGATATTTGCTACAGTACATTTCAAAATATATATCAGTAACATTCAGCTATACGTTTCATAGTCCAAAATGTATGATGTCTGCCTTGACGTTCAAAAATAAAAAACAGTAACATTCGGCTCCGTGCGATGATAAAATAATTGTCAGATGATTCATTTCACTTTCGGAAGTGGACAGCAGTAACATTCGGCTCCTTTCGATAATGAAATAAATGCCGGATGTTTGAAATGAATAACGGTAATATTCTGCTCCGTACGATGCAAAAAACAAAAAAAAAACACAGATTGTTGCTTTAACATTTGGAAATGATTAATGGTATTAATCCGCTCAGTTAGATGCTAAAACAAATAGCGGATGTTTGCTTTCACGTTTGGAAATGGATTAGGATAGTATTCAGCTCCGTAAGATTCTAAAATGAATGTCGGTTGTTTGCTTTTACATTTAAAAATGAATAACGGTAACTTTCGGCTTTTTACAATGCTAAAACAAATGACGGATGCTAACAAATGTCAGCAAATGCTCCCATTTTCTCATTCTAAACGTAAGTTTTGACCTCCTCAATATATGGGCATCAACTTTTATAATAATATCTACGCCTATTTGTCAAATCTTTAAACACAGAGTAAGATGATTGAATTTTCTATTCATTTGTTTTAGACATGGACATCTGTATCACTTCAATAATGCTTAATATTAATTTGTCTATGTTTAGTAGGACCGATTTAATTTTTCTAATGTTTTTCCTGATTTTTTTTTTTTTTGTCACCAGATTTTACTTTCGACCACAAGAAAATAAAAATCAATGATATTGGTGGCCCGATAAAATTTAGTGCGGAGCCCTGTGTATTCTATTCTTCATTGTGATCGGCCTATACTTCCAGATTTTCATAATCGCATTGGTGGAAAAAAAAAGTTTCAGTGCTTGCGTTCTCGGGGAACGTGAAAGGCAAAAAAAAAAAAAGGTCTAAAAAAAGGCACTATGAGGTAGATTGATGTTTTGACAGTGGAGCGTGATTAATGGCAAAGATATAACTGTCAACGTAAGCAGGTGCGCCCCGACGGTTGAGAAATCTACGCGCACGGTATGACCGTCTCGATGAAAAATCAAAACACAGTGGTTAAAGAAAAGCAAATGATGGGGCAGCGCGTAGTGCTATCGTAAAGCACTCCATTGGCACGGGTGCTATGTGCATACCATGTACGTGTGTTGGTAGGTGTTGGGGATTTTCCTTGTCAGCTGTGTGTCGGGTATTTCTTCTTGGGCGCGCGATTGTTCTGGTCTCAGAATATTTACAATCGAGTGTGAAAACATTTGTGACATGTCTTCGCTGTCCACGCGCGCTTAATCGGAGATGCTGAGTGATGTTTACAATTTCGATTCGAGCAACATGCTGGGAAAAACAATAAGTTAATTAAGATCGGGACATTAGATTTCCCTTTGAGGTAACCTAACTTCGAGTTATCTTTTTCGAGCTACGCGAATTTTAATACACAGAAACTCCATAGGAACAATCGGGACTTTCATTTTGCCCCCGAGGTAAGTGATATTCGGCTTATCCGACGTCGAGGTATCCGAGTTTGACTGTACTTGTACAGTAGCATAGGTTGGAACGATGCTCAGCCGAGGATATGAATATGCTTTGAGATTAGGGTTAGGATTAGGGTTAGAGTTACGGCAACATTGATCTCGGTGTCCTAGGGTAATAAACTGAGTAAACTCTAACCCTAATCCTAAAGCATATTTATATCCTCGGCTGAGCATAGCTCCCAACATAATATGCTACCTACTTGTACCAGGAAAATCCTCATCAAGCCTACTGCCACAGACCACACACGGTGCATGGCAGACTGCCCACAAGAGGGCGCCAACCTACCTTGTCACACTGCTCAATGGCATCCTGATTCAAGTTCTGCTCCAGTTTGCAGGCTGCCAGGTTGAGCCTGAGAGGTAGGTAGCTTTGGAGGACCTTTTTCCTCTCCTCTGGTGAATCTTTCAGCTCTTTGTCTATATCCACAAAGTCAAGATACCTAGAAATGAATTGCAACAACAAATATTACATGAAATCTGAATCATAGTTAAAAAAGAAAAAGAAAAAGAAAGTGATGTCCCCAATAAACATTCTATTTTTATTCTTCTTTTTTTTTTGTCCAAGCCCTTTTATGACTGAAAGCATGGTAATAGAATAGGGTGTTTTGCAATCTGCAGCTGGGTGTTGAATTCTGGTGCCCATTCAGAGCTTGTGAAAAATTTGGATTAGTCAAAAAGACTTTACAAGACACATTAGACTTCATTAAACATACTTTGGTCCTTGCAAAACTACTTATGTATAATTACACTTTGGAATAACAAAAAAGCACT
This sequence comes from Diadema setosum, assembly GCF_964275005.1. Taxonomy (NCBI): domain Eukaryota; kingdom Metazoa; phylum Echinodermata; class Echinoidea; order Diadematoida; family Diadematidae; genus Diadema; species Diadema setosum. The sequence goes on from NC_092695.1 coordinate 26,612,992, forward strand.
CCAAGCTACAACAGAAAGCCTGTAGATCATCCTTTGTCACGTCAGTCTCCTTAAAATGAAATCTTCCAAACGAATACTGTACACTTCTTTTATAACGACCATGGTTAAAACAAAATTTCAATACAACAAAATGAAAATTCTGGTCCCAAAATTATCATCTACATATCTTAACCCATTGAGGACGGGCTGATTTTGCTATAACAAGCATTTCCCATAGACACCCACCCAAGTATACTCAGGAATAGTCTTTAACAGGTTAATATACTTTACTGTTCGGCTATAACAAAATTTCGATATAATGAAAGAAAACCGACGGTCTCGAGGACTTTGTTATAAGAACAGTGCTATGATGGATCATCATCTCACCTTATTGCCTTCTCGTACTTTTGTGCAGCCATGCCGTAGTCCTTGGTCTTGTACTTGCCATTTCCAATCTCCTTCAGTTTTAATGCCACTTCTATGACCTTCTCGTACTGAGAGCAGCATGGCCAAAGGAGGGTTTGTATTGTTGGGGGCGAGGAAGATCCATTAATGGATGTGGTAGGGGATGGTGGAAATAAGCACACAGAAAACACCTTGAGAATCCATCGCGATAATGGGTTAAAAGTAAGTGAACCCATATTGTCAACAACGTCTACATCTGGAATATGTTCATCATAGACGTCATATGTTCATAATTTCACATGTTCATCTTAAGGACTGCGTGAAGTGTCTTTGCACATTTGAAGAACTACTATTAATTGTACCATTAATTCCATCCCAGCAAGCCAATGAGTAGTTGCAGGGAAAAAGAAAAATACGGAGAAGGTCTTTCAAGTGAAAGAAGGAATGTAAAAAGTAGATGGTGAAGGGTATGAGAAAAATGTACCAAACCACAATATCGACTGACAGTTTAGCATCATCCTGTCTGAATCATCACAGTCAAGTAATAATGATTTCCCTTTGTACCAACTGTCCTATAATTCATGAAGAAGGAATCATTACTAATTCAAAACAATGTTCTCTTTGACTCTGTTAAGAATTCACCTTTAAGTAATATCTAAAAGTTTGTGTCTACCAAAACAAAATGACAATTCCTCACCACAAACAGCACAACAATTACACATCGATAATAAAAGTATGCCGATAAGTAAAGACACAAATACAAATAATTCAATAGCTTAAAGAATAATAAGTACCAACTGTTGAAAGATTAGTTCATCCTTGATTTAAACAGCTAATAGTGGCAAATGAATAATGCACAGCACAAAACATCACACTAAGTCTATTTAATTAATGACGTCTCCATAAAGTTTTGGAAACTGCTTCCAAGTGACTGGCTTTAACTCTTTATGTGCCATGGTGTAAAACCGCTGTGTGCTGAGACTGCAATATAGTCATGCTTTGGGAAAACACTCTGTCTTTAAAATCTATGTAACTTTTATGGATTTTAATACTCTGGACATGTAATGAGTAAAGTTATAGAGAAGGTATAGAGAAATTGCCAAGCTTTGCTTTGATGTAAATTGTTTGACAAATCTATGATTGCTTTTTTTTCAAATAACCAGAAGGAACGTTATTGTAGATGCATGACTTTTGCACACAAAACAGTGACAGAAACTTATAATTTACTCGCAAATCCTGAAGGGAACACCGCTTGACAATCACCACATAAAATTTAAGCTACATGTGACAGAAAATGAAGCACCAAAAACATTTTCATTGTACTGTGGCATTTGGCAATCTATCGATTGGTTTGGGTGGGTTTGTGCATTTGAGCAAAATATGCGAACTTGGCACCCCATCGGCTGAGTCAGGCATGCGAACATGGCACATGAAGAGTTAATTATCTTTTTCCTTCCCCATTTTAAAGCATGACATTAGGAATGTCTCATTTTGCTTGACTCTACCTCTGACGTTTTGAAGTCTGCATCCTCTGGAAAGTTGGGGAAGGCATCTCCAGTTCCGTCATCGACACATGCCATCCCATCATCTTCTCCAGGCTTGAGTTCACCACAATCTGAGATCTCCACCGTCTACTTGCAAGACATGTTACGGTATTAAGTTAAAAGCTAGTTAGAGACACTATTTCACAGTTTATAGACACAAAGCTACATCAATACAATCTATACAGATTATGAATTGAGTGCGAATCATTTCGATGGACAAGTTTTCAACAATTGGACAATAAAAGGACACTGTAAATTTGATAATTTAAAAAACAAAAAAAAAAAACAAAAACAAAAACAAGGTTCTGCTACCCTTCATCTTCTTTTTTTACATTACAGCATTCAGGTTGTGGCCAGAACTGTTACTTTAAGTGAGATTCTCTTCAAAGAAATACCATAGGATTTAGGTATAATTTTGTGATATTTGTGTCTTTCTTTTTACTGTTGTTTGTTCTAGTCATTGCAGAATACAGAATATCTGTCATTACTCAGTGGATTTTTGCATTGAGAATATTGAACTTTTTTTTTTGGCGATATATCTTAAGTAAAATATTCACTTTAGATTTTGATTGGGACATTCGTCATTGAACATGCAATCATTCTCTGATTTCTTGAAATAATTAGAAAGGAAGCAAAAAAAGACAAAAAAAAACCCCAAAATATACAGAGTCCATTCCTCAGAACAGTGTCCCATGAAACTTGACCATTCAAAAACCACATTGAGACACTTTCCAGCTCAGAGCTTCCATGCTCTTTCTTGCTCTCACCTTGATGGGTACATCATTTTCTAGCGTCTTGCTGGCCTCGACTGCTCTCACCACTCCCATTCCCTTGGCGACCTGTCCAAACACGACGTGCTTGTCATCCAGGTGAGGTGTCTCGGTGGTGGTGATGAAGAACTGGGAGCCATTGGTGCCAGGACCAGAGTTGGCCATGCTCAGCAGACCAGGTCTGTCATGCTGCACAAAGACGTGCAATGTACAGCAATACATGTATTACGCAGAAAACAAAGCAAACTACATACGGTGAAAATTTGGTGTCAGAGAGGAGTATTCCATCTCCATGTGGTTGAAAGGAAAAAATCATTGCCATACGTCCTGCTGAGATAAATTGAATGTAATTCTATGTATTTTGTGTGCTACAAAATCTTTGAAGCGGGAGGTGGCTACTTGGAAGGCATATATGTCAGAGAGTTGAAGGGAATGGGCAAAAAGATTGTATGATGAATTCACATTTTAGCAGATCAGTATGTCACAATTGTTTGGCACAATAGTCCAGAATAATTTTCTAGGCATTCTGAATCTTTGTTTGAAATAAGAGAATCAGATTAACATTAGAATAATTTTTACAAAGTGTGGTCCAGCAAGGAAATCAAGAAAGTGCTCCATAAAAAATCTGCAACAGAATCTATTCTGCCTGGACACAGCTTGAACTGGCTATGACGACAAGTCACACTACAATGTACCAGTAATAAGTGATGTGAATCTGAAAATTGGTGCAATCAAATAATTTGCCTATTCTAATTTGACTCTACAACAAAAATGTGAGTCATTTTGACAAAATGTTGGTGCTACATAAATTTAATACTGTAACTGAAATGGAAAGTTGTGCACTGAAATTCAACAAGTGGCAGATTAAACACAATTTCTACCATAAAACATTGTGCAAAAGATAGAGCAAACAAAACAATCACTGTCTTTATTTCTTGCTCCTATTTCATGGAAAAACTACTTCGAAATCTCTTTACAGTAGAATGAAACACATATGACACTTTGATAATGATACCGTTGATAATGTTGACTAATAGGTTAAAAGTCCAAATCTTACCTTGTGGATGAAGTTTTCGTCATCAAATTTCTCCCCATATATACTCTCTCCTCCCGTTCCATTATGCATGGTGAAGTCACCTCCCTGAATCATGAAGTTCCTGATGACTAAAACAATAATGCGGTGTAATAGAGAAGTAAAGAGAAATTAAACCACATATGGATGTCTTACTTGACTGAAGTCAATGGTAGCCTGAGACTAGCAATTGCACCAAAATTTGACACATGTATATCTTGTTTAAGGTTTCTGAATCATTTTACATGATAATAATATATTGTGAGTATCTCAAGTACATAATGATTGTAGACTTGTTTGAAAGTACTTTATGGAAAATTTATGTATTCTTCCCTTTTGGAAGCATAAAAAGAAGAAAAATCATCTGGTTGATTGTATGCACATTTAAATTATCATAAATTTTGACATAATTTGTACTTATTTGAAGTTCTGCTTTTACTTAATTCCAAGCAAAATCCTTGTGTGAGGTAAAGTACTCCTTAATCTTACCACATATATTGCACACTTGAAATTACTTGTACTGGAAGTGACCTTACCCAGTATGTCTATTTTGAGTCATAATTCAATTGTTTTGAGCACGGACCATGTACTGTTTTCTTGTACACATGTACCAAAGGTTTATCAAAGAATACAGAATTTCAGTGAAAATGGTGTGATTGCACCAGAAATTATAAAGATGCACAAAAGATTGCATTAAGTTTAAGAATGTGATATTTCTCACCTCCCAGTAAATAGTAAAGTATCCATACTAAGCAACACATGCAAATCCTCTAAGGTGGTCAGACTGCTTCATAATAAAATCATATATAAATATGTACACAAAACTCATTTTCCCCAAGATACTCAGTCGGAGTATTGGACATTGTAAAAATAATTTCATACATATTTTACACACCTAGTACCAATTGCTCATACACTCTTTGACCAGTTTTTGTCACTGCAACTGTTCAAAGTACTGAATTGACTTAATTTCAGTCATTTTGTCTGGGTGCTCCACTGGCGCTAGACATCACTGAATGGAAACTGTACTCACCGCGGTGGAATGTTGAGCCTTTGTAGTGAAGGGGTTTTCCACACTTTCCTTTCCCTTTCTCACCAGTACACAGAGCCCTGAAGTTTTCTGCTGTCTTTGGAACATCTTTGGCAAACAGCTCAAACAAAATTCGACCAACTGTTGGAGAGAAAACAGCAAACTAGGGTAATTAACTAGTATGAATGAATTGACCACGCACAGCAGCATTCTGGTCTCATCTGGTCCTGATCTGCAGGACAGAACAACATAAACAATCCTTCTTTCCTCAGTACGGCAGTGGAATAGCCTGCCCCAAGAGCTCATCCTGGCACAAACTGTAGAGGTCTTTCGTCACTGCATGATGGAAGATATGGAGTAAAATTTAGATCGAGTAGCGTAAACACAACAGGATTTTACTTGCACCATGCTAGCCCGACCAGACGCTGTTAATACGCTACGGGAATACAGCGTCTGACCAGCGAGCGGGCACCTTCAAAGTGGGGAACCACAACACAACTACAAAACTTATGAAAATTTATACGTTCTTTATAAACAGTGTACACGTTACCAAACGTTACTCACCTTAAGTGCATGCTTGTATTAGAGAAGGTTCGTAAGTCCATTGAGAGCCCTCATGATAAGTCCGTGGAACCAAAAAATGATACTTTCTGGCGGATTCCCTAACAGCGTTGGGGTTCATCATTGCAGAATTCAAAATGGCACCTTGATCTCTGCGGAAATCTTTTGCGTGCGTGCGATGCGCTGCGCTTGAGTGTTGGTGTAGCAGCACGGTCGACAGCGCGACCTTTTGAAAGGGCATTCAGATCATGTGACCTCCCGGATATTGGAAATGGCCTGGCGTGAAAGACGATGTACCGTTCGTGAACCGTTCACACATGCTGCATATAACCATCATTTTAGGTAAGTTATTCAATCTAAATTTCAATGTTCATAGCATAAATATGAAGTCTCATTATCATTTTGTTCGTCAGATGAGTTTGAAGTGACAAAAAAATGATCTAAAGTATCAAAATTCAATCCGATCGCATGCGATCGTTGGACCCTCTTCGTGTTTGGAGCTTCGTTGGTACAGCCCTGTCGCGCTACGTATGTACAGCGGCGACTGGGCTGTGTATAGTTAGCACCATGCCTGCCTGTCCATGGACATTGTTAGATACATTCCTGTATATGCATGCACCTATCATCCAGGCACTTGCAGTCAAACTCGGGTGCCCTTGTTCGTTGTGATATGCAGACACACACACACACACACACACACACACACAAGTAAATCTGCAAGAATCTTCAGGATTGAAGGCGGCAGAATTCAGAATTAACAGAAGAAGAAGAATACTGAATCATGAATGAATGAGATTTTTTTTTTCTTGTCAGTAGCCCTACATGAAACTTAACGTATGGTACTACATACAAGATAGTAAAGCAATTCGGCCCCTTCGCCTACAACCATGACAACCGAATTGCACGTGGGTGACTTAGAATATACTAGATCTACATTGTTTACCTACCTTTCTCTCCTCCGATACTAATATCGAAGTATGTTCTGGGATTTTGCACTTCGTTGGTCATGTTGACTGAATTCGACCAGTTCAAGGCTCTTTAAACTCTCAGGACAGCTTTCAAGAACAACACGACCAAAGGTTATGTTCTTCCACTTTCGCAGTTGTATTGAGCAATCAATCATCAAAGCACCGTACCGATTACGAAAGGTGGTAAGACGCACGTGCCGCGCGCACGTTGTGTTGTACCACATGATGGACCAGTGTGAAGCTGTGGCCCCAGTCGTCTCGACTCTCATCTGTGTTTGTTGGAGGCGAGGATGAATGCTGATTGTAGTGCAGTGATCTCGATGCTCTTGATTAAATCGTAGCGTACTTCAGTCATTCTTAAACTCATCAGATACTGAGATGAATCAAATACAGTGTATCAGAATTATGCATGTTTTTATTGGCAACGCAAGTTCTTGATACCATCCTCCAAGCAGCAACATGCTATTTTATACAATCGCAAAGGGGGCGGGGGGGGGGGGGTAATGAGCTCTGCGATTATCATTTTTGATTTTCTTTACAAATCAGATTTCAGAGTCCATAAAATTTCATATCAGGTAAACTGATCTAGCTACAGACAGTTCCCAATTTAGGCTTATTCAAAGGTGAATGAAACCCAAACATATACATTGTACATGACTGTATGAGATGAGAAGACTACAAGTGTTTGTGACGTCACTCATCGACGACGATTATTAATTTATCCAGAAAATATAGGGCCTAAAGAGAGTTAAAAAAAAAATAAACCCTATTATGAAAAATAAAAATTCCTTCTGGGCCCTGTCTTATAAAACTTGTGATAGAAATCAATCAATCACAAATCTCTTGAAAGCTGCTATCAATTGCAACCTGTGATTGATTGATTGTAGTTCTCCGTCTTAATTTCAATCATAACTTTTTTTATAACTAATAAGATGGATTTGCATTCAATCGTAAAGTTGTGAGTGACTTGAATCAATGACAAGTCTTTATAAGACGGGGCCCTGCTTGATATGTTAAGGGGGATATAATTCCCAATGTTTTCTGAAGATGTATAGGATCACTCGACGGTGTCACAAGATACAGAGAAATTAAGGCAGGCCTGATCAAATTCAGTACCCGGTCATTCTCACATTTCCCGTTTGATATTTCTAACATTTCCACCACAGTCCAGGTCTTCTCTTTAGAGTCAACTTAGAAAGTTTGGATCGTTCCACTGTGTAAAACGAATGGATAATTGAGACTTACAGAGAGGTTCGGGACGAGTTAAATGCTAATCTTGAAAGAAAGTGAAAGTTTGATCAAAATCGGAAATACAAATAGGGAAGATATGAAACTGTGATGTCCGTTTTTATGCTAAATTTGCATGCAGAACATCTCTCGCACAGTTGATATGAAAATGTAAATGGGAGCTGATGCAGATGTCATCAACTCACAATTTTCTACTGGTAGTATACAAACAAAAGAAAATTCAATGACGAAAATTCAATGGATAGGCCTATGCTTTAAAAATGTAAAACATAATAACGGTAGGCTCAGTTCAAAATGGTATATGATCAGCCAGCTATAAATATTACAGCTTCAGAATACATTGTAGTTGCGTACGAAGAAGAATTAGAAATGTAAAGAAAGTTTGTGAACAGCTTATAGATCATGGTTTTGTTCATAGTAGGCCGTAATCATACACAATAAACAGAACCCTGGAATGATACTTTCACTCCAGGCAGACCCGCTTTCTGATCATTGCTATAATCAAAGCGTCAGATTTGAAAGTGCTTTGTAATTAATGTCCGCTCTGAACGAAATGATGTTTAATCGGTGCGGCAAGAAGGTTTCCTTGCTTTACAGTTGCCTATACTCGTTAGGTTCGGGATATAGGCCTATAGGTGCGTTATTTTGGGACACTCTAATTCGATCGAGAAGGTGATGCGTTATGTAGTCACTGACCGCCGTTGCACAGCAAATAAAAGTGACAAAATATGTGACCATTAAAGAGCAGTATCATGGCAACTTATCACGTCAAATTGCATATGGGGTATAGGTCTGCTGATCGAATCTATACGAAAGGCACCTTTTCCTGCACTTTTCTTGCCTTGTGGTCATGAGTCGCAAACTTTAATTAAACCTAATTACTGTGGAACAGTGGCGTAAACAGAATCGTTATAGGGTCCATAAGCCTTTTGCCTTGCCCTGAATTACACTGGCTTCCTGGAAAGTAAATTCTTCGACATGGTAACTCGTTCGATGGACATTTTGCTTCGATTGATCCTATTTTCAATCTTTTTGGTGTGTGTGTGCGTGTGTACGTGTGTGCGTATGCGTGTGCGTGCGTTTGTTGTTTTCTATGCCAAGCATAGATACCAAACAGGTTCATAATTTTGATAAGATGCGCTCTCCGCGTCACCTCCGTTGTCATTAGCTGCACTATATACACCACAGTGCTGAGGGATCAGCGGCATCAGATCCAGATCTATCCAGATCCAGAATCCATAGGCCTACGGCATAATTATCACAGCTGTAAAATGACATCAGTACCCCTAAACCTAATGTATTATATGTAACTGCCACCGAAAACATCCTACTAACTATATTCGATGAAAAGAAAAAGTACAGTGCAGGTCTACCTCGTCTGGAATCTTCTTGTTCGTTCTCACAGAACTTGTGAGTTAAAAATAATTACATGACATCATAGGGTAGGATCCCCCAGCTCTGTCACGTGATATTGTGTGACGCTTCGTCGCATGACGTCAGCACATTTGCAAAAGTACACAGCAAAAGTTACGTACAAGTACGGCGGCTGGGTCGTTACGTACATAAAGTGCGTTTACTAGTGTGTGATGTAGAGTAGACTGCCATTATCACAAACGCAACTGTGTGTAGGTCACAGGACACAACGCCACTGTTTGGGCTTCAATCGTGTTTTTGTTATAAATTAGAAAAGTATGGAGTTTCCTGAATTAGGACAACATTGCCATGAGTCTACATGCAAACAGTTAGGTAAGTTGAATTATGGAGATACGTTTTCTGTTTGACTTTGCTTGTAATATAGAGAACGACTTCTTGCCCATAGACTGTGGACTTATGTGAAATCCACACACCAACTGCTATATGTGGGACTACATTGAACGGCTGATGTGTAGTCATACTCGTCCTATCAAAAGAACGGCAACTATCATAGCTACATCTTAGAAGTTAGATGAACAGTAATATGAACGACTGGAACTGCCGTGTAGTGTCAGTGACCAAAGTGACGCAGATGTCAGGCAAACAAATATTTCTCTGGGGGCATTTGAAGTTCTTGCAAAAAGTCTTATTTATAAATTTACATTGCGCCGGGTTGCGGTCGCGGTTGCAGTGACAGACGTCGTCTGTCGACTGCGACGACTGCAACCAAGAATTACAGAATAGGCCTACTGTAAAAGTGGATATTTTCGCGTGACTAATTTTTCGCGTTTGGCCTGGTCGGAAGAGTTTCGCATGTTTTTACTTCCGCGGAATCAAGACATCACGCACAGGCACATATGGCAAGCAAAAATATTCGCGTGCTTTTATTTTCGCGCTTGTTTCTGGTTGCGCGAAATGCGCGAAAATTTCCACTTTTACAGTACCGGCTAAATTAGCATATTGGTGCGTATAAGAGCCGCCTCCGGCGGCTCTCCCTTAGAGAGGAAAGAGATGATCCCTTGCTTAGAGATGATTCAGCTGCCTGAATTGACCGAAAGATCGGTCTAATTTTCTGCTGGTCGTCGGGGATATGTTCTGTAGACACTGCGTCTGGCTTCACAGATCCCCTCCTATACGCTGAGGAGAGCGATAATGTCAAAAAAACAAATAATAGATAAATACATAAAAGGCTCCCCCGGACAGATGGATCTTTCTGTCTACAAACAATATGGTCTACTGCCAGTGCAGTGCCTGAACTGATTTAAATGATGAAGGAGGCAGACTTAATCAGTGCAGAAGAAGAAGAAGACTGGCAAACACATCATGTTCTTAACCTAACAACAACGTTACATTTATTTACAGTTCCTGTACAAAAAAGGCATTGACTTTGTAGTGTGGAACTAACTAGAATCATCTGTTGTTTGGGAGGCATGTAAAAGTGGGCAACATATTCGTTGTCAGCATCCCTTCTATTGTTTTTTCTTTATCGATATATTTTTATTTGAGTTGTAATTATGTCACTGCATGCTCAAGTCCTACATTTCCAAGTATTACAGAGACTCCAACTCTCCCGTTTTCGACGGGAGATCTCCCGCCGAAAGCCCATTTTTGCACAATCTCCCGTTCTCCCATTTGAGATTTGATTTCTCCCGCCCTGGCTCTGTGTCTCCCGGTGGAAAGGATTTCTTACTTATTTCTATCGTATGTTGAAAAAATAAGCCTTAGATAGCACCAGAGAACATCTAGAATCCTAGGAACTTCGCGCTTCGCTCACATCAACTTGGAGTCTCCCGTTTGCTAGGGGTTTCGGGCGGGAGAATCTCCAGATCAGAAGGTGCTTGGGGTTGGAGTCTCTGGTATAAGAGTACATTTTGTACCAGTAACTATGCATTACCATGATTTACTATATATATTCAATCACTCCTGCAGACTTTCTACCTATGAAATGTGATGCCTGCTCAAATGTGTTTTGGTAAGCAAAGCTCCTCCTTTAAAAATTCATCTCTCTCTCCCTCTCTCTCTCCCCCTCTCTCTTATCAACAATGTCTCGCCTAGGGAACCCAGAAAGACTAAAAAACAACAGAAGATTGAAAATGTATTAACTGTTGAGTGGTAAATCTCTTCAGAATTGTCAATAATGTTTATAGTTGTACACTTTTTGCAAGCAAATTGAAAGAGTTATATTTAAAAGAAGAAATATTACTCTAGAGTCATATTCAAGTCGAGTCTGTCTGACACTGATGATGATTTGACTAATAGTAAATACATATTTGAGTTGGTGATGTTCTTAGAATAAACTGAATGCACCATAACTGATAGTGTGTCTCAAATTGTTGTCGTCATGCCAAAATTTGATGAGCGCTTAAATTAGAATGAGAAATTGAAGACACTTGGCAAATATTTCTGTTTTGCAGCATGTTGTTGATTGCAGCTATTCATCCGGAAATTCAACAATTGAAGAAATCATAGTAATGATGATTGTTTATTCTTGTTGTTTTGTTGTTGTTTTGCAGTAAAGATCACATTACGTATGTGAAACACAACTGTGCTGCAGGCTTCCAAAAGGTAGGTCTGTTTTTCATGCTGAGGATCAGTGATGTGAACTTGCATCTTAATTAGAGATTGATGTGCTATCACATAAGTGGAAGTTGAATCAAATTCTGACAAATACAAAGAAAGATATGAATGCTTGAAAAATGTAAATTTTTAGTACTTATTTTTTGCATTTATACACTGTAATTATTAATTTTTTTTTAATTTTTGTATTTATATTTTTGTATTATCTTGGACTAAATACTAATTTTCCAGTAAACTGTGCGCTTAGAAACATCCGTATTAAGTGCCTTATAAATGTATTGTATTATTATTAGTATTAAGTGAAGCATTTGTCATTGCACGCAATGGATGCTTTAATACTTGTGTGGTTCGTACCAATTTACAGAAGGCTGTTCTCATTGATGTTAATAACTTACATGACGTGAGTTCTCAATGAGACATTTTCTTAGAGGACTGACATTGCTGTAATAACATTTTATGGCTAATCAGTGTTAAAGTGTGGTATACCATCATGTATCATACTGATGATGAAACCCAAATATACGTGTACGTGTCAATTTAGTGATTGCAGATCAGAATGACATGTTAGCAAAGTTCGAGGAAAATTGGACAATCCATTGGAAAGTTCAAAATGTGTGATGCAGCCATCATGAGAAGAGAAGAATGCTACAGTTTGTGATGGCTGACACAAAATATGAGAGTCACAGAGGCATAAGACAACATAATGAAAAAAATAGCAATGTATGAGCTCATCTGTCTGCAAACTCAAGGGCCTAAATCCACAGAGGAAGTGTAAATTTAGCTCATGGATTAAGCATATTTCACCTGCATAAATGTGCATGACAGATTGTGTGATGCCAATAGAGGTCCAATAATGAATGTATGCTGATATGAGCTTGTGAAAGGTATGCCTATTTCATGTTTGTTTTATTCCATGGATTTAGAGGCATTGGTTTCGTAAGGCATAGATTTGATTTAAACTACCCTTTTGAATTCAGACCAATTATGTATTACTTCATAAAGTGCTCATCCAGTCATGTGCTGTGAAAGACTTGTTATCACATACAATGTGTATTTGTAAAGTTGACTACAGTCTTACAATTTCATGTTATTTTTCACATTAAAAAGAAGTTAACATTAGGAGGAGAAATTCAAACTAGGCATCAGTAGAGATGTTTGCATTTTAGTGTGAATATGGTAAGATTTTGGTTTATTGTTTTAGTCATACAGTTGTACTGAAACCAACTCAACATTGAATTGCAGGATGTTCAAGTGCCAGTATGCCCCTTGTGCAACAAACCAGTGCCTATCAAAAGAGGGGAACCCCCAGATATAGGTGTGTCTGATCACATCGACAGAGAGTGCCAGTCAGATCCAGCTGTTAAGAAGAGGAAAGTGTACGCAAATCGGTGCAACAAAAAAGGATGCAAGCAGAAAGAGGTATATACATTGTATTATATGTACATATGTGATGCACCATGCAGCTCTTTCTTCTTTTCCACCTGTACTTCTTCTTTCATTTCTTTCATTTCTATCCAGTAATATCCATTTTAGAGTGACATGTCATGTATTGTGAGTGATCTGAAGATGAGAAAGTGCACATTATCTGGTGCGGTAAGACATGAAGAATGCTAGCTAACATTACCAATAACTGAAGCCAGGAACATGATGCATTTTTGCTTGTACATTGTTGCATATAGTCATACTACAGTGTAGGCTGTGAATTCCATGGCAGGGAAAGGCAATGTCATGGCAGAATCCTTGTGTGGCTACCTAATGGATAAATACTGAAGCATAGACATGTCTTGACATCGTATACGGTCTGTCTGATAGTTTCAAAATAAATATAGCACGTTATGTTGTGGTTAGGAAATTATTAACCTGCTCTTTGTGCTAAATGCATTGTAGCTTGCTATTTGATTGTGAAAATCTCCCCCAAAATCTTGGTCTAGTTTGTGAAATATAGCACTAATTTGTGCATTAGTGCACTATTTGGGCTTTGTCTCAATCAGCCCAAAATTTTCTCAATCCCATAATCGAACCAGGCACTGAGCCTGCTGAATGCTATGTAGAGTTCTTTGGCTGAACGAGTTGAGCAATGGCTAGCTGAGTGATGATGCAAAGTATGCATGCATAATTTACGGCTAATTTCCTGATTAGGCCGTTTTCAAGCTGATGAAGACACACATTTGTAATATCAGGCCATTTTCCTAAACCGCAAAATGGCCCGCTAGTTTGAACTTCGTTCTGTTGAAGACACACCTATAATCAGGATACTGATGTCTCTCAATTAAAAATCTCTGCTTTCATTTGATTCTGTTTTGTTTTGTTTTGTCTTGTCTTGTCTTGTCCTGTTTGGTCCCAGCTTGTTCCAATCCTGTGCTCATCCTGCCAGCTGAACTTTTGCCTGAAGCATAGACACACTTCAGACCATGACTGCCAAGGATTCCAGGGCTCAGGGAAGAGTGTTTCCAAACCAGGGTAAGGAAGAGTCTTCCTCAGAGGTTATGTCAGTTTATTTACAATCTAGGAAAAACTAAAAAGGCTCATCTGCAAAAGCCTTTTTTTCCCCCAGAATGGACTGCTTCAAGCATATTTTAATATAAAGGTCCCAAAGTTATTGAAAGCTTAAGGCATCTTACTGCAGCCCCTGTTTCTGTGAGTCTTCTGAACAATAGGTAATGCTCTCAGAGTCGTGGTCATTTGTTCAGTTTTATTATAATGATTGCATAAAATTTGGATGCATTAGTCACTAGCTGCTTATAAATGCCATCATCAAATAATTGTCTTGATAGTTTGAGAGCTCAAGATTCACAAAAGACTGATGATGCCAATTATAACTTGTTGCAGTAACTATCCTACTTCATCATGTACTTTTGCATAATGTCTACTACATAGTTGCATTCCAATATCTATTAACAACAATCCATTCTGTTATACTAATCTTCTGATACTCCTGCGCAACAGGATACTTAACATTATTGTAGCTGGTAGCTGCAAAACTCCTCTCTGTCCAATGTTTTGCTTTTGTTTGTGATTTTTGGTTTTTGTTTGGTTTTTGTTTGGCTTTGTCCAGTCTGTTGTGCATTCAATAGTTGTGATTTGCCCACTTTCTTCAGTGTGAGTTTTACTTTTGATGTGTTTTCAGGGCAGCTGCAATAAATAGGCAACAAGCCAGCAGTAGTCGTGGAGGAAGAGCAATGGGTAGTTCATCTTCTTCCAGGAACCAATCCAGACCTCAGCAGACATCAATGGCTACTCACGGCCGAGATCTAGACAGGTCAGTTTAACCAAACAGGGCGTGACAAAAGTATTCATGTGTTGTATACTTTCCTGAATGCATCTGTGGGTAACAGCCCTATATTTCAGCAGGAAACTTTCAATGCAGTATACTTCTCAGACAGTGAAATTTAGTTGCCCAGATAAGTGTTGCGGGTTTGTAGTAGCCTCATTAAAGCTTTTCCCATCCATTTTGGAATACATTTCATAAACTTATTTTAGATTGCAACCACAGGAAAGATTTCCAAAGATAGACGTTGAACTCTGCACCCACAGTGCATGATTGACATCCCATCCTTGATGCTAACATACCCATATTGGAGGGGATGTTGACAGAGTGAAACAATTACTAAAGCAAGCCATATATGTACAGTATCTCCACTTTAAAAACAAAACGAAACAAAACAAAACAAAACAAAACAAAACAAAACAAAACAAAACAAAAAACAAAACAAAACAAAACCCCCAACTGGTACTGCAGATACAGTTTTTACAATTCTCTATCATGGGATATCTCTGCACCATGCATCAACTAGGAATTTAACAAAATTGATATTTCATATGCACAACCACGGCTTGATCTCATGATGTTGTTGCTATCTTTTTGTAGTGAAAAATACAGAGCTGATTGTTGAGGCATTTTTAATACTTCCGATCTCTTTCCAAATTTTTTTATGCAAACATGAACTCCTTTGGAAAAAGATCGAAAGGTGTTTAAGTTTCTGATTCTATCACCTAAAAATGTGAAATACAGGGCAGAATACATTAGTGTGCCTTGATGGGAAGATGCTCTTGGCTTTTAGACTTGTGAAATATATCAAGGAGCTTGGAGATTTAGAGGTAATCAGTTGGAGCGCTTCATTGCACTTGTATCTGCCTCGGAGCCCAAATACATTCATTGGTGCTATGACATCATATCTGCACATAATGCCAAACTGAGTCGCCTCCATGAGTGGCTCAGATAAGTTGCAAGAACCCTCTTGTCGGTCCTGTCTCTGACATGGGTCTAGACCCATTGGTAATCCTTGTCAAATGCAAGATTTATACAAGAAAAGAAAATGAAACTAAACAAATGTCTGGATGAATTATGATGACATGAGGACAAAATAAATGAGTTGTAGAATTGCAATTGCTGTAATGTGTATTATGAAGTGATATAATGTGAGCACAATCATTTGTTGACAGACATCTAGACGTGTATGCTGAACAGCATATTTTGTAGGCTTAAAACCGATAGCAATTCTCCCACGTAATTTCTCTGTTAAAAGTACTATATTATGAGATGATGTAATCTGGATGTGATATCTTGCCCAAGTTTTCAGTCAAGATCTTGTCCTGATTGATTCTTCCCAATTTGTGTTTCTTTGTATTTGTGTCTGTCATCTGTATTTCCTGTTTATCTTACGTGTAGAGAGAGGCGGGAGAGACTTGCAGCAGCGAGACAGCCAGCGAGACAGCCAGCGGTGAACAACTCTTACTCCATGCAGGCAGGCATGGTGAGATCATGTTTTGTGAAGAATTTAGGAATGGCCATTCATTTCTTCTTATCAAAGAATTTTCTTTATTAATGATCCTGAATAAAATTTCTTCTGTTCTGACTGATACTGTAACCCATTAAAAAAAAAAAAAAAAAAAATTGAATATCTCCACATTTCAGCATAAGTGCTATGAAATGCAAGTGAGTGTGATAACTACAGAAAACCAATGATTTGCCCTTTTCCACCTGTATTCAGAAACTTGCAGTAGCCATTTGCCACTTTGTCATGTTACGGCTGTATAAGCATTTCCCCTCAAAACAAACAAACACAGTGAGCCAAAAGGTCCTAAGCATTGTTGAAATGGTAACCTGTGGTTTCAAATTGGTAATTATAATAGTAGTGATAATACAGTATGATAATAATAGTTGTTACTTATGTAGCACACAGGTCCACCTTTTGTGTTCATGGTACTTCAAGAAAAATACATGTACAAAACATATGAATGCGGGGATGAAAATAAACTTACAAAGCAGCAATTAAAAAGGAACACAAATCTCCTGGACATAGTGGACTACAGTTATGTATTCCTTAATACGAGAGAATCAAATAAGTTTTCAGTTTGGATTTGAATGTTTCTGTTGATAAAAGTTAATGTCATTGAATGGGTAGCTGATTCCACAGTTTGGAGCCTAAGACCAAAAAGCATACTTAACAGTATATCAGCCATTGATATTTCTCTGTTTGAGGAATGTCATCAATTTAAGGTGCGCATTGTTCACTGCTCAGTAATAATTTATTTAGCTGATTACTAATGGTCATGATTCATTTTCTTGTATCAAAGTCGGAAGACGAGGCCATGGCAAGGGCCATCCAGATGTCTCTAGCAGAAGGCAGCTCATCATCATCTCAGGCCAGACCGTCTCAGCCAAAGAATCCCGCCACTCTCCAGCAGGAGGATGAGGACCTGGCCCTGGCCAGAGCATTGGCAGCTAGTGAAGAGGAGGAGAGGAATCGCAGGAGACGACAGGTGAGGTCCTACTTCCCACTTACACCTCTTCATGATACATTCCTCGACCATCCTCTTCACCTTTCTTTTTTCCCCTCTCTCTCTTCTGGGTGAAATGTGGTTGAAATGCATATTGTAAAACCTGAAACTTTCAGAACACGATACTTTCGTGAATTTGAGCCAACTTTCTTTTCTTGGCAAGAAACTTGTGCAAATTAATGATCAGCATTCAGTGCCTTGTGCAGACAAATCTTTTGTGTGCATTCTACTTTCATGAATCTTGGCTCCTTGCAAAATTTGCAAAAGTTTCATGCACGCGAAAATGTCTGGT
This sequence comes from Diadema setosum, assembly GCF_964275005.1. Classification (NCBI taxonomy): domain Eukaryota; kingdom Metazoa; phylum Echinodermata; class Echinoidea; order Diadematoida; family Diadematidae; genus Diadema; species Diadema setosum. The sequence continues at coordinate 26,630,632 of NC_092695.1, forward strand.
GTTACAGTCTGCATGCAAAATGCATAGGCCAGTTGCTGCTAGATTATAGTCAGATGAAAATTAAATGTTTGCTTTTAACTATCTAAAGGGAATTGAGATAATAACATATTTTCATTGAAGTTATATCATATGATTCTTTGACCCTATCAGGTGGCCATTGACATTGTGTACCATCAGGTTGCCAATGAGAATGACAGAATTAAGAGAAGTTATATTTTCATTTTTCATTGTAATGCATTACAATGAAAATTGAAAATGTACTTATTTTGTTGTAAGTTTTCCTGCCCGTTTTGAGCCATCATTTCATTCAGTTTTCAAAAATTGTGTTTTCAATTTCGTCCTGGACAATTTGTAACATGCAGATGCTCATTTCAATAATAGTTTTTTTTAGTAATTTTGAAATACAGCTGCATTGTAATGCAATTTCATTCTCAGTCACCTGCTTTTGTCAATTACAATTCAAATTTGTCAGTCATATCTAAGCATGAGACAGCAAAATCAGTTTCCTCTATTCAGCAGAAAATTTGTAGTATTGAGATGAGGATCTAATTGCAAGCATTAGCATAGAAAGAAACTCAATTCCAGGCTGATATGTGCAACACAGTTTCCACCATCCCTGTGAAATTGTTAGGGTGTTTGCATTATATGCAAGAATATGTCAATATGCAGAAATCACTCTTGTAATTATTGTGGGGTTACTGTTTGTTGATGGAAACGTTGAATGTGAAAAAGAACATCAGAGAAATGAAAGAGACTGGAAGTTCTCCACTTCAAGTATAAACTGGTTTCAATAGGGGAAACATTTCTTCTGTTTTTAGAGAATATGAAAAGCAAAGAATGTATCAATTCAATTCGTATTCATCTTTCACACAATGTTGAATGACAGGCTTTCCTGTCAATTCCAGCCACCTATTTTTTTTGTTATTATTATTACTATTATTATTATTTTTTTTGTTTTGTTGTTAACAGAGGACACAAAAGAAAGCAATCTGTTGGTGGAATATATAGATTTTGGTTTCATTTTGGAAACGAAGTAGTTCTACTTCAGATATATGTATCTTTTGTTGATAAGTGAGAGTGACTCATTAACGCAGGATGTATTGCATGCATGCTGAAATTGCTAATTTCACTTCCTCCTCATCTCTGTTTTTCCTCTACGTCCCAGGTGGTGTATTAATGCTGTCATTGTTGTTCTGTTTGCAGCAGCAACATTCGCAGAGCTCCTCCGGCGATTCAAAGTGTAGTGTCTCCTGATCGGGTGGCTGCATTCTTCTCTCCTCTCTCTAAGAATGGACCGATAATTCACCAGGGGGAATGTGGAGACAAGAACTATTTATTATAGCATAGCATGAATATATTATTGGAGTTTTATGCAGGATTTTTAATTTTTCTATGGCATGACATTATGTGAGAAGCAGATAAAATTGCAGCCTGAAAGGGTTTACAAGACTCATCCAGTTGTCACCTTATGGTAGGCTTATGAATTCTTTCTAATCACCAAGTGCAAGAATAAAATGTTATGTGATAAAATGTTTGATTCCTTGTATTTATTTGATACAGTAAATGACCTTTGATCAAAGAATGTCTGGCATTAGGGCATGTGGAATATATAATTTATTCTTTTTTCATGAAAAAAAAAAATCTTTTTCTCACACCATGACAAGAATGTGTATATCATTGAGTGACAAGTTTGAAGATTGAAGTGTTAAAGGTAGCACAATTTGCTATCAACCTCTCGATGATCCAAGCTTAAAGGGACCAAAAATCCTTCAACGAACGTTCCTGGCAGTGGTTGCATCAAAACAGTTAGCAGAGTGTCCATGGAGTACCCAGCAGTGATCAGTTACAGTATATGAATTTACAAATGATAAATGAGGTAAAAATAATTGCTGCTGAAGGTGAAGTGCTACAGTTAGCACTCAGGTAAAAATAATTGCTGCTGAAGGTGAAGTGCTACAGTTAGCACTCCGGTAAAAATTCACAAATGATAAATGAGGTAAAAATGATTGCTACTCAAGGTAAAGTGCTGCAGTTAGCAGTTGGCACTCGGGTAGAGGAGAAATGCAAATCGATTCTTGGCAAGGCTTGAACCGTCATCCCTAATGAGCGATCGCCATTAGTGTGGAGGGTAGCTGGCAGGTTAATGCTCATCCTTCCTGTGTATTCAACATTTTTAGCAGTTTTAATGTGTGCATATCAGATGGACAGACATGGGTATCATGATGCATGTCACCTAGGCAGTATGCTAATGGCCCAGCATTTGCCCAAAGTGTACACAAAATGTACCAAGAACGTGTACCCTTAAGAGGGAAAATACCACTTCAATGATTGTTGTAAAATAGGTCCTGCAATTCAGAAATAAAGACCATTCGGAAGTCCCCATATGAATGCCTTTGATATGACTCACTAACACCGGCACCCTTGTTACTTTCTTTATGCTTGTCCACGTATATGTTCATGTAGAATCTATGTGCTGTGATTTATTATGATTTATTATTACTCCAAACAATTAACCAGTGTTAATGGGCAATGACAGCTATCTATGAAGACTCAGGGTAGACTCATTCTATGTTTGCTTCCATGGTGTTCATCGTCTCCAGCAGGTTGAGTATGCGTACATGCAGTACACGTACAGAACAATATCAAAGACTTCATACTGTAATGAGAATTGCAGTAGTTTGTATTGCCCTGTCTTACCCCGTCTTACCCCGAAAATGGAGCCATCGAGGCATGTCTAAGGGAAGGCAAACCTGTTTATTACAGTGCTTTGCCATGTTGTTTTTTGTTGTTGTTTTTTGGTTCTCTGGAACATTTGACATTTTTGAGATACAGCTGTACATGTACAAGGTTTTGTTGCCCAAACAGAGGTATGATCTATGGGAATTGTTGGAAAATAGATGGCTATAAACGTGGCAAGGAGTAGTGTGCTGGTACAGATGGAAGGGAGGAGGCCTAGATTACATGTAAGAGTCCATAGCTCATCATTCCATGTTTACCACTCGGTATTTTTTAGGCCTAATTTAGCATGTTATGATGCAATTACCACACATGTGTTACACTTGTTTTGTTTTGTTTTTTCTTTTGACATTTTATCATGTTTGTCCTCATATGGAATAAGAATAAGAATATTCAACCTGCTGCATGGAAAAATAAAACAAAAACAAGCAGGAGAAATATCAAGCAGTGGATATTTCTTTTTGCTTCCTTGTTTTCTTTACAAAAGGCAAGATAGAAAAACAAAATGGTGGTGGTATATGAATTGCAAACCAACATACAAGAATTTCATGAACGGTATGTACAGTGCATACTGCACAGATATGCTGCAAAATGAGGATTATTACATGTATTCCTGTTGGCAAATTTTTTGTGGAAGTGGCTGTGATAGCGTCGGATATTTCTGTAAATCAGCCAGATTGCCTGTACGTATATTTTTTGCCCTCATTTGAATGCCCACTGTGAGTTTCCCCAAAATGTGTTACACCCGCAGCTGGCAGATGATACAGTTGTAAGTACTGTACCACAAAAAAATGTACACATCAGTCAGATATTGAATCAGTTGCCTTCTCTGAAACCTGGGGGGCGTTTCATCAACGAGTTCGTCGGAGGTTTTCACCGACGAATTTGCTATCAGCCAATCAGACGCAAGGATTTACACTGACAACTGTTAAAAGCTAATGAAATCCTTGGTCTGATTGGCTGATAGCAAATTTGTCGGTGAAATCTCCGACGAACTCGTTGATGAAACGCCCCCCTGATCAGCAAAGGGAATTAATATTCAGACTTTCTGATACAAATGCCAATGCCCTGGTACAGAGCAGCTTAATTGTGGAGTCTGAGTTTAAATTTTAAACACTCAATATCTAATCTCTTGTACGTGTGATAGGGAAAGTAACAGAAAACATCATACTCGGTACACTCGGGCAGCACCATATCTGATTTGCTTTTCTTGTCTGTAATTCTTTACAGGTTTTATGTATGTGATGTTTGTAATTGTTTTGTACACTGTACACGGCACTGACATAACATGCGTATTCTTAACATTGATAATAAAAAGCATATTCTATTCCAGCAGATGAAATTACACATGGTATTTCTTGTTTCATGATGAAGTAGAATACAATGTATCTTCTGTTCTTTTTAATAGAAAGAGAGGGAGAGAGAGAGAGAGAGAGAGAGAGAGACTCAAACACACAGATGCATACACCTACACACATGTACACACAATTATTCCTCATAAAAACTTTCATAATCCACGAGGTTAAAGGTGCATGGTCCCGGTGTTTTAGTCAAATGTGTACGCGGACGCACGACGCAAGTTTCCTATAGAGACCTACGCTATCGACTCCTCTTTAGCGCTTACACTGTGGCCCACTTCCCCCAGACTGAAGAAGTCTGATTCACTGTAGTCAGTGGTCCGATCACAGTTCGGCTCATGATTCAGCTGAGGGGGATGACAGCTTCAGCAAACTTCTTTTGTGATGTCATAATAAGAAGCACATATGCACACACCCTGGCATTACTACAGACTGCGTGTTGCGCAGAGAAGACAACGAAGGCAACGTTACTTAGCAACACCTACAGTACGCACTTTACTCTTGATGACAGCTCAACTTCGGCTATCTTCATATCAATGCTAACGGTGATGGGCAGTATCATCAACAGCGCCCTCTACACTACCGGGACTATGCACCTTTAAAGGGGATGGCTAGTAACTGATCAGTGGGAATCAGTGGGAATGCTGGGGGATGATTGTTCCAATCCTTGTGGGATTCATTTAAGAGTACATTATATATCTATTGTTGTGTGAAAATTATTTGCTTCACAATGGTCTCATATTCAAGTAATGTGCAGTTTAATGTTTCCAGGTTAGCATGCCTGTACAGTGACGGGGCGATCGTTAACAGCCCTTTAAATGATGCTTCCCTGTACAGTGTGCTCCCGTTATACCGAACACAACTACAGTATAATGAAATTTTGTTGCAGTAAAGTAAAAAAATTCATGTCTCAAAATTATCATCTATATACAAATGTACAGTGGACTCCCATTAAAACAAAGTCCTCGGGATCGGCAGTTTTCTTTTGTTATATCGACGTTTTGTTATAACTTAACAAATAAACAATGAAAAAAAAAAATTAGGGCGAATAATGTTGTGGCCTGAATTTGTACTTTGTTGTTACTGGAATTTTGTTTTAACTGTGTCCGTTATAACTGATGTGCAATGTATCTTTATGTATTTTATTTGTTCGGCTATAACAAAATTTTGACATACCGGTAATGAAAGAATCCTACCGGTCCCAAGGACTTATTTCAATGAAGGTTACGTGTTCATGTACAATATTTACTGTAAACCAGCCAACATAATTGATGAGAATTAACCGAAGATTTTGGAAAGTCACTGAATAAACTAAGAACTTGTAAACACACTCTTTGACTGCACTGTTGACATCAAATAAAATAAATTAGCTACACTTGTACATCAAGAAGGTGAAATCTGAATGAATTGATGTCATTATCAGTTGGCTTTTAGATTAGCATCAACGTGTTACCTGTGATGGGATAAGTCATCAGAAACACTTTATCTACTACGCCACAGTCCTAAACTAACAATTTCATCAACAGAAAAACACCACACACACACACACACACACATAGAATTCATGATAGAATGTGTGGGTTTTTGTGGTTTTCTTTTCTTTTCTTTTCTTTTTTGCCATTTCTATACTTACTTAATGGTATTCATGTCGAACAATCAATGACATTGATTCTAATATAAAGAGGCTTTTATTTAGAACAATTTGTGTTCATTCCTAAGATCCGCACTACAAATATCCACGTCAAGGATTTTGCTTGACCTATGACCACATTGCATTACTAGTGTACTCTAAATGTACATCATCAGGTATTGATGTACTTCTACCAGTACAGCTGTATGAAGCCTTAAACAGCTTCCAAAGAGCAATTTATCACAGGTCATTGATAGGTTACTAGTTCAGTGTCAGTGTGATTCCAACTCAAGCAAACCCGCAGCACTTATCAAATAATCACAAGAATCCCTGGATTTTAACTGCATCTAAACACGAGTGACACCTTGTATTACTACGGTTGAATTTTCAAGATTAAGAGCATTACATTATTCACCTGTAGAAGAAAGCAGAACACATTACTTGTCTTACACAATCATCAGATAACCACTGTAGTACATGCACGTGATTACAGGAACTGTGTTCAAAATATGCCCCGGCAACCAAGGACTGTTTAGAAAGTACACGTATCACAGTTTTGTTTTGTTGATGCTGCAAACACGAATAACAGACATAATCTTCGCATTTCAGTGATAAGGCTTTACCATAAAGCAATCTGATGAAATTCTTCCAGGCACCTTATTTTTAAAAGATTTCACAAGCATTTTTTTTTTTAATCAGCAAATTGAAGCAAATCTTTGAAAGTGCTGGTGTTGTTACAGTTAAGATTATGGGATATGTTATGCCTATGGTTAAGTGCACTAATGCTGCAAGTTAAAAAATTTCACTAAAAATCATTGCAACTGTTCAAAATCCATGAAGGCAACAGATCCTTGCAGATGAAAGAAAAAGAAATGACTATTTTCGACACGAATAAGATGATCCCTTGACTTTAGTTGTTTGTTGTTTGTTTGTGGTGTACTGTACACGCCATATATTTCGCGAGTCTAAATTTTTGCGAATCGGGACTTCTTGACAATTTCACGAGTAGTTAAATTCGCGATCGTAGAGTCGTGTACTGATCAAACGGAGAAATGTATACGCGTACGTCACATTGATATTGGCATTAGAGTCAATATTTTTGCGAGTTTTTAATTTCGCGAATAGCAGCTGACTCGCGAAATATTTGGCGTATACAGTAATATATATGGTGTCTTTTGTGTGTGTGTTGGTTTGCAATTAATGTCATTAATATGAGCACACAGTCAAACAAGAGGATGAATAGATGTACAGTGTACCAATTCAATATTAAAGCATGGGGTAATATCTTATATTCTGGATTAGATATTCTTGGTTCAACTCTCAAAATTACTTTTACTGAACTTCACAACATTTAAGGGTGTGCATGTGTGTCACACACAAACACACTGCTATTGCTTATGATCATCCGAGCATTGAGAATTTAGGGTTTCGGTGACAAACATTGAACTTGGGCTTTCTATAGCTCAGTTAGTAGAGCACCGGGCTAGCAATCCGGAGGTCTCGGGTTCGAATCCCAATGGAATCCCATTTTCTTTGTTAAGTTTTTTCACTTCTAACTTCACTTCACAGTATTCGCTACATCATTTATTTTTACCATTCATCAATCCATATTTGTGTGATATCACAAACAGTTTCGGGAATATACACTGTCCATGCTGCAGCATTTGAATACTGTACATGGAGACAGTGAAAAAGTGCTGTGTCACAAATATAAAAGCTGTTTTTCCAGCGAGGAAATTCAATTAGAGAAAGCAGATTGACTATCATCATAGTGACATTGATTTCACTTAAACAAAGAAAAAGAACAAAATATGGCTGAATCTTGCCCTATAAAAATGTTGCTTTTATAATATATTCTTTTAACAGAAATGAATGCTCATAGTGAAAGCCGCATTTGTAAAATTTAATCTCCATCATTTGCACTTTAAACATAACATTCTAAAAAGCGACTGATTACTTTCGACCTTCCAAGTACAAATCAAGAAAATGCATCATGAATGCATGCAGCTTTTGCTTTTTTTCAAAGTGCTCCCATGCAGAGAAGACCTTCTCATCCAATCACCTTGATTTTCATATCTGGTTCATTCGTTTGTTTGTTTTTTCTTTGTTTTTTCATCTTTTTTTCTTTAATCTGTCAAAGCACAACAACCCACCTACGCACAAAGGCACCTGTGCACATTTGATCTGCATTATCTTCAGGTATAGATTATTACTGCAAATGATCTGGGCCCCATTGCATAAAACTATGATAACTTCACAATTAATGATAACTCTGCAATCAATGGCAACAACCATTATAGCAACATTACTCCATAGCCAAGAAATCACGTATTGTTACCAATGACTGCAGAGTAATCATATCGTAAAGTTGCCATCGTTCTATGCTACAGGTTCCTGATCTACAACTGTTTTAGACTCCGAGTCTGCAGAGCTCTCTCTCTCTCTCTCTCTCTCTCTTTCTCTCTATTGTAATAGCTATATTTCACATAATTAAATTTTTGTGAATGAGGAGGTCACAGACATTTTTGCAAGATGATGTTTTCATGATTTGACACTGAGGCTATCTGAGTGCACTCATGCCTAAATTTCCCTAAATCCCTAAATTAAATGCAATGAAGATCAGGTGCGATATTTTCGCTTGTTGCTAAATTCATGGCCCAAGGGTGATTCATCATATTCACAAAAATTACATCATCGCAGGCAGCTTTTACAGTACCCTCTGTGTTCCTGACAATAAATTTGACTGTATCTGGCTTAGAACTTACCAATTTCCCTTCCTTTGACCCAGAAATAAAAGATAACTAAAGATGGCACTGCTCAAAAAATTGGTACAACTGTCACCTTTTTGTTGAAATAATGCTAAGAATGCATGTTGGTCAATTTCAAACGGGACAACTCTTGGTTGCCCCTGGAAGTATTAAATGTAAATGGAGAATATCACAACTCCAAATGTGTTTTTTTTTTCTTGCAGGCTTCTTGGCAAGATATCCTTGACCATACTCCAACCAATGTCCGTCCATCCATCCGTCTGTCCATCCATCCATCCAGCTACTCACTGAGGTTCGTGATCACTCGTCAAAGAGTCCTCTTGTCTTGTTCACATACTAGTAGTTCAGTGCCCTCTGTTGTTCTGTACATTGTTCTGAACACATTCACTGGTATCTCACAGACGTTGCGCCCCTTCACTTGTCCGATCGCGGCTTGAAAGGGTCGCTCCACACTCGCATTCCTGTGACACACAGAATAAAAGGGATTGCATTATGAAAGAGATCATACCCCTGACAGTCATCAATGGAGAATAAATCACATGGGCTGAATCAATTTCAAGGAGTCACTTTAAGAACATCAAGAGAAAAAATGGCAGAGCACTCAATTACCATTCAAACAAGAAAAAGATTGACATAAAAAGGAACAAAAAATAGCCGATAGAAAACAGGATGCAGTGGTGTTCATCATTCTGAACAGAGTACAATGTGTTGGAAAAAGAGAGATAAGAATTTGAGGAAACAAACTTAGCTATTTTGATCACATAAAAATCCTTTTTTCTCATAGCTCCTGAGACTTTCCAAGGAACAGTATTTTTAGCCCCTGCATTAACTCTAACCATTCTCACTTCAGGCTCTTATTTCTGCCATTTCAGCGACACGCTCCATTTCATGATACATGGCCGTATACAATAAGACTCAAAAGTATCATTTTTCACAGACGGTCAATGGCATAATCTCCCTGGGGTGGTTCACTCCACATTTCCTGGGGAAAAAAAAAACAAGGGAGAAGACAGACTGCCTTCTCCAAACCCATGTCTTTCCCTTAACGTCCGACGAGACCACTTAGAAACTCCACCATGATTTGTTGTGATTGGTGAGAGCTAACACTTTTACTCGTGAGTGCAATACAATAAACATCACAATTCGTTCCATCCACTTTTAGAAGGGTGTAGTATTTCCTCCCCTGAGCATGGATGTTATGCGCAGCGTTCCGGCCATTGGCATGAACCATCTCTCCTGCGACGGCAGAGCCCATCAGAACAAACTTTAGGCCGTCTTTTGGCGTGATGTGTGAAATTATTCACTTACAACTGACAGAATACAAGAGAGTAGAAGAGGGAAATGCCTCTGTTTACAACTTCTCACATTCCCAGCAGATTCAATAGAGTGGCAGTGTTTATAACACCCTTGTTACATGACACATACTTGTGCTCTGAAGCCCAAGACTTATACAGTTTACCAAATTTGGAAGAGCGTAGTACATACTGTACACTATACTTCATTGATGGCACTTGTTAATAGTGCTATTAAACATCTACCAACCTTTATTAACCACTCTTTGTCAAAATCAAATTCCACTCATAGAAATATCCTTTCACATTTCTGCTCTGTACAATATGAAATTAAAATCTGATTAATGCTGCATGTACTGGTGAAAAAAAAAAGAAAAAAAGATCACTTTAGACTCATCTGAATCTTTAAACAATCTCTGCTTTTCACCAGCTATTACCAAAATGTAACCACTCCACTATCTGGTCATAAACCCCTGGCAGATTTTTTTTTTTTTCTTGTAAAGATTTAAATAAATTTAAATATTTCCCCCCCCCCCCCCAAACAAAAACAAAAAAGAAGAAACACAACAAAAGACCGTTTCTGGGACAAATCAATGAACTGGATCTTGATAACACCATGGTGCACCATTTTATACTGATACCCTATCACATACATCAGTGAGATGTAAATGAACCGAGATCAGAATAGTACAGTACCTTACTGTTTACAGACATTATGAGGGTTCACATCGATTGAGCTCGCTTTAATTCTTACTCTTGGAATGAATGGATGAACTTTTGAAAGGTAGCTTGGCTGAAAGTTGTAAAAGTATGATGGGTTAGTGTCCTGAAAAACCAATACATTCCATGGTACTGGATGCTCAGAGGAGAATTCTCTTGAGGTAAATAAAAATGGAAATTAAGTGCTGATGTGAAGGCATCCTTATACTCTCATTTGACCTCCTCTCCAATAACAAAACAACAACAACAACAACAAACAAATAAACAAAAACACCAAAACATTGTGTAGTTTTTGTCACAAGTTCAACTAGAAATGTCGCTATGGCGACTGATGCCTCCGCCATAATTCATGATTCTCCCAATAGGCGTATAGTACAATGTCTTCACAATGTGTGATCCATGACAGTTTCACATAACTGGCAAAATATTGAAATGACAGGTTTGTCAGAAATGTCTTGAACTGGGTTTGCTTCAATTTTTTAAGAGTGCAGGTACACATGGGGAATTGAGAATTTGTACTTGAATTCTGACAGACCTTTTTATAAGTTTATGCATTGAGTAATTTCCAAGGTATGAAGAAAGAGTGTAATGACGGTACAAAATGGATTTGTTTTTTCTGGCCTTTGACCCTTAACCTTTGACCTTTGACCTTCTGGCTGGAAATTTCCCAGAGAATCTCCATTAGGTAATGCATGTACAGTTCGACCTCGATTATCCGGCCATGTCGGGACCGGCGTTCATCCGGATAAGCGAATTGGCCGGATATGGGAGACACAATGTTAATGTATATACCTGCCGTCCAAGCTGCCGTCCCAGTGCACTGGCAGCTACATGTAGGCAGGTAGCGTACCCCGCAACGGTGGTGTAATCTATGCTAGCCTGCGCAAAATTGTAGTCCCTTCTTCACAAAAATAAAGTTGATCTTTATGTGAAAATCATACATATTTTACCTCATTAGATATTGAGAAACCTATCATGCGCATCTTATGAAATTAGTGAAATAGATCCATGAAAGTCACTGTTTTTTGCTCAATTTTTGGATGAAAAAAAAAAAAAGTCCTTCACTGCGTGAACGCGTCCGGATAATAGAGATTTCCGGATAAAAGGAGGCCGGATAATCGAGGTCGAACTGTATTAACTTTTTGAAACTAATAATGCAAGCATTGCATATATACTAGTATATGAGGGAAATAGTAAAATTTTGAGGAGATGACCTTGACCTTTGACCCCTGACTATTGACCCATGACCCCTAAATTTCCTAGATAATCCCTGCCAGTCAGTACATGTGTATGTACCAAGTTCCACGAAGATACATTGAACCATTTGTGAGAAAAGTGATATTGCAACATTTTCACCTAACCTTGACCTTTTGACCTTTGACCTTATGACATGAAACTCTCTCTGGAGAATCTCTACGCAGTAGTACATGTCCACACCAAGTTTCAAGAAAATACCTTTGGGCATTGCATAGATATGGGGGAAATTGCAACATTTGTAGCATTTGACCTTGACCGTTTGACCTTTGACCTCTTGCCAATGTCACTAAAATCTACTCCACTAATTGTCCTATCATACATCATCCTTGGACCAAGTTTGGTGAAAGCTGCTTCATCCCGTTTTGAGTTACACGTAAACAGATAAATTTTAGGATTTGACCTTGATCTTTGACCTTTGACCTCTGTCCGATTTCACTGAAAAACTAATCAAGTCATCCTCCAACAAAGTTTGGTGAAATTTGCTCTATCCAGTCTTGAGTTATCACGTAAACGGATACAATTTCATGATTTGACCTTGACCTTTGACCTTTGACCTTCAGCCGATTTCACCCAAAATCTAATCAAATAATTGCCCCATCATACTTCATACTTGGACCAAGTTTGGTAAAATTCCAGTAAATATTACTCAAGTTATCGCGTAAACGAAAGCGGACGGACGGACAGACGTACGGACGGACGTACGGACGGACGGACAACCCGAAAACATAATGCCTCCGGCACCACTTCGTGGCGGAGGCATAAAAACATGTTTTCTGTTTGTACAATATCTGGGAAGTCTGTGTCATGCAATGACCACTTCGTCCTTGCCAAATGATGTAGATGATGACTTTGTCTACACAAACTTGTGTGACCTCAAAACAATACTTCATCTAGATGACTTCGCTCATGGTTCACCATCACTCACTTTCCCCCAAAAACAATTATTTTTATGTATACTGGTACATGTATATGGCTTCACACAACTACACTCTATAATTTTCAATTACACTCGAACCTTCAAACAACACGAAACTTAATTCTTTTTTTTTCTTTTTTTTTTCTTTTTGAAAATCTGGATGGAGCTGCAGAGCACAAACAAGTTGTTATTCGATCAGATGCCCTTGATAGACATACCAAATCATTGGCTGAATTTCCATGATTTCAAATTGATACTCAAAGTAGTGATATGCAGAAAAATTTGTGAGTTGATTTTGCACTTTTGTCTATATTTTGAAATTTTGCCATGTTTGTTTGAAATAGTTGTATATGTAGTCGTATATACCAGTATAATAATTTTTGTCACAAAAAAAAAAAAAAAAAAAAAAAAAAAACACTTTGTTGAGTATAAACACAGCATTTGCTTAAATAGGTAAATACAACATCAGGGCTCAACACCCCTTTTTTCCCCTAGGTGGCCTGGTTGGGTCACTATACCTTTAAATCTGAAATTTTGATGGCCCGAAAAAAGAAATGTAGTGGCCCAAAATAATTGGAAAAATAATAATAGATTTTAAAACATAAAGGTCTGATCAAGCCACTATAAGACAGCTTTTTTTTTGGGGGGGGGGGGGGGACTGGGTGGCCCTGGGTCAGTGGGCAGCTGGGCCACAGCTAATTTTGAGCCCTGATACCATACACATGTGTGAGATACCAGTAGGAAACCAGAATAAGAGATGGTTACACACACAAACAACAACAACAACAGCAGTAGTAAGAAAATGATACTGAGGAATTAAAGAGAAAAGACAACCCTATGACATACATTATCCCAGGGGTGGAGGTAATGGCTGAATACAAATTGGAGATGTACAGCTGTAGCTGCATGTACCTCCACTAGCCACACCTCCACCCCCTTTCCCCTGCCCCAAACCCATTCAGCTAGCTTCGCTTAGCATTCATCCATTATTCATTTGAAGCATTTGGTGCCAGTATTTGGCTGCTGGGCTGATTCTCTGGAAAAACACAAACTGGTTGGTCTCCTGTGTATATGAGGAAGGAAGATACAAGAACTAATGCTGAGAAGTGTCGGTTTTTAGGATTACAATTAAGGAAGAATGGAAGTTGTGAAAGTGAAATACACACCAAACACACAAACAAATGCACACACACACACACAATATTCTTGTGTGTTAAATAGTATACAAATAATGAATGTTTATGAGTGCAATGGACAGAATATTTCATGAGGTGAAAGATGAAATGATCCATTCAACTCGGCTACACCTCGTTGAAAGGACCAATGATTCATCTTTCACCACATGAAATATTCTGTCTTTTGCACGAATGAAAGACATCTATCATTTGTTTTATATAATACCTAAAAAATAGATCCATGTCATTGATGTTTTTTATGAATGTAGAAACAAGAGAGAATGTGTGAGATCTGAGACAGAGAGAGTGCTGAGCGATAGACACGAGTGCGCTGTCTGGTTGATATGCTTGATCACATGCGCACTGCAAACACAAGCATCTTTAATACACACGTACTGTGCCGTGCTCTTTGCGTGTGCGCAATGGAGCAATTCGCATGGATCCAAGACTGCACGGTAAATGAAGCCACAATTGCACAAGACAAATGATCAATATCAAATAACCGATCAAATGACAAGGATCTATCTAGGTGTATTGTACTAATAACTATGAACTACTCTCTTGTATCAAAAAAAGGTCATTTTTTGTTGTTGTTTTTTGTTGTTGTTAATAAATACTGAGCCAACAAACTGGAAAATTCAAACAGAAGGGAAGGTATTGTGGCAAAAGAGTTGCAAACATACCAACACACATCCCAAGAGACAAGAAAACAAGGAAAAAGCAATAACGGGGTAGAAAAGCATATACAGAGATGGACAAAGACAGGTGCGAATGGATTGATCTTGAGATGAATGGACAGACTAGACAGATGCAGGTAGATGGAGAAACAGATAAGCGAGATGGCAAGGAAAACAGACAGACAAAAAGACGCATCGCACAGACAGACCGATGATAAGAAGAGGCAAGTCACAGATCTTCTAGTTACTAAGATTAGAAAGAGGTATGAAATAGATTGGGGAGAGAGAGAGAGGGAGAGAGCAAGCATGATTAGAGAAATACATGAATTGACAAGAAACAAGAAAAAGAGGCTCAGCTAAATATTAGAAGCATGGCTACTCAACAACAACAACAGCAACGATATGTCAGGAATGTGAAATATCACTCGCATGCAAGATTCATGAAAAATTCTCTCCTGACGGTGCACTTTAGTGGATGCAAATCGCATCACTTTCACAGTTCTAACCATTTTCATTTGACTTTGTCGGCTTTGAAAATCATCGCGAGGAACTATTCTTTGGGAAGAAGTTATGTCTCTTGGGAGGGGGTAGGAATGATTTATGGGTGCTGTTACAACTATGGCCGTTAAAAATGCTTCCAGGATTTCGATCAAATTGTGGTGAAAGATATATCGGTAGTGCAATTGCAATGCCCTGCTTTTGACAAGCCTAGCATGACGTTGAATGTGAATACATGAAGAACCAAGGAAATGGGATTCCATTTTATATCACATTCAGGGAGATTGATTTTGGGTGGCATGTACATGAGGTACACTGTATGAGTGAAAAAAAGAAATCCTAAAAAGGCTTGAAACATATTGCACTTCGTTGCATTTTGGTCACTTTTTTGGCAGGGTGACAGTCCAAAATATGATGAGAATTATGAGTTGTACTGCTTTTAAAACACCCCCCTCAAAAAAAAAAAAAAAAAAAAATGGTATCTCTCAAAATCCTTTCAAGGCTCTACTAACTTGAGGCAAGCACACAATGACACATAAATTTTCAATGATTAACACCATTTCACTTCTGAAACCCAGCAAGGAAATTTTGCTACATGATAAAAGAGGTAAACTTGTCACTGATTGCTTTTCCTCATATTACTTTCCTTTGGAAATGCACCTTTAAAGAAACAATTAGAGTCCAATTTTCCATTTGTTTCAAATAAATGTCAGTTGAACTCGTAAGCAATCAATCACAGGCATATTCACATTTGTGTAAATGTTGCTAATAAATGTCCCGTGTTGTCAAGCAGATTACGGCAGTGCTAAATTGATATATGCAGGGCAGAAATTACTCCAGGCAAATTGGCACGTCATAAGCAGCAATCCATCTCGTCGGTTGAGAAGAGCTTCCTGATGCCTTAGGAAAGAAGACAAGCAGACAGCTCTTAACTTTTAAAGGGAAATTTCACCCCGATATAATGATGCTTTGTATGGAAAATAGAAATATCAGAGAAACAAAGTAGCAGCTCTACGAGACACAGGTGTTGAACACCTCTCCTGTACACAAAATTTCACAAATTTCTCAGTTTTCTAACACATTTTGGCACAGACAGAGCTTACCTGCTGAGGAGGACATGCATTACTTGAACAGTCTATAAAATTCAAACCAAAAACAAATTTGAAAAGAAATTTGTGACTTTTTGTGTTCAGACTGAATGAAGAGCTGCTCAACATTTATGTCACACAGAGTTGTCAATTTGTCTTGACTCAAAATTTCAAAAAAGCATAACTTTTTTGTGTATCTGATCCCCCCCCCCAAAAAAAAAAATCAATGATCTAACTCTCTCATTTTTCTGCTTTCATACAAAACAACATAGTATCAGGGTGGAATTCCCCTTTAATAGCTGTAAATCACTGAGTGGTGCTATTTTGTTGCTGAGATACAACAGTTAAAAAAGCAAGGACAGCACTAAAAAAAAAAAAAAAAGTTTGATTGATCACTGGTATCCCAAGTGATGCATATATATGAGAGATTCTGGTATTTACTTTTGTGGCATTCTTGACATTTTTGTTAGAGTCTGCTGAGTAACATCTTCAATCTGGCATGATTTAAACTTCTAAGAACCATAAACCTAAAATGCTTTTGGCAATGTACAGTATGTCCCCCCAAATATACAATCAAATTTCCATAATGATAACTTTCAAAATGATTAAACAATCTGAATGCTATTTCAGGGAACCAACTATAATTTCTCACCGACATTTTGCAGAAAAAACCCATTCAATTTGGTTAAGTGATCACAGAGAAATGTGGATTATTGTAAAGCATGTCATGGGTCTGTTTCTTTGAAGTTCATCACTTGGATGCTCTTGTAACTGTGAACACAATGGACAAAACTTGGAGGGAAGGGATTCCTGACTTGTACATGTATGCTCTACAAATGTCCTCATTTCTCTTTGACCACGGAAGCAAATCGGATGGGGTTTTCTGTAAGATGTCGGTAAAAAGTCATAGTCTCATACCTTGAAACTGCATGTGGATTGATTCATTATTTTAAAAGTTATTGTTGTGGAATGTCAGATTGTAATTTGGGGGGGGGGGACATATGGTACTTATAAACATGCTGCCAACAGACTGAACACAGTTATTCATAATGAAGTGAACAAAACAAGCATTTGCTTATCTTAGCTCTCGTCACAACACAAAAAGTGATAAAATCTAAGTCACCTACTGTCACTCGTTTGTGTAATTACAATTGTAATTACATGTATCTGATAAAGGGATGGACCTTCACTTTAAAGCACACTAATATTTAAGTACAATTTAAGGTTCATGTGAATCCTTTTTCCATCACAAACATACAGACAGCAAAAACTATCAAAATCCTGAGCACTACAAGTCTTGGACACAGAAAAGGATTATGAATGATTATGAATCAACATTTTGGAGAAAAAAAATAATCAACATTTTGTTGTTTCAAGAGCTGCATGTAATGCCACTGGCCATACCATGTCCTGTATGTTAAATTTACTAATTTCACAAATATAGTGAATGTAGTCACGGTATGTGGTATTAGAACATAGAAGCCCTATTATCATACATTTGCCATATTGCACATAATTATCATGGTTCATATGTCAATGTTTTGTTTTGCTTTTTCTTTCTTACTTTTTAGTCAAATCATGTGGTATTTATTATACCTGCCAATTTTCACTTGATCATCCGAGTTTATTTCTTTAAACTTTTCTTTATTCTTTTGGAGAACCAAATTTCATCGTCAGGTCACGAGAAACTGAAATTTGATGATACTGGTGGCTCAAACAGGCCACCAAAAACAAACGTAAGTGATAAGCCTTGTTAACATTACCATTAAAAAAAAAACATAAATAAGATAGATGAAGGGAAAAATTTGTTTTGCCACCATGCTTTGAGGGCAGCATCGACCTGAATGCAAACTCTGATCTACTTGCACGGCACATCACCTGGAGACGGGTGGCTTGGTTCTCCCGCATCTTCAGGCCAGGTGATGAGGGAGGAAACCCTGAATTGAGTTCTTTGCTGCGATGCAAATTCTTGTTCCTTTGGTGTGATTTTTTTTTTGTTCTCTTCCTCTATCTGACTGTCTCTCTTTCTCCCAAAGATGCAAATGGAAAATCCTGTTGAACTACCACCATCTCTTTGAGGCTCTTAACTATTGATTCAAAGTCTTTCATTTGCTTGTAGCAGGCAACTGGGAAAGGAGACGCATGGGAGAAAGTTAAGACTGCCTCGCCATTTGGGGATTCCACCCTAAAGCTCCACTTAGCAGCCCCACAAGCTGCAAGCTCCAGTTGCAGTTGGAGAATTTTTGGTCCATTTTGAACCGGCCCCCACGGGCCAGGCAGAATTAAGTTTGTTTGTGTGCCCCGAAGGATGCACTGGAGCAGCATCGAAAAAAAAAAAATTGCAGTCCCTACAGCTTCTTCATGGAAGACTTGATCTTTTGAGGTAAGGCAGGTAACTTGTGAGCACTAGGCCTGAACATGAATAGACAGAAAGATCCGTCTGTCCGGAGGACTCTTTTATATTTTGCCATTAACGCTGTCCTCTGTAGAGGGGATCCGTGAAGCCAGACGCAGTCTCCGCGGAGCATTCCCCGACGGACAGATACAGACCGATCTTTCGGTCAAGAACTTGAAGTGAGTCAGAAGCAGAGAAGGATAATACAGAAAGATATTGTTTGGAGAGTTTCAAAACAGGTCATCCACAAATGAAAAGCGTGGTCTGATATTTTTCTAAGTGTGGGGGAAAAAAACTGGTGAATCCCCTCCAAATAAAGCAAGAAAGAAGAGATTGCAACATCCCTGGAGAAAGTATTGTCTATGGCATCTTTTTCAAAAAGCGTGACAAAATACACAATTTTTTTCAAGTTTTCATAGAAGCCCTTGGGGCATAGCCTTGTTTTGTTTCTGTGGCAAATCTTTTTTTTCTGAAAAGGAGAAGATTTAGCAGAAACCTTACTACACTGTCTGCTACAGAGTGAATGGTTTCATTTATTTGCTGTTTTAGTTGTTTTTTTAAGGAGGTAGATTTAGCAGAAACCTTAAAAGATACTCCATAGTGGAATGCTTAATACATTTGCTGTATTTGTTGTTGTTGCTATTAAAATTGTTTGCAGCATTCACTTCTGCCATTCACAGTGTTGATTACTGTAAAAGTGGAAATTTTCGCGGTGTTGAAATTTTCGCGCATTTCGCGCAACCAGAAACTAGCGCGAAAATAAAAACACGCAAATATTTTTGCTTGCCATACGTTCCTGTGCGTGATGTCTTGATTCCGCGGAATTAAAAACACGCGAAACTCTTCTGACCCGGCCTAGCGCGAAAAATTAGTCGCGCGAAAATATCCACTTTTACAGTATCTCAAATTCATAAACATACTGCATGCTACTCCATTCATATATTTTTTTTTTATTATTTTATTTATATAAAATTTATAAATCTTCAGTTCCACTATTGCTGCAACTCAACATTACATTCAACATTACATTCAAATATTCGTTGGCCTGGATTGAAATAGGACACACACAATGAAACAATAACAGAAATGAAAACAAATGACTTACAATCCCTAGATACAGCCCAAACGTTGTTTCATTCAGATGCAAGTCTTTCTGTAGCTTGTGTACAATACAAACACAGGTATGAGCCCAAAGAAGGAGCAAATAGGACAGCTTGGGGGTGATGAAAAGACCTTTATTCTCTATGGTCTATCCATTTACTTTTTTTTAATATACACTTCTGATTTTGGCAACTTCCATGGTCCCAGAAGAAGGGGATAGAGGGGAATTGCAACCATTGACAAAGGGATTTGTTCATTAGAGCACGCTCCCCAGACCCCTTGGATAGAAGAGGTTCCTTGTTGTGAAACAACTTGAATTCCTTTCTAATTTGGATGATTAAAGGACAAGTTCACCTTCATATACATCTGGATTGAGATGATGCAGCAACATAAGTAGAACACATCAGAGACAGTTTGAGGAAAATAATTGGACAATCCGTTCAAAAGTTATGAATTCTTAAACTTTCTGTGCGGTCACTGCTGGATAGGAAGACTACTACAATTGATGATGTCACATGCGTAGAACAACATAAGGAAAATATAAAGAGAATTGGACCACAAAATTTCATTTTTTGAAAGAAAGTACACGTTCCCTGAACATGTAACTGACATAAGGGTGATATTACTCTCCCTGCCTTCCGAAAGAGGCAAGTCATGCGCTCTTTTATTATGAGAGAAAAGTGAAAATATGTTGAATTTTCTTTATATTTTCTTCATATCGTTCTATATGACATCACAAGCTGTAGTCTTCACATCCAGCGATTGCAGAACCAAAGCTTCAAAAATTCATAACTTTTGAAACTTTTGAACGGATTGTCTGATTTTCCTCAAACCTTCACTGCATGTGTTCTATTAATATTACTGCATTCTCTCAATCCACATGTTTATGAAGGTGAACTTGTCTTTCAATGACAAGCTTTGCTAAAATTCTTGTATTAACTCATGAGTTATTGAATGATTAAAAAATACATTGATACAGTTTGTATATTATTATACTACTTTGCAATGTTTATAACATTATGATCATTAATTATCCTTGTATAACATTCATTATCATATGTTTGAAAGTAGCTTGAATAGCTCTGACAGTAATAATGCAGAAATAACTTGTTTATTTTTTTTTTCTTCTCTCCATCCATTCCCTTCAAAGAAAAGAATGCTGTTGGAAAGCATGTATACAAGGGAAAGGAGAAGTTGAGGAGGGGTACATTCAAGGAAGAAATCTGACGGATTGCAATGGATCTGATAACCTTTATATTCATTTTTCACTCCATAGGTGATCTGCTGAGCATCATTAACTGACCTGCAGCATGCAGAAAAAACAATGCTTCACTACACTGTACATTCTTACACTGATATTTAAATGGGAAAAACAAAATTGAGGGAAAATCCGCAAAGGAAGTAATATGACCATGCTTATTTAATAATCATTGCTTGTCAATTTCTTTTTTACTTTAGTTTCATGCCTTGTATATTGAGCAATACAATGTAGCAAACAATAGCTAGATCATGTGTCCCTGCATAGGAGATTTTTATATTAGGCTAATCAAATGGTTAGCAGCTGCTAAGAAGAGTAATTTCCAGAAAAGCATAGCTAAAAATGAACAAGAAAACAAGCCAACAAACAAGTGCTAGCTCTTAGTATGTGTTTAAAAAGAAAAAGAAATCATAGCTTGCAACCTACAAGTATGTGAATAGCTACTGTATGCACTACCATAGAGAGAGGGAATATAAAAAAAGGGGCAAAAGTTATTGTATATCAGCATATCTGCCATATTTATCCTATCACATTGACATTTGTACAAATTTGCATATTTACACACACACACACACATGCACATAAAATAATTTTTTTTTTTTAAAAACTGTATACTTTGTCTTGCAGATTACATTTAAGACAATGAGATTATATAGTTTGTGGCAGAGTTTAATCCTGCACTACAAAAAAGGCATATCACAAAATATGCAGGCCTTCAACCTTGTGAAAGCACAAACACACAACTGGACACTTGAAATATGACAATAAATGATCGCTTGAAACTGTGTTCTCAGACTTTCTAACTAAATATCAAATGTTCTGTTCAGCTTGTCTGTAGATTTAGAATAAAGTGTCTGAGCAGGTACTGTGTTGCTTTTTTTTAAATCACAAATTCAAACTGCAGTTGATCTAGTCTAAATATTAAATCTAAATAAAACCTAGTGCAGCAGCCCCCACCCTTTAATCAGGAGGGGTCAGGAAACAAGATTTCTTCCACTAAAATTGTGGCTGGTATAGATCCATGCAAATCTCCCTACATGAAACCCAGTATAAGTATATATTACACGAAACCAACCATGCACAATCACTGTTATACCAATTGATATCTACTGCAACAGGTAGGTACATGGAAAAGCAACAAGTGCATGTGTGAGGAGATGATAATGATCCATATCACTGCCAGCACAATGCTACTCTACTGTGTAGTCCCACAAACTACATCGTACTACTATACCCTGTGGATTTAGTTATCATTTCTAGATGTCAATGAGGGACAAGGAAAGTGCTTCGGTCAAAATATATCCCAATTAAGTGGTGAAAATAACACATAAAAACTTTGTGATATTAAATTTTGTTGCATCTGCAGTCACATGTAAGTGGTGGTGCTAATATAGCATTTCTTGATTGTCACAAGAACACTGTAATATACATTTGCACATCATTGCTTTTGAAAAAAAAAAATCTAAAACAAAACAAGAAAAAGCAGAAGTTATCGATAAACAACAAACTACCTCTGAAAGACCACAGCAGCCTGTGTACATATGATATTTACCTGGTACAAGAGATAATTAACTTCAGAATGAAGCAGATGCAACCAATATATTATATACTGATTCACTTAACCTGTTGAGGACTGGCTGATTTTGTTGCAACACACATTTTCCATAGACCCCTGCCTGAGAATACTCGGAACTCTTCCTCAATGGGTTAATAAGCATAATTCATGAAAGTTACGAAGGAATGTGTGTGTGTGTGTGTGTGTGTGCGCGCACGCGCGTGCATGTGAGTGTGTTTGGATCTTTTAAGACACACTGTACATGATCTTTCAATGTGCACTCTCCCAACCGGGTATCACACTCTATCAATGGCACAACACTCTAGGCAAAATTTTGAGATTACTGATAGGTAGTCTGCCAAATATCATTTCATGTAACTGCAATCATAGTTTGATGTGGAGGTTAATCAAATATCAAAGTCAAGTCATACATCAATCACTTCTTGTAACAAAACTTAAATGTAATAACCTTGAGGACACCATCTCTCAACTGATAAAGTCAGGCAAACATTAGGACTGGAGCATTATATGCCAAGCTGGAAAATAGAAATTCCATTTCTATGTAGGCCCTATTTGTTTTATTGTCAGCAACATACGAGTACCTAATTACTCTGATTTCTATTCAATGAATACTTACCACCTGGCTGTATCGTCTTCTGATCTACACCTTTCCTTGTTTCTCTCTGAACTTCCTCTGTCAAACAGAAGAAAAAAATAAACAAAAAAGAGATGACAAATGCACACATGTATTAGGAAGTGAATAAAAATTTCTTCATACTTAATTCATATTTGGATTATGACATAATGGCACTTACATCTCTTATTGATGGCAAGTCCAGTATTGTCAAGTGATAAGAAATTGCCAGATGAGAAAACCTTTATTTTTTTGTTATGAGAGCTTTCATATTTAGGTGTGACATGCCTCATATTTGTTCTATTTTGTGTGTTTATTTGTAGTCTGCTAAAGCTCTTAGTTTTTCTGGGTGCATTCCATACTTGTAGCTCACAGACCAATGGTTTTCTTAAACTACCAATTCACCAAGCATTTGGCATCTATAAAATATCAAATGTTGCTTTTGAAAAAAAAGGAAGCTCACCAATGGGTTTTCTGACATAGCTGCAAAGGGCATTATGCATGTACCAAATTCATACAATGACTCAGTGATTCAATAGACTGATTCTACTGAATATCAAATGATGTTCTTGAAAAAAAAGGAAGCTTACCAGTGGGTTTTCTGACACAGCTGCAAAGGTCATTGTTGATGCCAAATTCATCTATGGACTGATTCAATAGGCAAATCAAGTGCTTTTTTTTTTTGTGGTCCAAAAAAAAAAAAAATAATGATAATAATGATCGTTATCAGGAAGGATTGAAATTAAATGTACAGTACCCCTTGATGAAGAGTCAACATTTAAATCTATAATGATGTGAGGATTTTTTTATTCTTATATTTTGGTGGGGGGGGGGTCCACTTTGATTTGACAGGTAACTGAATAAGGCTATGGATATTGTAGATAGTATCCTAAATGACACTGCAGTCACCTGACCTCTGTAGCTGCAGAGATTCCTTGAACACAAGGCCAGTATATGACATCCTGTCTTTGATAAAGTTTGAATTTTCTTACTCCTTATGACATGCATACCATCCTTATGCTTTCTTTCTTTCTTTCTTTCTTTCTTTCTTTCTTTCTTTCTTTCTTTCTTTCTTTTTTTTTTCTTTTTTTTTTTTGGGGGGGGGGGGGGGTCGGGGGCCGGTGGGGTCTTTCTGAATGGAAGCCACAGCAGATTAGTGAGACTGAATACTTACTCCATCCTGACGAGTTGAGCATTGGCGCAAAGACAATTGGGTAGAGAGCAAGGCCAATGCAGCTGACGAAGCCAGCGATGAGTAATGTGTTCCGTTGCCTGAACATGATAGGTTCGTATGCAGTCAAAAATTGGGATGTTGAAATTATGATTTGACCTGCACAGCCTAAAGTCTCTGCTTAAGTAGCTTTGTGCACCTTGGATCCTGTTACAGTCTTTGACCACAGCCGCTTCCCAAACTGCTGGAAGAAGGAGAAAGAATGCAATATTTGGAAAACAATCTTTACAGGAAATATGCAATATACATGGCACCTACTGAAGTTTGGAAGGCACTAAATTCATTAAAGAGCTGACAACTATCAATACTTGTTTCTGTTATCAATATTCTTCTTGTAGCTGCTTGTTGACTTTAGGATATTAGAAATGCAACATCTTTCTATTCTTGTGTAACATACAATTTATTTCATACAACGCTTTGAAACACTCCAGGTATAATAAATCAGTACTGGGTATCAGTACCAGTATCAAAAAGAAAATCAAAGATATAATTAAGAACTTCAATTTTCTGCTGTTTGCTTTACAACATATGCAATAAATGATCATGATGATGATATTGAAACCAAGACTCAAAACTTGGCACATAATACCAATAATTCTTCCTTTATTGATTTTCACGACTCTGGCACCGGACTAGGCACATTGTGTTTCTTGTCCTCATTTGTGTTGCAGGGCTCCATAATGTAGTGTACAGTTGTACTGACATATGTAGTGGAACATTGCTATTTACCTCCACCTCCTCCCAAACATGCATAAACAGATGTCAGAAGTTGGGGAGGACTGGTTGAGCGCTATCTAATGATATATCAAATACATGCATGATTTCTGGGACCAGTTAATACAATTGTACGAGTAGGACATATGAACATGAATCTGCACTTCTAAAAGGTATGCCAGTTCCAATTAATGAGCTCATGCCACGTGGATGTGTCAAGCCTAGCCTAGTCCTCAACCGGACTTCAAGCGTCACAGCCATGCTCCAAAATGGGGAAAGTGCAGTAGACATGCCACCCTACATCATAAAAGTAGACCGTTCAAGAGGAAATGACAACAACAGATTTACACCTTTACTACAGTGTAGAACCCAAGCATACCTTCATATAAATTAGTTACTGGCCACAAACCATTCAAACTAAAAAAGACTGAAACACTGTCACCATGGTCACTGGCCCTGCCAGTATTGAAATTAAAAAATATGCCATCTTCTAAAAAAAATTGCAATCTTCCTTGGAAGCAAATTAATCGGCATACTCGTGAAATAGGCCCCACCACTGCGTGTCTGTACTAATACTACGGCGGCTCGCCTATTTATACTCGTGAATTCAGCCCCACTGTGTGGCGTTCATCGGTAGGTAAGCACGGCGGTGGGGCTTCCTTCCACAGTATAATACTCGTGAATGCAGCCCCACCAAACGGCATTTACACGAAATTGAAACAGCGGTGGGGCCGAT
This sequence comes from Diadema setosum, assembly GCF_964275005.1. Classification (NCBI taxonomy): domain Eukaryota; kingdom Metazoa; phylum Echinodermata; class Echinoidea; order Diadematoida; family Diadematidae; genus Diadema; species Diadema setosum. The sequence continues at coordinate 26,656,371 of NC_092695.1, forward strand.
TTCCACAGCATAGCATCTTTTTTCCTCTCTTTCTTCTCGGAAGGACTCCCTAATGTCCCTCGACTAATTTAACGGCCAATTTAACCATAAATACAACCCTACCTAACCCTAAACCCTAACCCTAACGTTAACCCTAACCATAACCCTAACCCTAGCAGGCTAGGACCTTGACCGAAAGATCGGTCTGTATCTGTCCGTCGGGGAATGTTCCCCTCCGTATACAGACCGAAGTCACTGATGCCAGCTCCTGTGGGGAGCAGTCGCGCACAGATCAAACGTTACGATAAACCAAATTTCAGACAGCTTTTTTACATTCAAACAAGTTTGACATGACATGACACATTATGCAGCAATATTTGGGCTAAATTTCTCACATTTCTCACATCGAAATACAGTAACTCGGTTATAACGCAGAAATTTTATCCATATCGCAACATCGCAGTTCGCTAGCTTTAAGTCCCCATTTTGAATCTGTAAGCCAATCAAATGCGAGGTACGTGTTTTAGTGAAAAAAACATGTAGAAACTACCTCGCATGTGATTGGCTAATAGATTCATACTGTATGTTTCTGCAGTTTGAACGTGACGACACGACGGGCTGGTTGATGTGTGTTTTACGTTGAAAATTCTACCAAAAATATTCATTAATCTGGTGAGTGTAGTGTATTCTTGAATAGTTGATTTCACTATACAAGATTAAATTTGCCGACCTACTGTAGGGCCGTAACTTAGACGCAATTGAGAAGGGTGAGGTACCTCACCCAATTTTCCATAGAGACAGTGGTTAAGAACATCCCCACAGCAATGGGTACTGATACCTTCCGTCTGTCTACGGAGGACAGCGTTAATGGCAAAATATAAAACTTAAAAGAGTCATCCGGACAGACGGATCTTTCTGTCTCGCTAGGGGAGGACCTAGTAGTAGTACCCTTGCTTGCTAACGCACGGGTGCACGCGCACTGCGGTGGGGCCTATTTCACGATTTTGCCAATTAATCTCTGTCCACACCACACTAACACTTGTGCTGATGACAGCGATGTCCGGTAAACATTCTGGAGATTCTGAAGATTCCACATAGGCCTATATGAATATGATGATCATGTTGCGTAACATCGACAGACAGCATGAAATTAGGCGCATGGGACTAGGCGAAACTTGTACTAGATCCAGAACACGGCTGATTAGGATTCAGCGTACATTGATGAAGTTCATGCCATATTAAATATCGATTCCTCTCTATGATGACTGATAATCTGGCCCAATAATCTTCTTTGTTGTGAAATAACCATTACAAAACTGTGGTAAAGCTTTATACTAGTAAGTCTTACCGTCGGAAGAGATCGTCACATCAACTGCATGCGAGTAAATTACGTAACAAGAAGCTACAGTATTGTACACAGTGCCGTACGGCACTGATTGTACATCGTAAACAGTGCCATCTACGACCCTGTGCGAGCATTGAATGTATCGTGTTGCCTGCGCCTCGGCTAACACTGCGGTCATTTGCATTTTGTTTTTGTTTGTTTGTTTGCTTGTTTGGTTGTTGTTGTTGTTGTTGTTGTGTTGTTTTTTTTTTGTTTTGTTTTTTTTTTGTTTTTTTTTTTGCACAGAAACTAATTTCTCTGATGAATAGAGCCTTATAAATTTTGGAAACAATACCATAACTAAGTTAACATTGATATGAGAGTTGCAGCAAAATAAACATCTGCATCAAATTTAGACTTAAAACATGTTTCAATGGTTTTCACAAAACAGCCATACTAAAACATACATTAAGGTTTACAAATGTGAGTTGAAAAAGGCCCTGGCTCATTTGTATGGATTATGCGGACATCAGCGTTTGATGGAAAGCATGTGGACCGTTCAAGGGTATAACATTCTTATTTAAAGTCAAATTTAACTAAATTTCAACTATTCTGTTTGTTTCTCTTTGTTTGTATGACCTAATCAAAGTTATGGTGTTAAATTGGTGCTGTCTTCGATTTTATTTGTTTACGTTTCTTGTTTGTTTGACATATTTACGTCAGCTCATTCTACGCACTTTAAATGAATAAATCTATCATGAAGAAAATGTTCTTTTATCATATTCTGTTATGTTCTTCTATCATGTCTATTCTGCGTGTTACTGTTTCATTACAATAAAGATATGTCACAGAGAAAACTAGCGAATACAGAATTATTTTTGCAAAACACATCAATAAACTGATGCAGATATCATTAATAAGTCAATTGAGTTAGCCAACCAGTCGTGATGGAGGCACAAAATTTGAGGACTAGACAAGCCTGCCTGAGAGAGAGAGAGAAAAAAAAGGTCTTCAGACATAAACACTTTCTTGCATGTTGAAAATCCTGCATCCTGTGATAAAACAGAGACAATCTGCTTATATTGCAACAGATGATGATGATGATGATGATGATGATGATGATGATGATGATGATGATGATGATGATGGTGGTGGTGGTGGTGGTGGTGGTGGTGGTGGTTGTGGTGGTGGTGATGATCTGACTACGATGATGATGATGATGGGAAACAAAATAAACAGCCTGGACGTTTATACATCACCACATATCGAAGATTGTCCACTGATCAGAGAGTCGGATCAGATATTTTTACACTGAATATCCCGCATAGACAAAGTTCGCTAAACGTATTCTCTATAACTATAGGCAGTCCGCCAATTCGTTTCTCCGAACTCGTCAAGGATGGCACTGGCGTGACTGATGGCTTCCTGCTAGATAGAGCATTAGTTTGCTATTTTCGTGTTATTTATTAATGTTCGTCGGGTATTCCTCCCTCTTCAAGAATCCAGGTTGACACGCCAGCATGGAATCTCCAATCAAGTTCGACGATCCCTGCCAACAGTCCCATTGGTGAGTTTCATTGTATGTCGCTGGGTCCTATTGTTTGTTTGTTTGTTTGTTTGTTTGTTTGTTTGTTTGTTTGTTGCCTGAGCGGCCTAAGGACTTATGGGATGAAATATGTACATCTTGATACACATTTTGGACATGCATTAATTTGCACAATCAAAGAGGTGCGGAATTAAGATAGTTGATTCAATCTGTATATTCGATGAGTTTCGCACGTGATGGAGATCTTGAGAATACCCCAGGTGTGTATTTCTGGCAATTGATTGACAGTAATAGTCACCGAGGAAAGCATAAGATGTAGACTCATGTCCACGATTTGGCGTAACGAATTCATTTCTATCATGTTTCAATAGTAACTTTATAGGCCTACTTGCCGTTTTTAGTTCCTTATCTGCCCCCTCCCTCCTTTCGATCAGTGATAATACTCATTTTAGATCGCTAAACATGCACTTCAGCCCCCTCTCACCTTCCACGCCAGTATGTTTCAGCTATAGGGCCGCGGAACCGGCCCACCCCATACTCTTTTCTTCCTTTTTTTTTTTAAGGGGGGGGGGGGGTCTTAAAAAAGCTATAAAAAAATCGGGGGTAAAAATCACAAAGAAAATCACAACAGTGGGGAGGGGTACCATTGCCCCTTGAACCCCGCCCTGCAGTCCCCCACACCCCCTTTCGCTGCCCCCTGTGAGTCTGTCTACACCAGGGAGGCGCACCTCCCTTGTATCTCTTTATGGTTTCACTCTGTCTCCTCTATACCCCGCCACTCCCCTCTTTCTTTCTCCACCCCCCCCCCCTTTCTCTCTCTCTCTCTAGATCTCTCCCAAAGAAAAAGAAAAATCTGGGGCCTCTGAATATAGCCATTAAGCCGTGCTGATCTTCAGCGGGGTCTCGACATCGCTTCCATTATGGTGATCAATATCGGTCAGTAATGTGATCGGACGGAGGCGGACGTTTGTAGGCCGATCATGTACGCCCCAGAACAGACCTGGGCGTCGTCTCTACGAAAAGACCCATTCCTTGAATATTTGAGGGCAAGATATAGGGAAATGAACATTTTGTGTGATCTTAAAATGTGTTCTGCGTGAAGTATACATCTACATTCTTTCCTATGATCACCTCTATTTTCCGCCACTTCACTCGTATCATAATGGTGCTTGAGAAGTGATAAAAGCGTTTGGGTTTGTGATGAAAGGTCTGTCATTATACTCGTTGTATCCAGGTTCTAAATGTCTTACAATCTAAGGCATGTTAAAGCAAGCAATCAAAATCTACCTTGAGTTCCCCTTCACCTCCGGTCGCTCCCAGCCCACCTCCTATCACCTCATGATGACAACAACTCATCGCAGACTGGCCTAAATGAAATGATGATCAATTTATACCGTGCCCACTGTACGGAGTTCACGGAGCCTCGAAAACTGAATCTTTAGGCAGGCCCTGTGTCAGGAGGTACCCAAATCACACTCTGCAGCCTAAAATCCAGATCACGTATTTTCGTACACAATTTTTTTCTTATGTTTAGTTTTGTAATAGATGGGATTGTTGGTAATTTCAAATATTTATTCTAAAAGCTGCCAACGTGAAGAGAAGTGGCATAATAGATCGAGGATTAAACCAGAAAGTGACAAAGAGGCATTTCTCGCCATTCATTTCAAACTGGGTTTACACAATGATTGCCTAAGTTTGTAGCTGTCCGAATCACCTCAATTCTCTCTTCCGCTTTCCGTGTTCAGCGTGTAGGCATTCTCCTTCTTTCCTTTCTTTCATTCTATTCTGTTGTGCCTCATTTCTTTCAATGGTAGCACCCTTCAGTCAAATCATGTTGGCGTTGTGTTTATCCTGTTTTGTTCTGTCCTGTTATACTTAACTATCTATCTATGTTAAGTATAACTATTTGTAAACAGTATGTCTCATTGAATAAGAATCCTTTGAGTGGTTCACAGTATACAAGCATGCTTTTTAGTGGACCTCTCATTTTTTTCCCCTCTATAGACAACTTTGTATTTCGCTGGTATGCATGTATTTCTTTATTTATCAACTATCATTGCTGCACAGTTGAATGTATGCTTTATAACTCCTGATTTATTCAATTCAATTCAATTCAATTCAATTCAATTCAATTCATTCTGTGTCATTCTGTGTTATGTTTTGTTGGAAAAAAAAAAGAATTCAAATAGATGAACTGAACTGAACACAATAATTGTCCGCTTTACGTTTACAGGCCTCTTTGCTTGGATGGACTTACTTTCTGTCCCCCTTTTTTGAGGGGATGGGGTTGATTTATTTTATGGGTGAGATGAAGTTGCCGGACGTACTGTTCTCGTTGTCTGGTTTATGTTACAGTCATGGTGTTGTTAGTGATCAACATTTTGATGGTGATGTGGACAGCGGCTGTATTCAGTACAGACACGAATCACACGATTTGGTGAGAATCTGACACTTACTTTGTTGAACATGTGCTGTCATAGATTTAGAGCACCTAAATGACCAGCTTCTTTCGAAATTGCGGATGTTCTTCATTTCTATGAATAAAAGATCTAGACATATTCACAAACCCGACATAAGACTGATTATAAAAATCAAGTGTACATATTGCATATCAAGATGATGATGATGATGATGATGATGATGATGATGATGATGATGATGGTGATGATGATGATGATGATGATGATGATGATGATGATGATGTCAAACACATAAAATGGAGCTGGGTATGCTTTGACTGTTATGGAGAGTGGAAATTGACTATTTGCGCCCTCGCTTATATATGCGTTATTAATGTAAGTGTGGTTCACCGGTACACCTGTATTGATTGCAGTGTGGCAATTAGTGAACTCACAGGAAAGCACGTATTAAGAGCTGTCTGTAATTGTGATGGGATGTGCAAATGTGTTTCGCATACCAGCATTCACAACACGATCAGGTTGACGAATACTCTTTCGATACTCATCGCACGAGTGTCGATCAAGATACCGCGCCGATCAACTCCTTCAGTCTCACGGGCAGCATGGTTGCATACAATGTCAAAGGGATTTTAGGATGGCGGTCGCGAGTGAGCTTTGCTACTTCCATTAGCTGTTTAAAAGTCCTATGCCATGAGAATGCATGTTAACTTAATTGTATGACATGACGTGGCATGATATAACTTGTTGATTTATATTCAACGCTCGGGTAATTTACTGCACGGTCCTCTGGTAGAGTCATGACAATACCTACCAAAGAGGCTATATGCCCTTGAACGGTTTGTTGAACAAGAAGACCGTATCATTCATGTTATTATTATTATTATCATCATCATTATTCATAATGTTATCTTACATAATTATATAGATATATATTTTGATGATGTTATTATATTGCATTATACATTTTATTATATTATCATTATCGATCAGTACTAATCATTACTAATGTAGCCAGATGAATATCTAAATACGTTTCATATCAACAATATAGTGTATGGAGACAGTCAAGTTAGGTTAATAATTGATGGAGAGGGTGCATGTCTTTCTCAGTGATTGACAGATGATGTCATTCACAAAATCTTGGTTTGGAAGGGTGTTTTTTTTTGTGGACGTATCCAAATAATCTCCTTGAAGAAAAATGATTTAAAAATATTTTGATATCTGACACGTATTTAGATATTCTCTTGGCCACATTAAGTGACGAACATCACGGTATTGCAAATCAACGCAAGTCAACATGCATTAGCATTATTATTAGGTCCTTTACATCCAGAAACACGGAAGAGTATTGTACGGCTGGAAACGCGCTTTTTTCACTGACATAACGAAACATTCAAAGAGTTACAGTAGGAATATAAGATTTGTTGCTATTCCTTTTTTTTTCAGGAGCCCCCATTAATGGAGCAACGTGTCCTTGTATACTTGATTCGTATTGCAGGTTCTAATTGTCATAGGACATATCCAGCAACTACGAAATAATCTTCGAATCTTCGAAGAGAGTGCTAACGGTTTTACCAAAATCAACCCTCTGAAGTAAGAAGTTATGACGATCTTAGGTTCAAAATGTTATCACTGAATTGCGATGTATGGTTATCAGTTGCAGCCACACGTTCACACGTGGAATTATGAGATGATGACGTCATTGCATCGCAAGTCTCTTGCATCGCAAGTATCCCACTGAAGGATAAATTAACTTTCGCTAAATTTTCTTCTTTTGACTTGAAATCACTAACGTGTATCATTCTCATCTAATTCTATTATTATTGAAATAAGCATGCAACCATTAGGTACCTAGTTGAAGGAGGAAAAGGGGTGCAGTTGAAAATCATCGAAAAAATGTACTGAAATAATAATTATGCACAACGGAGTTTCGTCAGGATATGACAGCATCACCGGTCTGCTTCATAAGATTTTACGCAAGACGTCCCGAAGATACTAAATCAGGAATAGGTGAATTTTAGATTTGGATGCCTGAGAGTAGTTTAGTATGTATTCTATCATTTACGTAATTACTTTCAATGACATTATTTGGTTCATTATCCTATACCAATGATGTTTTTCTTCTAAATTTTTTTTGAATCTTTTCTTACTTTCAATGCCATTTATTCATTTTCCTAACAGAGATATTTTTCTTCCACAATATGTTTGTGAATGAAGTCTTAAACTGGAGCATTTGTTATATAAAGCATATATGAGATAAACTGGCCGTTCAAGAAGGTCACAAGCAAACAGTGTATCCTTCTCCTATAGACCTGTGTCTATTTTGGTCATTTTTTTTTTCAAAGCAGATTTCTTCTGACTTCAGCCTGTCTAGATCTTTTGAAGGTCCTTCTGTTTTTCTATCAGTCTGATTTGGGTCTTATTGAGTAAAATGTCCAATCGGCTTGCACTGAAACGGCATGTGAAGCACACCTCTCATTATCCCCGTGACATCTGATCGTTTTCTTGCAGTCACGTTCCTCCAAAACTCGTTACGCTCACCACGCGCAACACATTTTGTTTGTCGAGCGTGCTCACAATTCCCCGTCAATATCATGCCGTATTTATCCCTTAAGTCGCCTGGTTCGTAAGAAGCATGGAGAAATCCACGCAGACATATACGCACCGCATGTTAATATAATTACTCGATAATCTCTTTTAGTGTCAGTCGTCGAAGAGCAAGCCGTCTTATTACGGCTGATTTGTCTTTCCCGAACAAGTCAATATTGGCATACACACACTAAAGACATTTTTTTTTTCCCCCAGTAGGCCCCTACCGGTTATTTGTCTCCGTCTGAGAACATCGTCTCGAAATAACAGTGAACGGGTGAGAAATCCAATCATTCGTCCCACATACATGTGGTTCGTAATAATTCAGCGCAAGTATAACGTTACATTTCCTTGACACAGATTCTTAACAAAAAGATGATGACGCAGTTTGGGAAGATTGAAGCAGCTGATAACAGCAACAACAAGGAGGGACCGTATTAAGTGTCCATATTCTTCATAACTCCCTCGAAGTTATTAGTAATCATATAAGAGTGCCTCCCATTCGAGAAACATATATTTATATAAAACCAAGCCCATTGCATACATTTCATTTGGGCTTAATCCTTTGTGCCAAATAAACAGGCGGTCATTGCGTCAATGTTATTCATTAAAAAATGAATAAAGCCCGATGGCAATCCAACAATAGAAACTAATTTAGTGGTATGACAGCAACTCCATACGAGTGACAGCGATAGTATACACTGGTTTGTCCAGATCCAGTTTCTATCTGAATCTGTCATGTAAAGATCAATAGTTGACTATGACCTAAATGAACTCAGCCTATCACATCAATGAGATTGTCGATTACCTCAGCGTGCAGAGCGTTTATACTCGTACATACATACTCTTTAAAAGGATGGAGACATTTGTGAGTGGTTTCTCATGCAACATAATATAGTGAATTTCAATATATTCTCATACATTTTTGTAAATTGTCTTGATAGACCGAGCTCACATTATGGAAACTTAGGAAACATGATCTCAATATCAATACAATGGAAATTGACGGAAATAATTAAGATATTTGAGATGAATGAGTTACTGAAACTTCACCAGTCTCACACTCGAGACTCGGTGGACATTTCCTGCACATTTATTTTCATATTTCACTTCACATTGATGCAACACATATGCTGAGCAAAAAAGACAAACAATCAAGATACAAGTAATTTAATATATACTGGATCATGGCTAGAAAGTGCGTCAGCGTATACAGCATCTACATAAAAGACTATTCCCAATCATGTGAGACATGAAGGAACCGCAAAAGCAAAGCTTGTAGTAACTGCGGGTTCCAGGAAACAAATACCAATGTGAATACCTCTCGCAATGGAGGACACAAAGTATATACTGATGACAAAACCATGTGAAAGCTAAAATAGCAAGGTACGTCTTTAATAAAGGAATATTATATCTATTTGTCTACCTGTCCATCAATATATACATCTAATACAAGTATTAGGTAGTGATCAGATTCAAATATTCCGCAGTTGATACTAGGGCTTCACGTTTATAACAAAACGGTTACCAATAAATGTTTAATCCACAGGCTTCCTAGACATCACAATAACATAGTAACGTCTCTTTTCATTTCCCTGAATGAACAGAACTTTATGACTGCTTTTGAATGTGCATCATAATCCTTTCTTATTTGCAACATTGCTATTATGTTTAATGTCTTTCCTTTCTAGTGTCTCATGTAATTCATGATAAATAAATTCTGTGTTTTCATTATATCAGCTGAGAGGAAAGATGAAAAAAAAAATCAGATTGTCATATTCAGTTGATAGTTCGGTAAAATCATCGCCCCTAATGATACTTTTAATCACATGAAGAAAGAAGAAGGCCTAGAGATATTATAGGTGCATGGAAATCGTAAGGTATAATTGATGTGTATGATGCTTTCTTGTTGTTGGCTAACAACCAATATCAAAACGACAACAAATATATTTGTTTACTGTTTCATTATAAACATTTCATGACTTAGAATGGTTTCAACATTTTACATTCGCTGTGTCTTTCCTCAAGAGCGGGCTTTGTGTTACCGTCCGATTCAGCAGCTGGTAGCAAATATCGGTCAACATCCCAGCGAAAACTTCGGAAATGGAAGAGGGTTCCAGTGACTTCAGAGAATCTTGATTGATGCTCCCTCATGTGACCGTTACCCCTTTGTGATATCGTGCGCCACCAGAAAAATAATGAGAAATCGTTCATCTTGTTCCACCTTCATAAACGTTGCTCCAGTGAGCGTCACTGCGGGTGCCTGGATAGAAGAAAGAAGATGGAGAGGCGCCAAGAGCGGGGGAAAAAATAGAGAAAAATAGAGGGAGAGGGAGAGAGAAGGATTAGGAGAGAGATATGAATATGAATGAATATGAAGGCTGAATCCTTTTCAACATGGCCGCCTGCAAGCCACGTACAAGGGATGGCGAAATTCCGCCATTATCCTTTATGACTGGTTCACAGAGTTTAGCGTGCATCATCAGGGAAAAGGCTTACCCTGAAATCATCAACAAAGAGTGTTGCAATGGTTACTTTCGCGTCGACCAACTCACTGACTTATTTGAACGTGAAAACTCTGTTTAAAATGCAGATCATGCTGTACTGCCCGACAGGCTGTTGAATCGAGATACCAGAACGACATTAACAGGAACAAAACTGTGTCTAATATCCAATATCCAATCGCGCCGGGAGCTTCAGAATGAGATTCCACTCCATTATTCGAGTTGCAGTATTAAAGCCATGGAACTAATATGAAACAAACGATACAGCGAATTTTCTATTGAATCTACAAAATTACTCGCAGAAATTATAAAGTTCGTGGAATTCTACAGTATCGTACGTTGTCACGAAATAATGATAATGGTTGCATACAAATAAAATATTATGCAAATGAGACGTGGCAATTATGCCAGTGCTTGCAATTTTCCATTTGACTTTCAAACAAAATTCTTTTATAGCATATTCTGCTTCATTGAAAGGATGGAAAGGATTTTTGTCCTTCTAAAGTTAGCTATTCCAGAGTTGTAATGATTTCTCAATCATGGCAATGGTGACTCTTTAAAGAGATACTTGTTCTGATTGCTTATTTACGAAAACTATCATTCACTTATTATTATCACCATCAAATTTCTAGGAGGCGACAACTCTACTCGTTTTTGTCTTATATTATTCAGTTTGAAAATTCAGTGGGTGCCCATTAAGGCAGGAGCATCATACTGCAATTAATTTTTGATGAGATATGTCTATATGTTCTCACCATGAAGAAATGACACTTGTGAATGGGATCTTAGTATACTGCTTGCCTCAAGTTATAAACGGACTCTTCCGTGCGGGCGCTTCGCTTTGCAGAATTTCCAAAGTAAATGTGCATTTAGGGCATAAATTATATCTCCAGAGAGGATGATCATTTTATATCAATTGATAGTTTTGTCTTCTCTTTCGTTGACATGCAGTGTTTTCGTCACGCACCACAGCGCAGTGTCTCGCCATATTGAGGAGCCGGCGATAGGTCCACAATACATGCAATGTCTCGAAGGAATATTGTGTACGTGGAAATATTTTCTAATCAACAGTGAAGGTATATAGGTACTTACATGGGTTCCCTCGCGTTGCAAGCATAGGCCACTGCGTCACTTTCTACTCATGACGTCAGAATGCATTCCGGAAGAGGGGTGTTTTATTTTCCTGCTAACCATGAATGACCCCTATTTTCGAGTTCTGTGGAATGACCCCGTACTCTTTAAGCTATAACTCGAGGTGAAAACTTCCCGACTACCAGTAGGACCTATATACCGGTGTGAAGTTATACATAGACATGTAATATGGAAAGACAAGGGTCGCAGTATACCTCTCAGCTTTGGCAGAATGTATAACAGCAAGTGATACATCATCAAAATCAGACTTATCATTGCTTGGCTGTTTTAAACTTGAACTTAGCACGAGCAGAAACACACAGTGTCCAGAGAGAATTCTCGAGTCATAACACGTTGCCTGTGATACAGATTCAATTTTGCTCACCAAAAATGACACTTCTGACGTAACTTTCTTCCTTTTGTATGCATTACGTAGTGCAGAAAATCCGTCGCAGTAGTGGCCACTCAAAATGTTGGTGGTATTTTTTTAAAGACAAAAATAGATATTTGCACTCGTATATTGAAGATATGCAATTTCATATCCCCAAACGGGCATTATAATATTGTGCAAATTTGTCGTTTTGCTATTTAGTTCAAGACCGCTTTTGCTCGGTATTTGAGATCTAGACCGATTATGATTAGATGTTGTTTGATGTGTTTGCACGGTGCATTTATCCTCAGGGCCCCAGGACTTTGCAGTGCTTGACTAGTTCCCGTGCTCAAAAATAAAACAGTAGGCCCCAATATTTTGCAGTTCAGTGCGGTTGTATTACATTGTTGTGAAGATGAAATTCTCGTGATTTCGTATTCCGTAACCACACCGTAAGCGTCTCCGAACGCGGGAGGGACAAAAATAGGGGAGGGGGTTGGTTGATGTGGGCAGCCGTTATCGATTATCAGCAGGATTCCCCTCCAGAAAAAAAAAGAAAAAAAAAAGGAATGTATGCGCGATCTGACCGGAATATCCAGCAGTAAAAGTCTAGGCAGCTTGAGCCTCACAATAACGTTTTACGTGTTCTGCATTTCGCGATTGACCAACGAAGAAATTCGATCAAACTTCATTCTGCGTCCATCTCTCTCGAGATCGGCGTCTCAAGTTGCGGGATTTGGTGGCGCTGTGTCACTAATTGATAAAACGCCAACGACGCCAGGAGAGTAGCCCCAGAGAGGTGGTGGCGCATGCGAGAGATGGTGTCCTGATACCGCGGGTGGACGGCGTAACCTGGTACTTAGATAGCATGTTTTTACAGAATGAGAATGAGCGAAGAGATGATATGCAAGCATCAAGGGTGGATGGAATTCGGGTATCAAAACATGCATAATTCAGACGGCGTAAGAGCAAGCGCATTGCAAGTGAATGAATTGGAAAAAGGGCACGAGCAGGCGAAACCACAAGGCGATTTCTACGGACAGTCCAAAGTTCCATACTGGAAGAGGTAGTATGCTCGCCAACACATGGTAAAATGATGTCCAGCATAATACCAAAGAATTACAAAATACATTTTGGAAGAGGAAGAAAGCTCGCCAACCTATGGCAAAATGATGTCCAGCATGACATAAAAAAAAAACAAAAGTGCATAATATTATGATAGAGGTAATAATATGCTCGCCAACACATGGCAAAATGAAGTCCCACATAATACCAAAGAATTAAAAGTGCATTCGGAAGAGGTATGCTCGCCAGCCCATGGCAAAATGATGTCCAACATAATGCCAAAAAATTAAGAATGCATTTAAGAGAGGTAGTATGCTCGTCAACCCATGGCAAAATGATGTCCAACATACTGATAAGGAAGTTAAGAATGCATTTGGAAGAGGTAGTATGCTCGTCAACCCATGGTAAAATGATGTCCTACATAATGATAAGGAAGTTAAGAATGCATTTGGAAGAAGTAGCATGCTCGTCAACTCATGGCAAAATGATGTCCAGCATAATACCAAAGAATTAAGAATGCATTTGGAAGAGGTAGTATGCTCGTCAACCCATGGCAAATATAATGATGTCCACTATGATACCCAAGAATTGAAAAACGATTGAAAGAGGTAGAATGCTCGCCATCCATGGCAAAATGATATCTAGCATAATACCAAAGAATTAAAAGTGCATTTGGAAGAGGTAGTATGCTGGCCGACCCATGGCAAAATGATGTCCAACATAATACCAAAGAATTAGGAATACATTTAGAAGAGGCACTCGCCAACCCATGACAAAATGGTGTCCACTATAATACCAAAGAATTGAAAATGCATTTAGAAGAAGAAGAATGCTCGCCATCTCATGGCAAAAATGAGGTTTAGCATGTTACCAAAATGCATTTTCAAAATTTTGTTAAGTTTTGTTTAAAGTTTTGTTATTCAAACGTTCGTGCTTAAACTGCAGTGCTCATCGTGACCAAAATTTGGAGGCAGGGTCATGCTGCTGCTGTCATAGCAACGATGAAGACAGTGCTTTCGCACCTTATGTCATCCCCTGCCCTGTGGATGCATAGTGCAAGCCATAAGTGCCCGAAAGCCACTGCCCCGGCACTTTGGAAACCATTTCATAGACAGTGGCGTGCACGTTTAGTTGATGATTGTTTCCTACGAGTCTCGACAGAACGGGCCGAATCGATAGATTAACTCTTACGGTTTGATCTGATTACAGGCCTGAGTAATCTTGTCTTTACAGCTGAAGTACGATTTAATCACGGCTACTCTCTCCTTTCTTTTACTCGCCCGCTTCTCGCCGTCTCCCTCTACTTCTCTTTTAAACGTACTCTCTTCTATCTCCCTCTCTCTCTATCTCTCCCTTTCTTTCTCTCTTTTCTCTCATTCCCTCCATCTCAAGAAACCCCACTCTCTCTTTCTCTCTCTTTTTTTTTTTTTTTTTTTACTGTCACGCACTTTCCTTTGATCCTCTGTATTTGTATAAAAAGAGAAGAAATCCTCTTGTCTCCATTAAATTTCTTTTTATAATTCGTTTGCGAGTCTTCTGTTGGTCAAAAATAATTGTCTTCGTACAAGGCACCTGGGACTTTAATTTGTGGTTGTATTTTTTTTTCTAAGACATGATTGTGGAGTCACAAACTAAGCAATATCTTTATTTTGAAACTGAGCTGAAGTATCTGATTGAACATCTAATATTGTCTTTCGGAAAACAAACATAGTAAAATAATTATGTCGATGGTATTTTGTATTCTATCCTCACGGGGATACTCCGGAATCTGTGCCAAGAAGAAGAAGAAGGGTAACTATCCAATCATACTGTGTTCACATTATGTGGACAGCTTTCTGTATTATCTCATTATTACAACAAATTATTTCAGTGATGCACACTCCATTCATGGTATTCAGTGTTTCGTCATTATTCTTTCGATTGATTTCTTGCACACCAGGCGTCGTAATATATTTCTGTTACATTTTTCGGTACTGCTCTCGAAATGAAAAGGTGCCAGGTTAATAAGAGTTTTATTGCAATTTTGTCACTTTTGTCAGAGGAACACACTTCACAATATTTAACATTGTTTGAAGAAGAAAACATGCTTAGGTCCTTATCATGTCACTGAAAAGAAATGATTGATACACAAGACTCGGCACATAACTCAAAACACACCCTGAGCATTTTAGCTTTGCTTCCACTCATCACTTGTAACGAGTTGTTAAACAGCGGGAGCTACTTACATTGTACAATACCTAAATAGCGAGCAGGAGTAGACATAATGTTGAAAACAGAAAGTACGCTGTTTAACTTACCATAAACAAACATACCTACCTTCCCTTTTATTTTTGCATGCCAATGGTGGCCTTCAGTCACTTTTTGACAAAAGCATGCCCTCTTTAAAGTAGAAGTTAAGTTACTCTTGCACCACTATATGCACTGAATACTGCGGTCATTTTCATTTTAGCAGATTAGCGGCAGTCATATACAACGGTGGATTGTAATGTATTATGGTATTATCATGATTTATAGGGTCTGGTGTCAATCTGGCACATCATCAACAAATAATATCTAACCCATTACATTGAGTTTTCCATATACAGCACTCTCCTACAGTCTGGAGAAAAACTAACGTACATGAGTGAAAAGGATCTAATGCAGGGTTTAAAATGACGTCAACTGAGCGGTCCATGACGTAATACCAGATATAGTCCAGCGTGTTACGCAGCTGAGACCAAGTCATTTCATTGTCTCGACTTTCTTTCTCTCATTTTACTTGTCATTCAAGTTCCCTATCGTTTGATCTTCAGACGTTTAGATTTAGCATGCATAATACTTCTTGTGCGCATACTTGTATGCTTTCATTACAATGCATTGTATCGAAATGAAAATATTTAAATGGATACATAAATTAAATTATAAATGAATGAATTCACCAACTCAAATCACATATCAACATGTAGAAAGAAATCATATCAATATGAAACAATGCAAGCATTGTTTCATACAGATTCTTGTACCTGTATATTCATGATATTACTGTTGTTCTCCATTTGATATCTTGTGAGGATACTGGTGTACATGTATGCAATGCGCAATATCATTTTTACTACAAAGTATGTTTTGAACGCAATGCTTGCTACTATATAGATATTGACTCGGGACAACTAAAATCATTATATGGGAGAACACTTAACTTGTCTCCGACATGAATTTCCAGGGTAACCATTTTCGCAGAATTATCTACAGCTTTTGCCCCTCATGCGGGCATACCATAATTCTATTAGGCGCTGCTTTCTTTCATCACATCGTCTTGTCTAGCATACGAAAGTAGTTTCGTCTCCTCGTCGTTTTCCTCATATATTTTCTCATGTGAGAACGTACCACAGTGTTTTCCTTGCCAATGCCCGAACATAATGAATGTTCGTCTACATGTATTGTCTATATCCTATCCCGTGCTGGTACTTGATCAACTCATAATCTTTCAGATGAATAATGCCTGATGATTTGCACTATACTAGAGTGTACTGGAGTTACATGATAGTGTCATAATAAATAGTAGTTAATTTTACGTATGATGTACAGCAATTATTCAAATTCATGAAATCGCGTATGTATACGCCCATGATTTTTTTTTTATCATGGCTACTACTAAACACTGATCAATTCAGTGCTTATTTACGTCGATGCAGGGCAATTTGTCAGTCAGTTGCAAAGTACAGCATATTTACTTCAATTAGTGTATAGGTTATATTTAGAGAAGGCCGAGAAGAAACAGAATAGTGCTTTAAGTTCGTGTGCACACCAAATCATGCATCATTAGTTGCACAAGTACAACTATATTGAACATTGATTTTGCATTCACATAATATCGCTCGAGCGTTCACTCTGACAAAATCAATTATGAATGTATATAATGTAAAGTCACTTCAGGCTATCGCAAAACATTTTCTATAACAAACTGATGAAACGTTCTCTTGCATGTGACTGTGTCTTCCTGTGAGCTCCTAGTAAAACTCTCCTGAAATGAGAAAGGGGCTCACGAAGATGACGTCACGGAAAAAAAAAAAAAAAATATTCGAGCCAAACACAGTGGGAGGGGAGAGCGATAAGGACGTAAGGCGAAACACGAAATAAACGAATAAAGTAATGACCGCTGAATAATCCGTAGCGATGTGATCCATTGCTCAATTGATTCCAGGCGAGTCCGTGAATGGATAAACGCATTGTGAGAAGTACCTCTTCAATCACCGTCACTTTTGTCCTTCCTTCCTGTCCTCCCTCCGTCAGTCTCCAACCCTGGGTCATCGACCAGTTGGCCCTCCTTTGGTGAAGAGATGGACTTTTAAGTCTCACAATCCGTGCAGAAGAGTGCCACTGCACCCCCGTTTGCCCCTCAGATGTCCCACTTAGTTGGCGGCCCGTATAGTAAACGTCAATGAATTATGGAAAATGTCTTCAATTTCCTCACGGAAGAACGAGCAAGTATAGGAATCAAGGAAAGAAGGGAAGACACGGGGTTTAGCTGCTGCTTCATAGTTGAAAAAATTCAGATACACATTTTGCATATAAAGAGTGTTCATTGAAATGAACTGTTAAGGCATAAAAAAAGAACACAAAAAAAAAACCCAGAAAGGACAGTCAACGATCCAAGATCATAGTTGCATTTTTTTTTGCCTTTGTTGTTGTTGTTTTGGTAGTGGTGGTTATGACTTTGGAAAGAACATTTCCGTCTTCACATTCGGGAAGTATACCATTCCATAAGTAGTAGTAGTAGTATAATGTAGTAGTAGCAGCAGTTGTAGTCGGAGTATTATTATTATTATTATTATTATTAGTAGTAGTAGTAGTAGTAGTAGTAGTAGTAGTAGTAGTAGTAGTAGTAGTATAGCAGTAGTAGTAGTAGTAGTATAGGTAGTTTAGATAGAGGTAAAATGAGTGATGTAAATAGTATGGTGGTAGTTAAAGTAGTAATAATGTAATGTTGCGAAACGAACATCATTGCAGCCGGATGAGATAGCAATACCAGAAGTACGAGAAAAAGGCATCATAATATAGAATAGAAAAAAAATAGAAGTCGTAGAAATAGTAGAATAGCAATTGTAATTGTATTATTTATCATTGCAGTAGTAATTAAGTATTGGGTGAAGAAACTATTAGAGGAAAGAATGAAAAGGTAACAAAGAAAGTAAAAGGAGGAGGAATGATAAACGTAAAAAAAATGGACTTTATTGGGGTTTATACTCAGACGAAAGTAAACCTGTTTCAAACAAAGTTCCGAAATTCGGAAAAGTTTAATATATCTTCACTTAAAAAAAAAAATGTCACAGATCGTACGAGGTCCGGGGGGGGGGGGTTAACTGGAGATTGGCAGTGGATCATGGGTGGCGGAACGAAGACGTCTGGTTGTGGATGATGTAGATGCAGAGCAGACAGAAACAAGATCTGAAAGTAGGTTGGAACAAGGTTATGATTGATTTTGAAGATGAATGGGAAAACTTTGAAGATGATTCTGTCTTGAATCTGCAGCCAGTGAAGAGGCTGTATTTGGATGATATAATCTGACTTTTTAGTTCGGGTGACCATACTCTGGCTGCAGTGTTTTGCATTCGATGACGGGGTACTATGTGGGAGTACGAGAGATCAGCAAGAAGACCATTGCAGTAATCCAATTCTATTTTTGCAAAGCAAAGTTCAAAATCCAGATATAACTTCCGAGTATTACATCGAAAAAGAATGAATTCGATCCCCATGCGATTGTATCCATCACCGTCTTAAAGACTATGAACAGCATCAATCTTGGGTGTCTAACTTTACATGAAAGTTCATATGCCCCCCCCCAAAAAAAAAAAAAAAAAAAAAACAAATTGCGACAGTATGTTAACGGCAAATCATCTGGAAATCGGCACTCATGTCAAGTCACGCTTGACAAAGATAGCAAAATCTCCTCGCATATCGACTTTGCTTTGATAACAGGGCATTAAAATGTTGGTTTTATTGAACACACGTTTTCTTCGATGCCAACATTTTTATCACCCTGTGTTGTCTCTCAAAACATATAGGTAAATGAATATAAATTGCGTGAACTGCAATTACTCGCACTTCACATAGCCACGTGGCGAAGGAGAATTTATGACTAATGGAAAAACCTCTCATCGACAGACTGTGCGGAAGATCAAATTGTAAAGATAAGGTAAATCTTTTGTTGTTGTGGTTTTGCAAGTGTGTCATTTCCCTTTTATGAGATCTTTTCCAAGCTGCTAAATTAATCATCGTAGCTTTTATATTGTAAACGAACATTTCGCTGTTGGCATGTTTCTTGATTTATCATTGAACATTCTCAACGCCGACAGGAGCGTGTTAGTGATTATTTATTTGTTGTGTTATTCATACAAATTGTCTCCTAAGCTCAATCTTTATGGTGGCAGTGTCAACTTTAATGGTTGTGATGAACGTGGTGTGTTTTAAGATGAGCCTTATACTCTCACTGAAAGTGTAATTTTTGTCAGTTTAAAAAGATATAGTTATATATCAATCGATCAAATTGAGCTCACACACAGCGAGTGATTCTATATGCATTTAAGTCATCATTGTTTGGTACAATGTTTTGGTTCCGTATCTCTCTACGGATAGATATACTTTTGCTGTTTTGAATATTGTAGACGGATATTGTCACAGATGACTCCAAATGATATGAAAATATTGATTGTCTGCTTATAAAACAAAATGAAGACTCGAAATCGAAGTTTGTCTCAGTCACGTGACTAAGAAGGAAAAAGGGTGCCAAGAGGGTGCTATATGACATGGTGTGATACTGTACTGCATAGTAATCCCTTCGTACTCTCCGGGCTCACATGGTATGTGATCCTTTTTCCTGTTTGTTTGTTTGTTTGTTTGTTTGTTTGTTTGTTTGTTTGTTTGTTTGTTTGTTTGTTTTTGAGAGAGAGAGATAGACGACACCGAATATCACAGTGGTGCGTTACTGTAATTACTTTCGTTTTTGCAACCAAAACTGCATACTAGCTTTTACGTTCTCGTTTTGTATAATTCGCCGACTTTGAATCCTCATTCATAAAAAGACCAATTTATTATAAATGATAACCGGTTTATCAAATTTGATCATTGTGTTTTATTTTGTGTGTGAGAATTTGCAGTCATGTACATTATTTTGAAATTTGCCATAGAGTTTTCATTAAGTGTGCCGTTAATACCACTGAGCTCAATATATTCTGGGTGATTCTCTGTCAGAGTTGCGACATTCACTTCCTTAAACGATCGCTACAATGATAAACTGCATTGCTGAACGTTCAACAGAATTAATCGTTCAACAGAATTACTCGTTTAATAGCATGTCTTCACTGTTTAGCTCTAACTCTTCCAACGAATTGTGATAAACTTTGCCTCAACAAGAACAAAACTCCAGAGTGTAATTCCTTCATCTGTTCTTGAGCTAAAACATATACCCACTTATAAAACATATAATACTTCAACCCCAGCGCTCAATTTGAAGTACACACACACACACACACACACACACAAAGATGACTTCAAAAAACTTAGGAGGGACATCATTCCATTATCGGTTTAAAGAGATTAGCGGTCCAAAAAGACCGATTTCAGAGGAGGAAACCCAACTTACGCTGGATGGCATGATCGGTATGAACTATACAGAACTTAGCAGTATAGTAAAGGCACACTAAACATGGCTTTACATCCGCACGTTAAGACAATACAATGCTTCCGCCATACCCCAAACAGCTTTCTACCTGATGTTTCATAACCGTTCTTGTCATAGCAATGCATCTGTCAGCCCGCCTCCATCCGGATGATGCTCATGTTCGCGTTCTCCTCCGAGACGCTCTCACGTTTCATCCTCTCCATATCCCTTCCATTTTCTGGCCATGAGATCGATCGAGTGACTCCGAGGCATTTCGCATTTTCGTCCAGAAATAGCTGTGGTCGAAGCCCGGGATCGACGCGGAATGATTCTCGGCGATCCGATCTATCACTGTAATGCTGCAGAATTGAATAAGGAAAAAAAAGTCCATGTGAAAGATCTCAGCAATTTCGTCAACTCCCCATCGTCGGCCCTGAGGGGCAAACGGAGATTTCCGTTTGTCTGTCTGGCTATTCCCACATAGAAACAGAAACGTACATCAGATTTAAACCTGTATCATTGACTTTAGTATTCCATTCAGATTCTTATACGTGTATATACCTTTTAGGTGATACCTACCTCCAACAATACCTGGAAAACTTGCCGAACTCGAACTTGCCAAACGCCCAATTTTCGAATTTGGCATTTTTGATCTACATGCTTTACATCCCTAATCAATTACAATTTATTAATTGCAATTTGTCCCGACATGTCTAAAACAGCACCAAATAAAGAACACACACACACACACACACACACTCACATACAATTTACATATATGTGAATTATATATATATATATATATATATATATGTATATATATGATAAAAAGCTAAAATGGCATATATATATAATATGCCACACACAAACAATTCAAAGAGGACCACCAGATGAAAACAGCTTTGGGGGAAAGCTGGCTGTGGAGTTAACACCTACGAGACATTGTACTTCCCTAAAGCATAATGTATTGATAGACCGTTTAGATTTATGGTCAAAGAAGAAGCAAATTTGCTATTTCAGAACAATAAAAATATCACTGATAACTAGACACCATGGCATCATAGATTTGCAGACACTAAAGAGAAAAATTATATATTGATTTCAAGAATCGTACGTCTGCTAACATTAGTAATTTTAAAAAATAAACTTTTTATTACTTTTTTCCCAAAGATGCTGAAGATGTACTCATACGCCTTCTTATTTTTTTTTCTGTGCCATGTTATTGGAAATAGATGAGACAAATTAAGTAATATCATCATCAAGGCGTAGAGTAATGAGAAATGGCCTTATGAGAGGTGTTGTGAGTGTGTGTGTAAGCTTATATAGTCAGTCCGGTGGTGACGAAAGACTAAATGCTCGTTTAACGGACTAACGAGATTGTAACCATGACGAGAAAAAAAAAGTAAGGGGGGAGAAAAAGATACGACTGCCGTATCCATGACTGCCAGGGGCAGTCAGCTGCTTCCATTTTCTTTTCTCTCGACCCCATCGGCTCGACTTCGAGCAGAGAACATCCCGAGGACACCTCGAAACATTGACGCACGCGGCTAGCAAGACGGGACAGAAAGAAGTCGCACATGGTGCACCGGGTACGTAAGAGGTGGTGAAAATCTCGTAGTTGACGTCAGTGTCGTGGATGAAGGCCGAGTTTTAGATATGACTTCCAAGTCTGTAAAGGCAGACGTTTTGATACAGTCGACTCTGGTGACGACGACTGGTTAATATTATTGTAAATGATTTCTAATATACCAGGTCTCGCCGCTGAAGACAGCAAATAGGAAGACCTCAGACATGCTACATATCGTTCATTTTCCTGCTAATGGCTGATTACTTGTGGACAATTGTTGACAATATGCTTGTTTCTTACACTCGTTTCATTCAAATCCCCTGTGTTTTTCTTTCTCTGCTAGACGATGAAAACTCCCGGGGAGCTCCTAGTTTCGATTTCTTCATCGTTATCATCAAAGTAACAAAAAAGATTCTTACTGCCACTCCTGCTAGAAACACTTAGCGGAACGAGTTTTACGTTTTTGATTAGTACGAGACGAGGCGGAGATTGAGTGGACCTAGTTTCTCCGTGGTTGGACCTGTATGTCCGATTACAGCCACTACTACAGGAGTCATACATCTGTCAACTTGCTTGATATCATTAGAAACATCAGTTCCATCCTTCAGGAAATTGTCATACACGTAATTCCTTTCTTTGTAAATCTCATAGAGCATGCATTAAAGAGGAATATAACATCATAAGAAGATGTGTGTGTATGTGTGTGTGTGTGTCAGTCATTTCATTGTCGTTTGCGATATACGAATGATTGGTCGTTGCACAACGAAATACAAGGTCGTTTAGTACCTTGAAAAATAAAGATTATGGACATAAAAACAGAAACTAACATGTCAAATATCATGTGTTAAAATAATCGAAAGAAAGAATATATACAGGCCACTTACTACAATTGTATTACATACATTGACAATATATAGCCATAGAAACATCTGAAAGCAACTGATCAAAGACCAAAGCGAAATGATACAAATGGGAAAGTTTTAACTATTGTATCAATTCGGGGCTTGATAAAGCCCAAAGAACATGGTGTACTCATCTGTTATCTCCTTTATTATGATGAGACACATATACGTTATATACAGTATATATGTATCTTTATTTGTTTTTTTTATTTCATTCATTATCAGTTCTTTTTGGTAATATCATATATAAAAAAAAATCAATATTCAAATTACAATGCACATGATTCTAAGAAAGAAAATAACATTTCTCTATGACTGAAAAAAAAAGTATATGCATACAAAATTGTATGAATCAATCTTTTAGGCACATTCTTCAAATACTTGATAGGGTAACAGATTTGTGATCATTTTGTGAACACAACTACTAAGGTATCTTTAAGTTGTCTTCGTATACCACCTCAACGAATACGGATTCAAATATTAGGATAGATAGAAATTTCTTTGCATTCATCAGTTGTCATAATTTTCATTTTAATATAATAATCTACTATTTCTAATGTTCATTGTTGAATATTTGGTTTGTATTTTTCTTAAATTACAGGAGCACGTCTCCTTCAACGTGACTTGAATATTTCGTACGTTATCGTGATTCCTCTTTGTTTCCACTCACGTAAATGGATGTCGACCTTTTTAAATGTATGCTCGAGGCCTAGGAAATGCTGGCAATAGGTTAGCAAAACAGGTGCCTAGAATGCACTGCCAATTTCCTGCTTATATTCAACAATAAATTGAACAAACCGGTAACAGTAACAAGATGTTTCCAAATTAATTCATATTGTTCTAACTGTGTCTTGGTTCCATCAACAGAAATCTGTTTTTTTTTTATCTTTTTTCTTCAGGTGCATGTGTTTAGTGTGCGGATAAAAGGGTAGACGTGGACAAAAAAACAAACACAAAAGCAAAATACAGTGTGAGAGAGAGAGAGAGGGGTGTTCTGAAATTCTTTATATAGGCATACACACACATACATTGACACACACACACACACACACACAAATATAAACTCCTCAAAAAAGTTTGGAAATCCGAAGTGATGTTACCCAAAGAAATCTTTAGATACTTTTATACTAAATAATGCATTTGGTTTTGGCATGTTTTTGGTTGAATGTTTTTGGAAAATGTAAATGTTTATATATATATATATATATATATATTGAGAAAGGGTAACGTTTTATTAATTCAAAATATCAATATCATTGCTTCATCACGCTTTAATGGTGACATGTCACAATCACTCCTATTGTTCTGCAATGTGGTCCAAATCATGTTGCAAAGTGTACTTAATTGTAATTCTTGCTAAATTTGTTACTGTCATTGTTTCGTTGGTATCATCAGTAGCACATAATCATTTCTGCCGGTTTCCAATTAAAACTTGGGTCAACAAAGTAAAGAGATGAAATATCGCTGTATTTAGATTTCAAACAATATTCATTGTTGAATTGAATTGAATTGAATTGTAAAATGGTAATTTGAACTACGAAAATATAACCACTTCAATCCTTGAACATTGTTCCTACGTGTTAAAGAAAACAGAAACGCAATATCGTATTCCAACATTATGATATACCTCTGACAATACTTATCACACCTGATACATATTTCATGAGGATGTCACAAATCTGTTAAAATGAAACATTGGAAATGAAATGTTGAGGGATATAATATCTGTATCAGAGAGCATTCAAGATTCCAAACGGTTAAGTACTCTTACATTGGGCACGATGTGTCTTTAGGTCCCGTTTGTCGTCATCACCTGCAACGCCGGAGGGCGCAACCAACTGACATCTGAGGTGTGGTTTTTGTCTCATTTAATTATTCACATAGAAAACAAAAATGATTCACGCATTCATGATTATCTCATGTACACCAATTTTCATTTTTTTTTCTCTTTCCTGCAGATTACATTTATGATAAGAGTTAATATAACAAAACGTCTCTACCTCCTATCGTCATTGTCCAGTTTAGTTTGATTTCATTTCTGCATTTCGCATGGAAATCATGCATGAAATGATGATATATGCATCTTCATATATAAATAATATACACAATACATTCACGGTATAGTGGTCATGGTAATCTTGAAAGTATTTGAACAAAATGTAATGACATTTTTGTAACGAAACCAATTATTGTCTAAGTACAGAATTGTTTCGTCTTCTTATTCTCCATACCATGTATATGTTCTTCCTGAAAACAGACACTGACACGACAGGGAAAGTACGAGAAGAACAGAAAAGCAGGACAGCCATGATAACGAGGAAAAAATGCAAAGTCCGAGCGGGCTAAATCGAAAGTAGACGAATAAACCACGGAAACTTGGTAATAAAGTGTGCATGTATGTCGGGCGGTAAAAGAGTGATGCATTTTAAGCTTCCTTGCGAGAGGCAATACGGGTTACCAATCCTTAAGTGGTGATCAATTGCGCCGTTGCGCAGCGACAGCCTGAAAACCCCGGATGGAGGTTTTTTTTTTTTTTTTTTTCTTTTTCAACCCTCTCAGGATCTCTATTGGCAATATAAAATTGAGTTTGTGTATAGTTTGTAAGTTAAGATAGGAACGAAATGGTAAATTAGGACAACCGACGGTCTTGGCGGACAATAAAAAAACATTGTGAATAACGTCATCATAAAGAGGTTTTTAAGAAATAAATTTCTTACGAGTCCTTTTGAGTATATTTACAGTACGATTAACAATTACAATACACATACACAAACGCACACATATAATATATGTCTATATATATATATATATATATATATATATATATATATATATATATATACATATATACATATATGCAGGGCTCCACACTAACTTTTATTTTTGGTGGCCCGAAAAAATCAATAAAACA
The DNA here is from genome assembly GCF_964275005.1 of Diadema setosum. Lineage (NCBI taxonomy): Eukaryota > Metazoa > Echinodermata > Echinoidea > Diadematoida > Diadematidae > Diadema > Diadema setosum. The sequence goes on from NC_092695.1 coordinate 26,682,318, forward strand.
TACATGTATAAGAAAAACTAAATTGGTCCTACTAAACATAGAAAAATAAATATTAAGTATTACTGAAGTGATGCAGGTACCCATGTCTAAAATAAATGAATAGAAAATTCCATCATCATATACCGTTATTCTGAGTTCTAAGATTTTGCAAATAGGCTTATAGATTATTATAAAAGTTGATGCCTATTTAGGTGGTCAAAACTTACGTTTGAAATGAGCATATTTTGCAGACATTCGTAAACATCCGACATTTGTTTTAGCATTGTAAAGAGCCGAAAGTTACCGTTATTCATTTCTGATTTCCGAATGTCGAAGCAAACATTCGACATTTATTTCAGCATCTTCCGGAGCCGAATGTTATCCTTATTCATTTCCGAACGCAAAATCAAATATCTGACATTAATTTTAGCACCGTACGGAGCTGAATCTTACTGTTATTCATTTCCAAAAGTATAAGCAAACATCCGACGTTTATTTTAGTATCATACGGAGTCAAATATTACCGTTATTCATTTCCAAACTTAAAAGCAAACATTTGACATTTATTTTAGCATCTTACTGAGCCGATTGTTACCGCTGTTCATTTCCAAAAGTAAAGGCAAACATCCGACTTTTTTTGGTGGCCCGATGGGACCACCAAAATCTTCATTTCTGAAATGTTGGTGGCCCGACGTGCGTTTTTGGTGGCCCCGGGCCACTGGGCCACCGCTAGTGTCGAGCCCTGATATATGTATATATACAATGTATATATATATATATATATATATGCGATAAAAATTAAAAGTTTACTAATAATTTCATTTGCAAAGTAATCATTGGCTTACAAGTGCAAATAAAGGTTGATTTCAAAAACACCCTATTTCTCGAATCATCTGAAATTAACCACACTGCCTCTCTCAAATTGTACAAAACAGAAACTTTATCGTAAATTACTAACATACATCTATATTGTGAGCAAATATATTTTTGAGGGAGAAAGATTTGCGGCGACACCATGTGTATGTAGTCCTTAACACATGGTGTCACCGCAAATCTTTCTCCCTCATTTACTTGACCATGCAAACCTTCAAGCAACACAAAATATATTATTGCAATACATAGGATTTTATTCCCTTGCGTGTTCATTTCAGTCTTCAAGTTAAGACTGGGGGTAAACTCCACAAGCTGTACATGCGTTCATGTCCAAACACAGCTCATCATTGTATAACTATGAAATATATTTACCTGGCGTAATCATATCTTCATCTTTTTAACTCGATTCTGATGTGAAAAGCATGTATTGTGACTAATCGTTATGTGGTTTCATGTCCACAAAAATCACTTCAACGGAGCATTTTGGCAGATTATTGCCGCCATGAGAAATCTTCCATTAGTGAAGGGAGGGGTGGGGTGCCGAGGGGTAGCAGCGAAATAAAGGGGTTGTTGAAGAAGCTGGATCCACTCACCCCTCTCTCTCTCTCTCCGTCCATTATCCCGACAGTGACTCTTTGCGTCCATAATCTGTCCGATGGCTATCTCCCTTTTAAGGCTAAAGTAATCCGCAATATCCGGATTTTCGCTTACTTCCCACTGCCTGTTTGCGGACATCCGAAAGCGCCGTCCGATATTATCAAATACACGGATCGAAGAACACGGAGACGGATAAAAAGTACTTCCCTTTCATCTAAAGTTTTTTCTCTATACCCAGACAAAATTCAAGGGGCCATATTTTCCTATCTTTTCTGTCTCCATTTGTATTTCTGTTGTTGTTTTATTTCAATTTGCTAGGAAATTCAATAGAAACTTCTGATTCGATTCAGTGTTTTTAGGAGTTTGGTGAAAGACCATGCAGGGTGTGGAGGCACCATTATGGAGTGGGATGGCTGGCTCGGCTCGGATATGTTCGAGAATCCCCGTAACTGATTGTGTGTACAACTTTATTGTTGATTTCTATGTGAGTACACACACAGCCGAAGAGTCTCGACTGGTGTCGACCAATACCGATGTGCCTGCGCTCAGATGCACATTCGCTGACCTGTGCTATTCATGATTTTCGAATGTACCCTGGTGGGCAGCGAATGAACCGGACCACCAGTGAATCCCCATGCTTTAACTGTCCATAGAACTGATGGCGTGATCTTCGATTACTATCTCGCATGCTTTCTTTGTAAGTTATCAATTCTTCATATGTCCTTAGTCAATTGCTTGTTCTGGTTTTTTTTTTTCTCTTCAATTTTTACTTCCGCTCATGCAACTTTAGCTTGATGGGGGTATACAAATTACTTAGTTATCAAAGACGCTACAATTTGAGAGAAAACAAGGGGAATTGACGATTAGGTAAGGAACATCTGGTTTCTATTTCATAACACTAAGCCGCATTGCATGTAAGTACTAGCTATCATCACAATCTTACTTTCTCTGATATTTCCCCCAACCCTGATCTCATTTTCCCAAGGATTAAAATGACAAAATTAGTACGCTCCCCTATCAATAATGTGTTCTATAAACTTGGTTGTCTATATAACTACGGATGCAAAAATAGACGCATGGCGTAGGGGGTATGAATGATGTCTTGCGCGCATGGACACGGTCATGTGCACAGACGGCTACACACCAACAACCTTACCCTTGAAGATTGAAGGAGGTATGCATGGAAACGTAACGGGGAAAAAAGAAACGACTTTAATGTGATATCTGGAGGCTGAAATCCCTAGCCGCTGTGACGGGGATTGGCTTTACAAGACAATGGATATCGGTTTCACGCAGACGAGCCATTATACAAATGACAACTGGTGGGGGAAGGGAACGTACAGAATGATTTATCAAAAAGGTCTTGAAATGCTTCTTGGCGAGGTAATAACCTCCCTAAAATAGCACTTAAACCCAGAGGTTAGAACATCTTCTATCTATCTCCGACAAGAAAAGTTATCATTTATTATTCTACACGGATTAGTCAAAGTACCAAAGCATGTGTAGGCCCTTACCCTAAGCTTGAAATTTGCGTAAAAGCCATTTTGAATAATCACCACCAAGAGGACAGAGCCCACAGCTATGCACAGCGCAGCGTATAATTAAACGTACATACAGCTAATGCGCACAAAGTCTTAAAAGAATTTAGCAGGCGACACAAAAAAGGGGCAGGTTTTCACATTGTACTGAATACATCAATACAATACAATCAATACAAGGAGATCATCCTTCGATCATTTTGTCGCTTGTCTTTTTTTTTCACAATAAAATACTCTCCCACGGGTTAGGCCTACATTGCAGAATGTATACCCATGCGGAGAAAATATCACAAATGTTCCGATGTCACATAATCTTGTCCAACCAGTCGCCGTTTGGTGTTTGACTAACCCATATTATATTACTCGATAAGGACAGGAAAAAGGCGGAGACTTGTACTTTTGACAGGGGCAGAGCTGATGAAATAAGATCTTGGCTTCTCCGTTTGTCCGTTTGGTGCTGAGTTGACCGTCGCAATAATATTATGTAAAGCTGTGGTGCAACTATGGATTATGATGCTGTCTGACAAGACACCGTGAGAGGGCACATGAAAAAGTTTGTTCACCGGGACCATGAGTTCAAAGGATGAAAGAACCTGATTTTCAAAGTCTCTCTATCCTTTCTCAATGGAGAGAGTGACCAAATTACATTAGGAATGCTACTGGGTTTACGGCTGCTGTCGCCGTGTATCAACATTGTTCATTTCATTTTCATTTACACATCGGTTCATTAAGGCCTCTCAGTGGCCACTGGAACTTGTGACCCATTCTGTCAAGGAAATATAGGCCTGCTTATTATTCTTTTACAAATCTTATCAGTGGCTTTTCATCAGACACACACACACACACACACACACACACACACACACACACACTTGCACACACACACACACACACACACACACACACACACAAAGCGCTCACAACGCCCAAACGCACGCATGCACGTGTTTTCGCATGATTTAAACATGGGCAATTAGAAATCCGCATTTCAAAGCAACACAGAGCAGGTTGGGGTGAGAAGAAATTTTCAGGGGTTCCTGAGGGGACAAATTGCTTAAAAATTCCCTTTTAGGGACGGAAAGAAATCCTTGTTACGTGAAATATATGTCGCTATTCTTGCTTCCAGCATAACCAGCTACCGATAAGTAATGATAGTAAAACGGTCTAATTCTTGTCATCCTCCGACTTACGTAATTCTCAGAAGGCCGCTGGCTGTGCAGACAGATTATGGGGAGGCGAAAGTCGACGCCTGGGGAAAAGCAATCTCAAATGTGATTAGAGGGCGCCTGGGAGTGTGTGCACGGGTGTATGTGCGTGCTTTTGTATGGCAACTAAAATGACCAGTGTACAACAGTATAATTATAATTTTTATCAGTTATGTTCGAATTCAGTTTGAAAAAAAAACTGAAAGGATTTCTTCTTCTTTTTTTTATAACGGATTGGGATGGTGCGAATACGAGTAAAAGAAATATATCCCTTTCTGGATTCATTCCAGAAAGCTGAAAAACGTCATATCCCTTTGGTTGCATATATTTAAGTCTGATAGACATATACCGCAGAAATAAATGAAACACGTGAAATGTACGCTCGTCTGTTACATTGAGACTAAAACGAGGCAACACAGGAGGTACATCGACATACACGATAGCAAACGAATGATAATTACCAGCGTATGGATCATAGCTGCAACAATCCTATTGTGGAAATGCCAGATTTTAGAGTCCTATTGGCAAACATAGCTTACACGAGAGATATGAAATAATCATAAAAACATCAGCACATGTAGTGAATGGAAAGGCAGATAAGAGGCAGTTGGACAAGACTGTCTAGCAAAATGTTTATCAGAGAGGGGAGATGAAGGATTGCAGAGAAGCTGACATGAAAAAAGAAAAGGGGGCATTTAAACAATACGGTGATTTTTTTGTGTTTAATTTGTTGACGTTTTTTGAAGTTCAAAATTCGCACGGTTCGCTCTCAGGCAAAAGGAAATAAGTTGTTATATATTATATGATATAATTATATATATATATATATATATATATATATATATATATATATATATATATATATATATATATATATATATATTGTTGATGATGATGATGATGATGTTGTTGTTGTTGTTGTTGTTGTTGTTGTTGTTGTTGTTGTTGCTGTTGTTGTTGTTGTTTTGTTGCACGCAAAAGCATTCGCCGGCTATATAGTTTTGAGTGTTTCACTAAAAATTCAAAAATCAATTGTTAGTCTCATTAATAATGTAGTATTCATAGTAGGACATCCCAAAAACTAAGATTACAATATATGCAAGTCAAGGAGAGACGATGGCAGGGTCATTCAACGATTGTTACCATAATATACCACTATTTTCTTAGAAACATGATGAAACTTTTTTTTTGTTTTAGTTTAGTTACCAAAGTCACAGTGAATATAAACAGGCGTCTCGTGTGACCTTTCTTACCATCGGGATGACATACATTTGTCATTCTTTCTAATGTTGTTGTTTTTTACTTTTTATCTAAAACAAATGGTTGTTTGCAGATGATATTCTTTGTACCCCACAAAACATACCTATTTCTCGCCAATGAACACACGGTCTCGGCTGTATGACTCGAACGAAAATGGTAAAAGATTGGAAACCATGTAGTCAGTGCGTCCTCCAGACATCAGACTGTGACATTTCGCTCGTCCGCTTCGAAGCCATCTCAACAGTATAATCTGTGGCTTCTACCCATACATGAAACACTGATGAAGGCTCATCATTAGGCAAACCATTTTTTTAATTGTTAATTTGCAACTGCATGGCTTCTAACAATCTATGACAAATAAGGCAAAAAAACGCCCACCAGTATCTGAGTTCCTTTCACGTCTGGTTTCTCCTTCGCGTCCCTTTCTGCATCTCTTTCCACCTAATTACATGTCTTTGGGGTACGAAGTTAGGGAATGACACACGCATACCAGGCATACACCCAAACAAAATATCAAACACACACAAACACACACTCACGCTCACTGGCGCCCTAGAAATTTAATTCTTGTTAAATGCATTTTACTATTACATACAGAATCACTTCAAATCTGCCCACGATTTCTTTTATTTGTGAACAGCAAGCTTCTTTACTATTTTACTTTCTTTTTATGATTTAAAGTAAACTTCTTAAATATGCATCTTTATCTCTATTAATCATTATATAGCAGTTGATTTTCTTTGCTTTTTAAAGGGATGGTATAGTTTTGGTTAAAATGGGAATTCAGATTTTAACTTTTTTTGCGGAATAATCAAATATCATGAAATATTAAAGGGCATACAATTCTAGGCCGATTAACATGTTATTTGATGAAAATCGGTTTTGAAACGGCTGACATAATATCCAAAATCAAAGCAAAACAGAGTGGTTCTAATAAAAATTGGTCGCACCTTTTATCAGGACCTCTTTGTTTCTGGTTATCTTAAAGACTCACTGTATGTCACCCGTCCCAGTCTCGTGTTCTCCCAGTCATGGCAGGCAGGAACTCTCCTCTTGACGGATGCTTGATAAGTGATTTCCCTCCTCCTATACATTCCTTGTCGAATGTTAGATACGTGCAGGTAAAACTCCACTTCGTATTTAACTTGACTCGGGGGAACAAGCCCAGCGGTAAAGTAGACACTTCAATTAAAATCGGACGTAGAGCATTTGGAGGAAGTGTGTAAATACTGAACTTATGACTTATAAGTTATGTGTTACTTTACATTGTCATGGATGGCTGCTGTAAACACAACACTGCATGATTTGTGCGGAAATTTCATAAATGAAATGAAATGAAAATGAAATTAGAGTGTGATTTTTCCCATTATAATATTTCGAAGGAAAATGCCAGTGTCTAACCACGAAAGCACATCAAATGAAGCAATGATGCCATAGGTTCACAACACCACCGTGGCATGCTTGGGTTGTCGATGATTTCCCACGTACAACAACCCAGTCCTTAAAGGACAAGTCCACCTTCATACACATGTGGATTAAGTGAATGCAGCAATATTATTAGAACACATTAGTGAAAGTTTGGAGAAAATCGGACAATCCGTTCAAAACTTATGAATTTTTAGATTATCTGTGTAGTCACTACTGGATGAGAAGACTACTACAGTGTATGATGTCACATGCGTACAAGGATATAAGGAAAATATAAAGAGAACTTCACAAAATTTAATTTTTTTGAAATAAGTGCACATTTCCTCGACCTGTCACTGATGTATGTTAAGGGTAATATTATTCCCCCCTGCCTTCTGAGAGAGGCAAGTCAAGCGTTCTTTTACTATGCGAGAAAAGTGAAAATATGTTAGATTTTCTTTATTTTTTCTTTATATCGTTGTACACATGTGACATCACAAGCTATAGTAGTCTTCTCATCCAGCAGTGACCCAACAGAAACTTCAAAACGTCATAACTTTTGAACCGGTTGTCCAGTTTTCCTCAAACTCTCACTGATGTGTTCTAATGTTGCTGCATACACTTAATCCACATGTCTATGAAGGTGGACCTGTCCTTTAAACTGTTGCTCTATAATGATTTGCTGACAAAAGTACAAGTCAATCTTTTAGATTTTATATGCTAGAACGGAAATGTATACAGAAGAAAATTTTATGCCGGTTAATCGGGAATCATGAAAGGGGATGACGCTCATCAATATCATCGCTTTTTAAAGCATATACTATTCATAACCTGTATGTCCAATTTCAATGGAAATCTAGCTTTGTGTATTGTTAGTTACTAGCTCTTACTTTTTTTTGATAAACACGAACGTAATGGAAAGCAATTTGCTCTGCGCTTTTTACGACTCTTTGTTGATTAATTGGACTCTAATATCTGTTTCGCTGTAAGTGACAGGATTTGTGGTTCCATTACAAAAGTAGGTATTTCGTCGTATTGATGTTTTAAAATAAGCTATCCAAGAAGAATTGAAACAGAATTTAAAAAGAAATCACCTCAAAATATGACAAACAATATTGTTATTATTTACACCTTTACGTAGATTTATTTTTCTTCAAAAAGCTCTATGTGCCTAATGTTTATATATATGTATATAAAATTATATATATATATATATAATTATACATATATATATTTGAACCAAATAGATCTTGGTAACCTGGTAGTCAATGTCTTTTCGGAAGCAGTTTTTCGAACTTCTTGATTGAGGAGAAATGAAAGGATTGGATGAAAACACACAACGTGTCCTCTCATTAGACTTAAGCATGCTTAATGTTTGACATTATGTGGCTTCTACCCTGCAGGCATGAGAGAAGGTCCCCTCAAAGGTCAAAATGACGTTGTTTGGCCTTGATAACATATAAGCTTAGAGAAAGAATATATCAATGTCTTTAATGCCTTTTTTCCCGTTTCTTGTCATCCTACCTGTTTCTATCCGTCTCATTACGTGCCATTAAAGGGGATGGCTGGTAACTGATCAGTGGGAATCAGTGGGAATGCTGGGGGATGATCGTTCTGATCCTTGTGGGATTCATTAAAGAATACATTGTATATCTATTGTTGTGTGAAAATTATTTGCTTCAGAATGGTCTCATATTCAAGTAATGTGCAGATTAATGTTTCCAGGTTAGCATGCCTGTACAGTGACGGGGACTTAAACTTGAATATGAGACCGTTCTCAAGCAAATAATTTTCACACAACAATAGATATATAATGTACTCTTAAATGAATCCCACAAGAATTGGAACAATCATCCCCCAGCATTCCCACTGATTCCCACTGATCAGTTACTAGCCATCCCCTTTAACGCTCATTACGACTGAGTAGAAGGGGAGAAAAAGAGAGGAATGGAGAGGGGAAGAGAGGGGGAAATAAAGGTTGAGAGGTGTATGACGATATTTGCAAAATTGAATGGAGTCTTATAACAGCTTTCATCCTCAAAATGCATTTCTGCAAATGAAGTTATTTTTTTCAGGGTAAACCCCCTACACCGCCCCCCCCCCCCATGAGATTCTCCACTGGAATGGTGGCCTGCTACTACTGTTGCTCCGTCTGGTTCTAATTTTTTTTAAACAGTGACGGGAAGAAGTCTTTGCAAACTGACGAACGGGGGCATAACTATTGCAGAAACAATTACAAGAAATCAATACAATACAATACAATACAATACAATACAATGCAATACAATACAATACAATACAATACAATACAGTGCAATACAATACAATGCAATACAATACAATAAAATACAATACAGTGCAATACAATACAATACAATACAATACAACACAATACAATACAATACAATACAATACAATACAATATAATACAATACAATGCAATACAATATAATGTAATACAATACAATACAATACAATACAATCGGTTCATTTATTCAGGGCTCTTTACACAGTCAATGACTGGTTTCACAGCACTTTACAACAAAATTCAGTCACAGATTGGCATTAGAAAGAAAAGTCTTAAGATTCTTCTTGAAGACATCAAGGGATGGGGAAATCGCTGCTTTGGGTTGAGAAGGAAGGGTTTCGAAAGGCTTTTCAGCATCTTTCCTGTTTATAGAACATTATAGGTCAACTTCGGAATAATTCTTATCTTGTGACTTTCACTGTCTAGTCATCTGCAGGAAAAATTCTCATCCCACGCCAAACTTGGAAAAAATTACCGTACGGGAGGACAGAGGTGTTCAACCGTGGCTTACACGGTTCGGTGTGAGAGCATTGAAATTCAACTCTAGACTCCCTCGTTGGGCTCGCTCCAGCGCGCCCTTGACATTGAACTTGCCCCTCGGATTAACTCTGCATTCATCTCAACATCCTAGGAGCTCCATGATATACATCCATCACCTTAATCTGTCGTTTGCTCACACCGGTATGAATGATTTAACGAATTCAGCGCATCTTCACCATACTCTTCGCGCTATCACACTGTCGCTGTATAGCTAGGCTGTGCTTCGAGGTACCGGTGGCTGAGAGCGTGCACAGGCACTGACATGGTGTGTGTGTGTGTGTGTTTGTTTGTGTGTGTGTGTGTGTGTATGTGTATGGTGGATGGTTTCACGCTACACCATGTATTCTTTCTTGGATGTGGGTGTGGTCCTGAAAAGAATACAGGATGCACCTTAAAAACACACACCGCGAAACGCTCTACCACCGTGGAAACCTATTCTGTCCACTTAAATTGAATACCATGACGAGGTCATCCTTGATTTGCAATAAGAAATATCAGTTTGTCATTGCTTTCCATTAAAAGCACGACCATTTGCGGATGAAACAAAAACCCAGCTATACTGCTTCAAAATAGTTCAAAATACTTCAAAATTAAAACAACCAATGTAAAAATGTTTATCAGTATAATCAAAGTATTGTTAAATATACAAAATGTGAACAATAGTTCTGTTTTGTGATATATCTGACCTACAAATATTCATCAAATATGATAACTCGAACAGTTTTTGTATCACTGTTCTCAATGGTAAACATTACCTTTAAAGCGGACTAAAGAAGCATCGAGAAATGGTGTTTCAAATTTCCTGAAATCAAACTTATATCAAATGATTTGAAGCGACCCAGAAGGGAAAACACGCATTGTGAGCAAATGGCAATCAAAACGATACATCTTCATTGAGTGATTAAACTTTTGTTACGGAGGAATGAGGGAGAAATAGTTGAATCCGTGCTGTGAGGCCTGAACTCAGAGAGAGGAAATTAGACTGGAAAAAGTCAAGTATGAGACGGAAATATGACATTAAGTGTTTTAGTTAGTGGGATATAAAAACCCCATGTGGAAGGCAAGTGGAAAAATAATATCAATATTATATAAACGAAAACAGGATCGTTGTCGTGATGGACACACACACACACACACACACACACACACACACACACACAAAGATATGATAAGCATGTTGGAAACTCTGGCATGATATTGAACCGACACCACGGAGTCCATTATGGAACAATATTTATTGGCACATAAATGGCATTATCGCAAGTGGAGAAGTGTCAGTGGTAGCCATCTTGACTTTGTTTGATTGCATTGGTGTCAGTGCAAAATTATCGATATGATATAACAGGACTAACTCCTATATGAGACTGCAAAATACATGAGCAGACACTTCCATGATTTAAGAGCACACTATAGTGGAATCATTGTTAATGCGTGTTGTCAAACTCCCCCCCCCCCCCTCCAGCACAGTTTACCCCTATCCTACCCGCAGGTAAGACTACCTGATATATATATATAATGCGCTGTGTACAGTAGGTATGGATCCCAGAGGGTTAAAGTGATGTTCCTCTGCGAATGATAGAGGGCAGTGAGTACACCAGTCGCAAATTGTCTCATAGAAGATGTTGCACTTCACACGCGCCAAATTGGCCACCTTGGAAATCAATTATCTACAACGTATAATTGGCACTTGCAGATCTAGTTGAACATTACAAAAATGTTAAGAAACATTCGTTAAGCTTCTTACGTCTTAAACCCGTTCCCACATCTCCCTAAAGGTCACATGATCCGTATTTCAACAACTTAGATTCTCCTTTCTCGAGGATAATTCCTACTCTGAATTCCGTCTGCTCATTTTCACAGAGAAGATGAAAATAGGTGTATTTATAGAAGGCAAGAAAATCGCATCAGCAGCTTCAACAGCTGTTGAACCTTGAACCTCATTTGCGCTGAAACGTAAACATTTATAGTGGGCCTAAAATGTGGCTGTTTTTTTTTGCATTCATTTCTATGTATGCTGTGTTCCTATGTGCTTGCCCTTTTCCAATGCCAACGTATGCAGACGAATGGATATGTGAAACATTATTTGTTCAGAGTCTAACTCAATTCATCTAACTTCATAATGAATAAAATAAAAACTAAATCGTGTCTCTTGAAGAAAATTTGATAGTGTTCGTAAATATTTTGTGTAGTACTTGGCTTTCTGTTTTGTTTGTTTTGTTTTTCCAGTAGTTGCCGCTTGTAGATATATTGAGTGATATGCAACAGAAAGAAAAGGCGGATAAAATAACAATTGAACAGCTAAATACTTATTTTCAATCATTCTGACCTAGCTTAAGTTTACACTCCTGAAAGCAACGCGTATAAGGAGAAAAAAGTTCTTTCCTCATAAGAAGTATGTGAGGCATACTCTACTACTCCTGTCCTCCTATCGAATTACTTGCCTTCGTTCTTTGATCTTCTGGAGAAACAAAATCCAGTGACAAGATCAAAAGCAATGGATGGACCGACAAAAGTGAAACCCCATACCTATCAAAGCTTATACTTCGCTCACAGCATACACGTTGGATCTCGCCACAGTTTGGACATAGTCTCCCAGAAACTGATTAACTTCGGCCTTTCGATAGGCGCACGAGCATAGTCCACTATGGTTTTGAGTTTTTGTCGTCACTATCACCGTCACTAAACACTATGCGCAACTGTTGCGATGACGGTGTTACGGAAACCATGGCAACGGAAATGACCCTGACATGACTTCCATTCGCCATGTAGGACAGAAAAAATCCTATCCTTGATATGTTTCAGAATGAATCGAACTACGAGTAATAGTATCATGATGTGTACCATCATAGTATCAGGATAATTGCTTGAAAGGGAACACTATAGAAGATCCATGTCTTGATGCTGATTGTTTGTTTGTTTTGTTTGCTTGTGTTTTGGGGGCTGTTTTAATAGCCTTTGTATGATCAGATAAAATAGGATAGATTTAATTCTTAAATAAATACAGAAAAATTAAAAGAACATTAGATAGGAAAGGTTAGAGTCAAATGCAAAATATGCTTCGACTTGCAAGTCTCTCAAGAAATTTGAACCACTATCAGGGAGAACACTCGGGCTGGTATTCAACAGCGAGTGACATCTTTCCTCGTAGCGCATTTCCCTTTCCGTGAATAAAACGAAAGAAATAGTGAATGAGTAACCACATGAAATAGCATTGGTGCGTACATCTCCACAAAAACCTATAAATTCGTCAAAACAGTGATTTTCTGACTGCTGGGTTTTCACTATGCGTTTATCTTTTCACTGACTCACAGCTTTCCATTGACATGATTAATAAAGAGATTCGTCTCACTCTATCAACTTGAAATGCCTACCACAGATATGGTTTATAAAGGGGGCCTCCGCATTTATAACGGTTCCTAGAAAATCGACCTTGAATCCAAGATCTAGTCAGGCGTGGGGGAGACTACACATTAAACAAAATAGGTCGATCAAAATCGTGCTTCAAAAGGGGAAAAAAGTTTCCAGGTTCAAAACATTCTTAGAGTTATCATTATGACCAGAGGAAGTTCAGACATCGAACTTCCGATTTTTTAATGATAATATCAAAGTATATGAACCAATACTGGAATAGAATGTCGAAATTTTGCAACAATGTAGCAAACTCTTCAGACAAATCACCTTGGTTTGTAGCGTATTCAACTTTAATGTCTCTGCAGGTTTGCTAAAGGGTCCTGCAGTAACGGGTGACACATTTTCCCCGTTCAAAAGAGAAGATTCGTTACTAGCCAATGAAAGGACATTGCATGTTGTTAATAGAAATTAAAAAAAAATGAAAATGAATAGAAAAAAATAAGTCTATACATTCAGCCGATGAACATAGATAATGTAGTAAACAGTGAAAAATAATACTAACGATAATGGCAATGATAACAATCCAAACAATAACAATGTTAATGATAGTAGTTACTGCACTTATAAAATACTCATTTATCCAAAAAACTGCGGCGGGATGTTGAAATAGCGCGGAATTCTGCCATTTTAAAATCCAGTTTATTCATCATGATTGCAGAACCCATCGTTTCGTAAATTAACGAAGGAATTGTGAATTTGGCAAAGGAGGGCAGCGCGATGCAATAGGCCTATGAGTTCGGGGTATACTTTCACACTATAAGCAGAAAGCGTTTTTCGATAAGATATTTTTTTTTTATGAAGAGCTCACGCGTCAAACCTGTCTATATGAAGCTGTGATGTCTCAAACTACATTATCATTTTTTGAATTTAAAATTCTAGGTTTTGGGAAGGGTTAAAGAAGATTGGGTTACAAAGGGTTTAAAGAAATGATATATTGTATATTTATGATTGTGTAAGAGATTTGTATGGTGTTGTTTGTGTTCATTGTGCCTGTCACTGAGATATGTAATTACTATGCGAGATGTGTTTATATTATCATGATTATTTTGGTACAATGTAATGTCAATGGAAACAAAATTTCTATGTCTGACATAGACCAATAAAGATGAATGAATGAATGAATGAATGAATGAATGAATGAATGAATGAATGAATGAGGAAGTGGATGTGATAGGTTCGAGGGAAATCTTCGATTATGGATACATGACAGCATGGATCTGTTATCCGCAGTCAATCGATATCATGAACTTATTTCTCCCAGGTGTATAAGTTACTGCCTGATCGTGTTCTTTCCTGTTCTTACCAAACACTTCCATCAGCACCCAGCGCTCGCCTCCGCACGAAATCAAGCTAATTACGTCCATACGGTCAAAAGTGCGTTTTGCCGTCACGCCAAATTTTACGTGTCCTCTTAACGTCACTCCAAATTATGAATGCCCGATATGTGCCTGGTGGAAAAGACTGCTTCGTGTGTGAATCTGCCGCCTCTGCGCGTTACGTCTTGAATGTCAATAGAAGTGAATGACTCGGGTAATATGGCTGTGAGTTGATTCGCTATATAGCACTTGCTTAAACTTTATTACCGTGAATCATGCCATGTTTAACTCTGATATTGTAATGTTAATGTTGATTGCCTTAATGTAACATTAAGCCGAGAGAATGCCAAGCAGGTTCTGTTCAACAGGGTTACTAGTAAACAAGCAAGTTTTCCCTGAAGGCGCTTCTCTCTCTCTCTCTCTCTCTCTCTCTCTCTATATATATATATATATATATATATATTATATATATATATATACATGTCTATATATATATATATATATATATATATATATATATATATATATATGTCTTATACATACATATATATACACACATTATTCAGACGTTATTCAGAAGGCTATTCAATCCGAAAATAAAATATGGTTCGTTACTCCGAATAATATAAAGATGAATCGCATTAACGAACCTTCGGAATTGAGAGCTTATTTAGCACCCCCCCCCCCCCCCCCCAAAAAAAAAAGTGCGATTGGGACATTTGCAATTATTGCATATTTCCCCTCGATTTCAACGAATGGAAATCGGTCAAAATAATAAGGTATATAAACATAAAGCATGTATCAAACTTTGAATTCAACTATGAATCATCAGCATTACCAGGCAATGTCATAAGTCTGAGAAAGGCTTTATTTGGATCAACGAGAATATTGTCTGATAATGGTCATAACTTGCTTGCTACTTCGTGCACAATGTCATTTCATTGAAGACCCGGCAATTGCAAATCACTACGAATGATATCATTTGTCTTGAATCATTCCTGAACACTCCATCTGGGAGGTGACCTATGAGGGATCATCAGAGCACAGAGTATTGGTCACTTTCTGTCCCTGCTTTAATTCATCCTACATTCTACCTGTATCTATACGTATCAAAGTATTTAAAACCATCCCTCAGTGATACGATTACGAGGAAATCTTATGACTACATTAATTTAGTGCTTCTTAATCCGATGTTAACATCATGTCGAGTGGTCTTTCTTTTCTGATCTTTTCTCCCACAAGAATAAAATGTACCAAAGGCTAAATATTGTCTGTATATGATATCTTCATATTAGTCAGCTGTTAGTTACACAACAGCCACTCAGTCCCCAGACTCCCAGTCGTAAAAACGATGAAAATGCAAATTTGGGCGAAAAAGAAAACATGTAAGCAAAGGACTCCTATATCCACATTTTTGTCAAGACAAATAATCTTTACAACATTTTGGGAATGCACTCAACAATATTTTTATACCTTATGGAAGAATATTCACTACGACCATCGTTATCAAACTTTCAGCGTGTTGAGGGCTGACAAACTTGACATGTCTTTGATAAGAAAGCAAGTCATTATAGATTCAGTAGAAGCCTAAGCACTTCTGGCAAGACGACGGCTGATTTTTTTTTAAACATTATTATTTAGATCGTGTTCCAGACTTCCATCAAGTGTCAATGGTTTTCTGCGTCTGTGTCTGTGCAAATGTGCGTGTTTATACATTATTTGTGGTTCTGTGTGGTTTTCTTGTGTACATTAAATTGTGTGTTTCGTCATCTGATATCATGCGTGTGCATGTGTGTAAGTGTGTGTGTGCGTGCGTTCTCCGATGATGACGAGCTCCCAGCTTCGCGTGTCCCCCTATACTCGTTATTATGTTAGCTCTTCTTGGGTCGCAGGAGACACCGCCAAAGTGGAGGGGATATTTTGTTTCGCAAATGCTCGCATCTTAAGTACTCATGAGGGAACGGTCCCCCTTGTTGGCATTATCAGCGACTTCAGTTTGGGAGAAAAACCGTTTACTGGAGAAAGAGAGGGCCCTTTGAGTCGTTACACCTATTGAATTTGTGACCTATGCCCATGTAATGGATGTGAACTTTGGGAGGATGGGGATGTGAAGTATAATCGTTGAATACCAATGAGGTAAACTAAGTTTCCTCAATTTTGTCTCTTATATCCTTATTGCCCTGAATGGGTAGTTTATGAAAAGACCGCTTCTCTTGTGTGTATGTATGTATATGTGTGTGTCTGCGTGTAGGTATGTGTGTATGTGTGTGTGTGTGTGTGTGCTTGTGTGTGTGTGTATATGTATGTGTGTCTCTTTCTGTGTGTGTGTGGCTGTTTGTCTGTCTGTCCACCGATATGCGAGATTTGCCTCTCCCTCCTTCATAAAAAGAGCACTGTCATAAGAGGATAACATTTTAATAGGCCTAAGTTTTTGTTTTTGTTTTTGTTTCAAACATTCTATGGACTTTCTTTCTCTGTTCCCAAAGCGAGCCAGTCTTCAAAATTGCCATAATACTTCGTCGAGCTAAGTTTCCTGCAGTATCAAGTTGAGCAGGGACAGAAGTATAGATCAAAATTCTATTACGAAGTGCTGCAGAACGCGAAAGACGCCAGCCCTAGGTCCTTTTTTTTTTTCACTTAACCAAAGTACAAAGCTTGGATAAACCATAGATGATCCAATTTTCTTCTTTGTTTTCAGTGTCTTCGGTAGAAGATATGATATATATAGAGATAAATATGGTCTTCAACATGTTATGAAATTACTTGTTTGTAGACATGTGTTTAGAATATTGTCTATGAAAAGGGATTAATGACGACTAATACGTGTTGAAGAAACCCTGATTGCGTTTTACGTTTTGTTCTTGTTATTAAAATGATTTTGCAGCTTGTCCTGATATGTTCAATTCTGAACCTCATGACCATAAAAAGTGGTATATCAGGCTAAATACAAACTATGAAGGGGAAATAACATTCGTATTGGTTTACTGGAACAGACAGAACTCGAATTGGCAATCTAGTGAGCACCGCATACTGTATGCAACTCTGCTTCAGTTATACGGTTTTATTCAGTTTACACGAAGAAAACAGAAATGTTTGTTTAGAACACTTGATTACTTGGGGTGATGTTTTTTTTAATATTCCGAAGGTTATTTATTCCGAAACACGCAACTTCCCTATGTCTATCGATAAGATGTTTGTCAGTTCGAAAATGAAAAAAGGGTTCCTTAATCCGAAATGAATTAACGTTTGTTACTCCGAAGGTTAGTTATACCGTATAACCTCAGGTCTACCACAAGCAAAATGTAATGATGTAATTATGGTATAATGCAATACAATATTATATGATATACATACAAATAGTGCATGCTCTGTCATGCACTATGCTGGATTATAGAGTACTTACAACTCCAAGAGTCCCGCACAGCAGCCGGACGTCGTGCCTCCAGTGTTGCAGCACCGCAATCCTGGAACAGTCTCCCCCAAACATTCAGCCAGCAGTCAACACAGATCAATTCAAATAACTATTGAAAACGTATTTATTCCAAAAATAAGACTTTCTTCCACTGTTAACTATCTGACAAGTTTCATGTCTGTACAAACAATTTTTCTTGAAATTCTGACACAAATATGAGCTGTTGACTGTATATTGTACTTGATGTATATGATCAGTTTAATTTGAACCAAAAATTAATACTACTTCCTAACTTACAAGACTGAATCCTTTCTTACCTAACTCCACCTTCGTCCAAATTGATCTCACTCTTCTATAGTCACTTTTATGCCTCTAAAACGACTGATATGTAATCTAGCTCGGTTTAATCTCAATTCGTTCGAAAATATTTATGATATATTACTTGACCATAGCCCACAAAATCATTACTGTACTCTACTATGCAGCCTTGCTGAGCAGACTAAAATCTTGCTTGATTAAAGGGATGGTATAGTATTGGTTGAGGTGAGAATTCAGCTTTTAACGTTTTGCGAGATATTCAGAAACCACCTTATGAAAATATCAAGAGGTCTCCAATTCTAAGAGAAATTCAAAGTCTATTTGATGAAAATCGGTTTTGAAATGGCTGAGATATCCAAAAGAAAAAAGTAAAACAAAGCAATTCTAAAAGGTGGGTCCCACCTTTTATTAGGATTGCTTCTTTTTGGATATCTTAGACATTTCAAAACCAATTTTTATTTAAAAAAAACACCTTTGAATTACTTTCAGAATGATAGATCTTTCATATTTCATAAGAGGTTTCTCATTATAAAAAAAAAATCAAAATCAAATACTTGGAAACCTCAAACCAGATCCCAACCAAAACTATACCATCCCTTTAATACCTAACCATACCGTCAAAAATGAGCAAAATCATAAATGAATTGACTGCAACTATCCTTCTCTTGTTATACTAGTTCCTAGTTACCTAAACCTGCCTAAGATCGCAATTACACGTGCGATGCTTCCCATGAAACAATAATGTGTCTGACACCAAATTTATATAAACAAAGGAATATCTGTAATGCACTTTGTCACCCAAAGTTAATCTTTTTTATGTACAAAATAATCAATATTTCTAATTTTCTTTTTATTTACTCTTGGTTGATATTAGCCACACATCTACAGTACAACCATGGACCCTACCAAAAACAATTGTATTTTCTCTGTCATCAGCTCCAGGTGTTAAAAAGACATGGCTGAAAAAGAAAAAAAAAACTCTGGAAACTTCTATTGTTTCTTTGAGTCAGAAACTGAAATTTGCAATACGGTGCATTTTGAAAGAGCAAAACGAAGTTTCCTGCTCTTTTTAACAAAGCACGTGCAGGAGGAATGCCAGAACGCGCTGACTTTCGTCTCAATTATCAGAAACTAAAAATATTATGCTAGGATGAATTTGCGGACTTCTTTATGTTCACAAGCTCACTAGTTCTTTTTGTTTCTTTTTTTTTGGGGGGGGGGTATGCTCAAGTGTGATACGCCTCGAACAAAAAAGTCTGCCTGACTGAAGTTAATCTACTGATCAGTTTTAATCACTCTCTTAAACAGTGTTTCATTTCACTATAATAGAGTTAATGGAATCTTATGACATTTCCTTGAATTAATGTGACTAACGTCCCCAAAATTGTATCTTTAATGATTATGACTATTAAATATTTGCTGATTTAGGATATTCAATGTGAAAGCAAGAACCAACAATCATTTCATTTCACAATCGCTTCCCATTCATAGTAGACTTGTCAATGAAGCAGAAATATACAAGAATGAAGCAGAAATATATATAAGAATCTCCTATAGGCGTTTTTGAAAGAGTTTAAAAAAGAACGTGCTCCTCACGCCAGTATTCCGTGGCGTATCGATTTTGTGGGTTCAAACAAATCGGGTTCCCTTTTCTCTTTTTGTAGGTATTAATTTCTGTGTGGGACGGGGGTGGTAGTGGGTAGTTTTTCAGCAGAATTCCAGGGTACTTTTCCATATATTCAGGGAAAATGACGCTACACCTAACCCCAAAAAAGGCGATGCCTTAAATACCGACATTTTTTTAGTAACCATACGCGCAGATTATGTGAGAAAATATCGGCTTTTGTTTATTGCGTGTTTCTGTACACAGATCTGAATTCATCTAAGAGACATATGAGTATTCTAAAACGTAGAAAGTTTCACATATAACCACCAAGACATAGTGATCCCAATTTTTCTTGCATTCATGTTTCTGAAATCTTTAACTTAAGATTGGCGAAGCCCGTCTTTGTAGCACCCCTGGGATGTTATACGAGAAGGGCTGCAGAAATCCTTTAAGGATGTGGGAACTGAAGCTTAAAACAATAGCAAAACCAATAAACAAAACCTTAGCAATGTCGTTTATCTTGATACCAATCAGTAAAATACAGATGATAAGTACAATAAGATAAAAACAAATCATCTTGCACTTACCTTTATTGGCAAAGATAGCAGTAGCAGTTATTGAAAGTGTAACGTTACTTCTACTACTACTGCTACTACTACTGAGTAGAAGTAGGCCTACTGCTATTACTACTACTAATGATATTACTCCGGCAAAGGCAATTGAACGTGTAAACTTTAATATCATTATCATATTGTATTTATCATCATTACTATTACTGTAAAGTAGTTGGAGTGGTACACATACACTCTGTAACTTTCCCTCTTCCCCCTACCCTTCCCTATTTCTCTCTTTCTCTATTCCCTATTCTATCCAGAGTAGGTAAGCAAATAGTCTCCATACCGTCAAGCCTCGGCTTATTTTGGAGACCCTTCTGTTTAAGTTCCATAAGCTGTTTGTATTTGTCTTGTATTGTACTAAAAACTATGTGTCGATATACTGTTTGTCATAAATGACATGTACATAATCATATCTGATGTAACGGAATTAAGCAGAAATAAATCAAAATATAGTATAGTATAAACAAACATGATACTCTTACTACTACTACTACTACTACTACTACTACTACTACTACTACTACTACTACTACTACTATACTACTTCTACTCTTACTATTACTATACTACTATCACTTCTATTACTACTGCTACTACTGTCACTAATACAGTACTAGTAGTTGTTGTATAATAGCAGTAACTGTTGTAGTTGTGGCATTAGAAATAATTCTAATAACGTTTTTGTTTGCTGTTGTTACTATTTTAGTACCATAAACATCGTTTTCATTGCAAGTATTAACAACTTTTTTCACTTGCATCTCTATGACAGCTTCGAAATGGAATGTTACTATAGTCAAGGAGTTGTGATAATTTCTAGATATTGTGAAGAAAGGATTGCGTTTACACCATGCTCCCGGCGGTCACGGCAGCCCCGTTTGCCCAAACGTAATGACCCGTGGGTAGATAAGACATTTTCCTGTTTTCCCCTGTTCGTATTCTAGTCTTGTTCATTCCAGTCCTCGCACCGGTGAACATGTAACTACCAGACGCTGTTCTCAGGGCGTCTGGTCACGCAAGGCTATCAATATTTTCCGTCGCTTCTCGCTACGGATCGCCTCCAAGTTTTGTTACGGCCCATTACGTGCCGTCGCGTTTTGTTGCGTTCACCCCGTTGTGCACCGGGCATGCCGTGGCAATTTTTTTTTTTGACAGTTTAAACATCTGACACGGCATCCACAGCAATCATGGCCTGTCACGTTTGCCTATCCCGTCTCACCGCGTTGTCTCACGTCCATCCCGTTTTACCGACGGTGTCCTGAAACGTGACTGCCATGGATGCCGGGAGCATGGTGTATGTGCAGCATAACTTTACACCATGGCGCTACCCCGGGATCTGGGACCAGACTTATTCCCATCATAAGACCACGGACTACACACACTTCACAATGTACCTACGGTATGCATTCTTTTTTAAAGCATCATTTTTACAATCTATCATAAGCATATCTGACGAGGCATCTATGCTGAATAGTGCCTGGGTACGTTTTTCTTGAATTCATATAACATCTTGTATCACCTCTAAAATGTATCCTCTTGAAATTTTACACGACTTAGAATTGAGCGTTGAATGGCAAGTGTGGTATTTGCCGCGGTTCGATATGGTAATGAATCCATTTTTGTTTCAATCATCATTATGGTAATTCGTCAGATAATGTCCTTTTCTAGGAGGCAAAATGTCGTTCACTTGCTGTATCATTGTATTGCAAATGAGTCATTATTTTAAGACAACGTAAGAATCGAAAAGATCCCGCTATTCCAATAGTCATTAGGATAAGAATAATTACCCATATGGTAGCCCGGAAGAAGGTTAAAAGTTTCAGCGGGAACACAAAATGTAAAAGAGAGTGCCGTGAGGACATTTTACTATGATTTCGGTAACTATTTATAGTAGTGTGTTATAGCGCACTAAAAGGAGGGAAAAGGTGAGTATATAGGTCGGAGCAAAAAAGGGCACGTTTGGAAGCAGGCGGACTTTCTGAATTTTTCTTTATTCTTCTTTCAGGAGACTTTTCGACCTAGCTGCTTTCTCTTTTTTCTTTTTCTTTTTTTTTTTGCAGCAGTTCCTTTCAACTCCTCTACTTCGCATTTCTTTATGAAGGAAGGTGTCTGTGTAAGCATGTGTGTGCATGTGTGTGGCTGTTTGTTTAAGTGTGTAAGGTAGTGGCTGATAATGGTGCGACAAAAGGAAAGACACATTCCGGGTTAACCCTCTGAGTGCTGCAATAAAGGGGAAATCCAGTCCAAATGTAAGTTTGTCTGATAAGAAAGAGTAAAATATTACGAGTTAAACGGTGTAATGTTAATCGAAATCGGATGAAAAATAAGGAAGTTATGACATTTTGAAGTTTCGCTATTTTAGGGGGAAACAGTTCTTGAACAGTCAATATGAATATGCAAATGGAAAAATGAGCATGTCATCCCGGCAAAACTTACCAAATAGTTTGTACATAAATTTGGAAAGGCCCAGTTTTTTCATTCAAACGCAATTATGCCCGAGGCTCAAATTCTCGTATATCTAAATGATCACTATACTGAAGTTATTCAACCAGGAATAACATCATGTTTCAGACTACAATGACAGAAACCTTGAATTTTCGTCATTTTTTGTACACGATTAATGGGAAACTGTGAAGGTATGACATGATTAGCTCACTCATTTGCATATTTATATCCACTGTACAAGAACTGTTTTGCAGAAATTAGCAAAACTTCAAAATGTCATAACTTCCTTATTTTTCGTCAGATATCAGTCAAATTTTTACCGTTGAAATCGTAAGATTTTACTCTTTTCTATCAGACTAACTTATATTTGGACTAGATTTCCCCTTTAACTGCCTGTTCATAGATGTGTGTGTATGAAAATTTCCACATTTGTCACACCTGACATAGAAAGGATTGGCTACACCTGTCACATGTCAGTTCACTACATGGGAACATTGTGAAAATTGTGCATATGATTTGCGTTATGTTCCCTCTATTTCCCAAGCAATATGTCTTATCGTTTCGTTCGATTATTGCTACAAATTATACTCACGAGGAAACTGCATTCTACAAGCTAGGCTTTTTAGCAGCCTCCTCCATTTCCGACATTTTCTATTTGTTACGTTTCAGTTACAGTTTGCCCATGCATTTCTTTATCTAAAAGTATGTTTTGTTTCATTGTTTAAAAAAAAAATGGTCTGCATTTAAATCTCACTTGAATATGCGAAAGTCACATTGTACTTTACTATGTTTATATGCAAATGTCATATTGCATACTTTCGTCGGAAATGAAATAAAATGAAATGAAGTGAACGAAATTAAAAAAAATGGTCCCAGAATCCACCATGTTATACAGTTGGACTAATTGTTTTTCGAACTCTATATAGTGGCAGTAATAATCGGTCTTTCTAATAGATATTTACCAATGCGTCATTATAGACATCGATAGTTGAGTAAGAAGATACTTCGATTGGCGGACTGTCCTTACCGTCGATGTCATAAAATAAGCGCCTGTTTGGCAGGATGGGTGTGAATATATACTTGAAACGCTCGAGATGCACTGTTTTATCATCAGTGATCATGGTTGCAAGCTAGTCATACTATATAAGCCACTATGATCTGGCCTAGCTGCATAGTAATAATATGTGACTGTGCACCACAAAACCAACAAATAGTCGTACCCCTTGATTTTACGTGAGGACTCAAAAAGGTGAAGTGGGTCAACCGAGTCAATCTTGAGTTTTTCATATTTTCTGAAAGAGCTATACTTCTTCTACAGTATTCTTTAGTTTGGGATCACAACATGAATGGAAAAGTGTGTTTTCAGCATTGTTTTCTACAACCCCCTTTTTTTTGGGGGGGGGGGGTAGAATGATCATGTATGTGTTAAAGGCCCCTTTTCATTTTTTTTGAAATTCTTTGCACACTCTTCACTTTCAAGTCTAATAACTTTTGAAAGGATAGTGCTACTGCTTTGAAAGTTGGCAGGATTGATCATGGACAGAATGTGTTGAAAGAACAGCTTAATCTCATAATCCCTTCATTATTGTTACTCCGGCGGTTTACATCCTGTGTTTTGTTGCATCCTGTGTCTTTCATTGCACAGCTAGCACGGCTTGGTAAAGATTAAGGGCTTTTATAGGTCTTGTACTTCAGAGCCTCTTTTCTCAGTTCACGCTTTTCCAGAGTGTGTGTTTTCTTTCCAGTAAGGTTAGGGGAGTCCATTTGAATTGAGTTATACATCATTTCAAAGCTTAGAGCCTGCTCTTTCAGAATCTGCCCTTAACTAAATATCCATGTCTGACGACTTTTTGTTGGTTTTGTTATGCAGGGTCACATATGTTCCAAGGCAAGGCAGGGCATAACATGGAGCGGCAGAGAGTATGTACAGATAAGAAACAAACGAAAAGTATTGAAGCAAATGTGGAAGGAGCGCCCCTGTAATCCATCCAGGTTTCTGCACCGCGCTTTTCTGCTCTGGTGATCGACCGGTGGAGTATTGTTCCAAACGCACGTTTCGCTTTCAAAAGTCCTTCGCACGCCTCAAAAAACTAGGACACTAAAATGGAAACCGAGAACCCTGGTAGGTTCAGGGCTTGGAGTTTTGTTGACCGCGTGTTATCTTTCACACATCTGACATTTTTTCAAATACTTCTGGAACGTTTAAAAAAAAAATGCTTAGTGTTCTTATGGCGAAATTGTCTGAAATGCCATAAGATCTAGAACGAACTGGTCGTTGTCAGGATGGAGTCTTTCTCCTGTACTCTCTGATACATGAGTTTGATTGCTATATAAAATGAGCTTAGGTATGTTTATATATGTATATATTGTACATATATATATATATATATATATATATATATATATATATATATATATATATATCATTTGTCTAGTTGTATAGGGGATTCGTGTACTTCGATATAAAGAACATCACCTATGGCATTGACATATTGTTATCTGTTCCATACGCATCAACAGCATGGGACCTTTTTGGAAATGCATAGGAGTTGCCAAAAAGGGCCTCCACCTTCAAAAATTCAACACTATTTATTTCTACCTATTTCAACATCGGGGAGGCAAATCAATGCAGGTGCCCAAAGCAAACCTGGTGGTTTTTAGCAAAGGAAGGGTGCGACGCTTTCCAACATTCCTATAGATACCCTTCCCCCCCCCCCCCCTCCCATGCAGCCTAGCTCTTACAGTCATTGGCATGGTCAACGTTATGAAACAGTTTTGTTCTCGAAAACGAAGAGGTAAGAACATACGTTTCTCATCGTCACTGCAGGGCCTCGTGATCATGGCAAACGGGAGGCGTGAAATTGTGAAGGTATCGCCTGGGGTTTGGGCTTGTCCCGTCAAAAATGTCGCGTGCTAATGAACGTGAAGGTAAACCACAAACACGGGGATTTCAAGGGAGAAACACTTATCATCAAAGTCAATCAAGTCTTTAAATGAGATGTACACTTCTGAAGGTAGAACGTTCCCCCTTCCTGCACACACAAAAAAAATGTATTATATTATGAAATAATGACAACACATCGGTGAATAAGTAAGTAAAATCACATATACGTAGCATTTTAAAATATCATCCCGAATGGCTTCTATATTTTTAGTGAGTTGAATATAATAATGATATATACCTAGTGAGATGACAAATAATATTCATTTTGATGTCTTTGTCGAAACATCTTTGCAGTTTATTAAGATGCAAGAAATTAATTGTGCATTGCCAGTGAGATAATGAAATCGTATCAAACGATTTGCCAGTTGCAAATGCAATGTATTAATGTGGATGTTTGAACTCATTAATTTACTCTACCCTCATTATCTGTACTTTCTCACTCATTGTCATTACCAATTTTCACAGAAGTCGTCATTATGATTGTTACGTAATACTACCATTGTCATTTTCTTTACTTGATTGGAGCAAGACTCGTGGTATAGTCTGTACAAGTTCAACTCAATATTCTAATTTACACTTCCTCATTGTTATTATTGGACTATAAACCATATTCTCTTTAAGCCACTAATCAATATGCAGCGAGTGTTGTAATTTCGTTCCTGAAACGAAACGCATCGACTGCGTAATCGACCGTATCTGAGGCACGTGTCTTTCGAAATGGCAGTGGGTGCCTCCTCTGTCTGTATGTACGGTATGTATGTATGTATGTCTGTCTGTCTGTCTCTCCTCCCCCCCCCCCCCCCACTCCCCCATGAGTTCTGTTTTAGGCCGGAATTTCGTCGGATTGACGCAGGTAATTCCTCAGATCCATAGCAGAAATATTCTTCTTTTTTTTTTCTTTCTTTTTGCGGCCCATTACACAAGCCATCCACTTGACGCTGAAGAGTAAATTCCCGATATTGCTTTGATATGACGGATGGGCGTCGTATCCATAATTCAGGAGTGTTTCAGTCGGGGTCTTCTGGGTATTCATTCTCAATGATTGAAATCAACATTCAATGTTCGGGTCCGGTTAAAACGGAATGTCTTCTGAGAGAAAGAAAGGGGTGGGCGGAGGAGAGAGAGAGAGAGAGAAGGAAGGAAGAGAGAAGGAATGAAAGATCAATATCATTGATTCTACATCACACTCTTCAGAGGTTTTCCTATAGCAAGCTGTGTGGCAGTTAGACAGAGTAAGATATTCAGACTAATACTTTCGAGTGTTTTCATATCTTCAGAAGAAGAGACACAAATGTGTATAAGTGTCATGCCCACTATACATCTGTATTCGTCAGCTGAGAACCAGAAGAGGGCTATCGCTTTCTAAGATTTAAAGGGGATGGCTAGTAACTGATCAGTGGCAATCAGTGGGGATGCTGGGGATGATTGTTCCAATCCTTGTGTGATTCATTTAAGAGTACATTAAATATCTATTATTGTGTGAAAATTATTTACTTCAGAATGGTCTCATATTCAAGTAATGTGCAGTTTAATGTTTCCAGGTTAGCGTGCCTGTACAGTGACGGGGCGATTAGATTGCACATTACTTGAATATGAGACCATTCTGAAGCAAATAATTTTCACACAACAATAGATATGATATAATGTACTCTTAAATGAATCCCACAAGGATTGGAACAATCAACCCCCAGTATTCCCACTGATTCCCACTGATCAGTTACTAGCCATCCCCTTTAAGCGTAAATAAAAACGAAACCATCAATTTTCATTAAATGAAATATCTATTTAATCAAAAGTGGGTAGATTTTGTAAGCATTGTTCCAAATATTGGGTCAAATACGCCCTTAGATTTTTGGTTTTTCAACATTTCACTGAAAATGAAAAGAATTTTAAATTGACACCATTGACCCACTTGCGTGGGTGCAGAGTGTATATGTGTGAGAGTGTAACCGCTGTGTTTGTTTTGTTTTTTTTCTTGGGAGCTACTCTCATAGGCATCTGCTTCTATTATGTTCCCACCGCACACAATTTTATTCATCCATCAGGAATGTAATGTACTTGAGATTGATTTCAATTGATTTTTGTGTCATGTAAATGTTATTTAAGTCTTTATACACAGAAATTATAATTTATGTCTTAGTTTACATTGTCATAGATGGATATTGCAAATACAACACTGTATAATTTGTGTGGAAACTTTAAAAAAATGAAATAAAATGCTCTTTATTTTGTGACGAATAACGAAATACCCCCATCGCCCTTCTTTGTATAATATGGGTGTACATTTATATATATATATATATATATATATATATATATATATATATGTGTGTGTGTGTGTGTGTGTGTGTGTGTGTGTGTGTGTGCGTATGTGCGTATGTGTGTTTGTGCATATGTATGTGTGTGTGTATCTGCATTAAGTTATCTTTCTTAGAGGAATGTCAGGGGAATGTCAGTAAGTTCCTTGACTACACAAAAAGACAGCTGAGAGCAGATGATCATGATGAGTCTGTACGTAGTACATTTCTGCATACTGCTGTGATGCAAGACGTCCTACAACCAACCCACTGATTCTCTAGATCCTGATGAAGGCTACAACATGCTGAAAGCTTGATGAAAGGGAAAAGTAGAGAGCAACGTCCGCCTCAAACTTGATTTCTTCCACATTATATCTACATTATGTGTATGTGTATAATTATGTTACATGTGAGAATATATATAGAATCATATAGATGTATATGTATAAATATGTATGTTTATGAAATATATGTGTGTTTGAGTGTATGTTTATACGTTTATGAATAATAAATATGTTTGTATGTGTGTTTGTGCGTATTGTTCTTGTTTATTTTTCTGCTACTCAGTCCTCAACATCATAGGCAGAAGCCATGGGATTCGATCAAAATGGCCCGGGGTGTCTCAAGGACCGGTCGGGGCTTGTTGCGTGCCACAGTGAAGCCAATCTAACAAATTGGTTCAGTCTCGTAGTGACAGGCAAGTCGGCGCCCCTGTCGTCATCTCTGAACTGATCAGATGGTCAGAGCTCTCATTTCGCTGGTGTCAGAGGATTCATGCGACTAAATACGTAGCAAAATGTGTAAAAACAAAATGCCCCGCAGAGGTTCAGCGGTCACCGATTTGGAAAAGCAAAGCTTTGACACTGTGGGAGCATGCAGAGGCCACGAACAGAATACTGCTTTCAGGCCACTGTCATTCCATTATTAATTAATGCTAGAGTTTCAGAGTGAGATCTTTTCTTAAATGAATCGTGTCGATTCCGCTTCATAATTATGTTTTTATTTTGTCTGATTGCTTCGTCTTGATACAATGCACTATAACGATTTCAATCTCAGGACTTGGAGGTAATACTGAATTTTATCTATATATAAATGTAATTTTCATTCCTTTCGAGGCTGGGCAAGCATCGTTTCGTCCGAAATCCATCGATAAGGGTAATTAATAGCCAAGTTAGACTATTCTTTGCTCTTTTACTGATTGCTTCTCTCACCATCATTTCTCCTTTTTTTCAGTTTTTGAGCCCTCCTGACATGTTTTGTATTTTTTTTCACGTTTTCTTTTTTTTCAGTTTTTATCCCAGCAGCACCATATCGATGTCTTCACACCTCATCCACTTAAGATATGAACCTCCTCTTGCGCGTTAGATATGCATTAGATTTGAACTCTTTAATCGCGTCACGTTTCAACGGCAATCAATACTAATTTGACACGTAGAGCGAACGAGTCTTTCCTTTTTGTTGTTGTTATAGTTTGATAACGTATTTCTCAAATCTGACACTCCTTGCACGTAATGACGTCAGAGAAAATACGTGATCACCCATTAGTGTAATCTTTACCCCCCCCCCCTTCTTTCCTTCCCATAAGTGTGACGAAGGTGCAGGGTTTAGCACATTATATATTTTTTAAAAGTTCCAGGCGTTGGGAAAATTATGAAGAAGCTTATTGGTGCTTGATATGAAACTTTTTTTTTCTTCCTGCTCGTTCGACATTGAAATCGAAAACTCTTTCACAAAATTTGAGTTTAGTTTACTGGAGGAAATGCTCCCCATTGCTGTGAGACTTATGGCATGAATCTAGATCACGAGAAAGAAAAATATAAACAAAAAAGAAGCAATACTCAAAAGCTTTATGAGCCCAGGCAGAAAAGAAAGAAAAAAAGATCTCTTCTCTGGAAGATTACATATTCTCTTCTCTGAAACTCGTCGATTGACTTGCGAAATGAAATATTTTGTTTATTGCGTTTTCAACATAAAAAGGAAACACAATAACCATCAGAAAATTTGAAGATTAAAAAGAAACATAACTTCCTCCCCAAAAACATAACGAGTTTGGCTGGTTAACGAAAGAGGTAGGAATGGTATTTCTGTAATTTTTTTTTTCATTTTCTCTGAGATTGTTCCAAAGAAACAAATATAAATTCTTATTAACTTTCATCTTTGGAGTAACGAACTTTCGGGATTCATTCTCTTCAATTCGTCTTCTGGAAGCACAATAGTGCATTCGGTGCCCGAAGGAAATGTACGCCTGCAGTGCAAGCAGGACGAATCTGTAACAGGATAGATTGAGCAGGCGACTTCTGATTACGTGCTCCGGAGACGATGCATTTCAAGTGCAGCTAGCGCAGGAAAATTACGTCTTGGCACTGATGCCTCACGCAAGGGAGAGCGGATGAATATATTGCACCGCCCTCACCGATGGATAACAAGAAGAATGGCGTCTATACAGACTCACCCCTACACACAACAGACCCTCTCGCGCCTCACAGAAGCCTATTCACCAAAGATAAACAGTATAAATTTGTAGGAAAAATGACATTCAGTGAGGAATACTCGTTTGATTATAAGTCTTTGGAGTTTATCAAGGCTTATGATAATCCCTTCATCATCCCTCCAAAAACAAACCATCAAACGGACAAACAAACAAAAGAGAAAGAAAAAGAAAGAAAAAAAAAAGAAAAACAAAACAAACAAACTACTCAGATAGACTGATCAGGCCTTGTCGGAAAAACAGACAGAAAGATATGCATCAGCCTGTCCATCATGACTACACGTCTCACAACAGTGATCTCTTCACCTTGACATATCATGTACACTCACACTCTAAACTCACTGCCAAGTATTTACGGTCACAACCCCAATCTCAATCTGGATCATGTGAAGGAAAAACTAGCCAAAAGTGTTTTCTCACTTTTGCACAATCTCAGTGGGAAAGGCGTTTTGATAGCAACTCTGTCTTTCTGCTTTGACAAGGACAATTTTTCTTTTCCATGTCCTTCTTCCTTTTTTTTCTCTCCAAACTTACAGTCCTCATAGTCATTTTGGCATATGTAGATCCACAAAACGCAACCAATTTCTGTGACGAAAGAATTATACTATATCACTGTCCGTCATTCACATGTATTGGAACGGAACCTTTTCGAGGCATTTATACATTGACTGGGGTAAAGTAAATTAACGACCTAAATTGCAGTTAGATAAATATTTCTGTTTCAGATCATTTGCCGATGCCTGGTTTAAACATCTCCTAGGGTCTAAAAAAAAAAAAGGTGAGAAATTTGTGCTTACAGTTCACTTACAGCCTGTCGGACTTGGTTTTGTACCATAATTCAAACAACAAAAGCGTCTGCAGTCTGATAGAAATCATCCATCTTGCTAATAATGGTCTATACTCAGACAAAAGATGAGTAAAAAGATGCATATAATCGTATAAGTGCAACGACTTTCGGAATACTGTATTGTCAAAAACAGCCAACATTGCCATGGACAGTTAGTTGCATATTCCAATCCTATTAAAATAAAAATAATGCCAAAGAGTCAATATCAAGAGAATAGGATGCAAAGGTAAAATCCGACTTTTTGCAGTGCAAAAACTACCGTCCTAGATACCACTGTATTTCGCCATTCGCGATCATTTCGTGGTGTATTTGCGTTCATACTACGAATTACCGCCCGAAGTATACTGTTTTTCACTGTGTCATTGCGAATGCGCTTATATCACGCCTTTTCCTCTTCTTTTTTTTTTTTTGTTGTTGTTTTGTTCTTTTGTATGTTTTTGTTTTTGTTTTTGATTTTGAGAAGGTGAGAAGACAAAATTCGAGATCTCGTCTTCTTGACTTCTCACGACCACCAACACCCCCCACACACACACATACACACACACACACACACACACACACACACACACACACACACACACACATACACACACACACACACATACGCACACACACACACAACTACACCAATGCATTTGGGAATTCATCATGGGAGAAACAGATCAGATGTGACCGCTCTTAATATGTCATACATATGATATGGAATGGGAACAGGAATAATCAAGTGTTCTTAAATAGATACAAGTGACAATTTCTGCGCTTCGCTCTGTTCATCAGATTTGGCATTAATATTTATTGTGTCACAACGAAGGGTATAATATACCAGTGATGAAATGTAGATTGACACGAAATTAGATATAAATTGTAGAATCGTTGATTTGCCGAAAGTCAACCTGAGCTCTCGGTGTTCGCTATTAACCATGTCGAAATTCCCAAAATTACAAAATGGAAGTAGAACGCGGAGATGAGGCGGACATGGGCGATATATCGATACATACATCACTCACGTCAGAATCGTCAGAATCGGATTTGTGAGACCAGAACCACGATACTCTCTCACCGGAAATTTGACTCTCATAATATCCGCTGCAACTGTCCCTCTGATGATTGAAGGTTCTTCCTCCCCGCGACTTCAAGTCGAGGAGGTTTCCTCCATCCTATACGAGCGGGGAGACCCTATCTCGGTTACCGGCATGCCGATGTTGTGATTAAAAGGCCCGACCGGGAGAAGTATTTGATCACTGCGCAGGTTCAATGAAGTCATTTCGCCCGACATCAAACCCAGGAGAGACTGGAGCACCTGTGTAAGTAGGCGGGGACAAGAAACGGGTGGCCGCAGTTTCCGAATTGTCTTGGAGCGCTCGGCGTATGCCAAACGGTATTCAGTTACTGCAAACACTGCTCAGTATACGCTTTCTTTTCTACCGCTAACGGACGAACTTAAATGGTTTAGTAGGGTTTTTTTTTTCTCTCTCCCGAAGCTTTCTCTCCGCCTCTCTTTGCTGTGTCTGTGTTCTTCCACTTCTCTTTATTCGTTTGTTTGTGTGTATTTTTCAAACTTAACGAACTTTTCGCTTAAAAACCTTGATTGCGATAATAGGAACATAATATGAGGAACAAATATTACAAAATTAAGGATTTTTTTTATTTTTGTATATTGTATTTTGCTTTTTAAGACTTCCTAGCGACGATGTCCAAATATGGCTGATGATAACCGAGATATAGTTGAAATGCTTAACTATTTCAACTACCATGTCACGATGGACTCGTCTCATGCCAGTCTCGGAGAGAGAAAAAAAAAAGACATCGAAAGGGGTTTGAAACGGAGGCATTTGAAAAAAGATATTATATCAACCCCGATTTTGACTAGCTGTCATTTCTCACGTTTCCTGCCGTAGACAAAAGTGGGCCATTTCAACCGAACGGAGATATCCGATAAGGTGTGCACACTCCGCGGAATGCGTGACATTTCGATTTATTTTGCTACATTTTTCTCCATTTCACAAAGCATATAATAACAAAACATATTACATAGTGTGTGTGTGTGTGAAAATGAGCACAATTCAACAATGTATACGTTTTCATTCTCAAAACAGAAAAAATGAACAATTTATTTCCCAGGAAAAATAACAGGGGAAGCTTACCATAGTCTGTGTATAAGCTAGCATGGACTGTTAAATGGGAGGTCACTGTAAACAGTGATTGATGAGAGTTTTTTTTTTTTTTTTTTTTAAATCGGGAGACTATTCCACATACAAATCTCAAGCTCCATAACGTCTTTTATATAGGAGTAACCTAAAATCCCATTTGTTTGACAGTGCGTTTTGAAGACAGACTTTCATGTCTTTTTTTTTTCATCTTCTATTTCTTTTATGGTATATGTATCTTCAGTCTTTTTACTTTGGTGTAAAGCGCCTTGAACATTTGATCAGAATGGAATATGACGCTATAGAAATTGTGTGTATATTATCATTATTATCAATATTATACCAGGACCGTGTGTCTTATTTTCTTGTGGACTTGGGGCATTTTATGATTATCCAAGTAGGCCTATATGCTATGGCAAGAACGTGTTGGATAGCAGTGTCATTGTCATTTAAAACAGAATAGTCATCAAACATAGGGGAAGTACTTTCTCAAGGAACATCTGAACATATAACTACAGTCAAACCTGTCTATAGCGGCCAAGTAGCTTTCAAGTTGCTAAATTTAAAAGATGGTCTGTGTGAGCTAAATACGCTAAATGAGTACAAATGGTGACTTGATTCTGCTGTAAAACAGTTTATTCAAATGGATTTGACTTCAAATACCTCAGGAAATACAATGAAACATTTAAGGTGATATGAGACACCTGTTTATTTATCTATTTATTTATCTATTTATTTTATTTTATTTATCTATTTATTTATACAACATTAAACACAGGATTGTAAGAGTAAATTTTCAAATTTTACCGGCAACTTTCTGTTGCCAAGCCTTCTTTTGTCGTCTTCGTAATCGTTGTCAAAGTCGATACCAACATCCTCCTCATCTTTGTCAGCTGCATGAGCTTCTGGCCCCTAACGATTTAAGACCCAATTTCACGTTCTCGTGCTGATATAACGAGAGAATTTGCTTTTCTTTTTGTTGAACCGTCTGACAATTCTCCACTGTCAGGATCTGTTGGGGAATCACCTATTCCGTCATCAGTGCTGCTGGAGGGGAAATTGCTCACGTTAACAAAGGCTGTCGAAAACGGCAAAGTTTCGGAGTCATTCGAAAAGCTAGCGAAAATCTATAATGCACAGTACACGCCACGCTAGCTTAGCGCTGTACGGGCTTCTTGTTTTGGAGGCCTTTCCCGAGATAAACGTCGCTGGTTTTTGTAGAATTTAGAAGGGTGCTTCCAGTGAATTTTGTCCCCCTATATCTTGCTCCTCCTTTGAAATCACGCCCCCCCCCCCCCAAAAAAAAAAATAGATGCCAAAATCAAAGTCTACGAGATGTCTACGAGAAGATATGAGATTCAAATTCATGAAATTCTTCCGTCGAGATGTTTTCATTGCAACTCATTTGTCAATCAGTTGCAAAGATATGAGATATTCTCGATTTCTGTTCACCTTTAAAAAGTTTCTGGTGCATGATGATCCGTTGTTGTAGATGGTTCCGTAGGGATGTTTACCTGATAATGTTCTTTGAGCCTCGTTTTTATTTTTTCTTCTGTCGGAGATGAGCAGCATACAGTATTTACATTACTTCCTGGACTTTCATCCACGTCAATCAACAACCACCTTGGGAGTGTACTTCGAGGAAAGATGTAGTGTCTGAATTGAACAACACGCACAAGTCATCAGCATCCCATATCCGGCACCTATCAAGGGAATGTCATCTTTTTGTCAACACTAGTCCTTGTTTATCTTGCTCGGGACTCGGTAAACGGCGAGTGTTTGTTGACAAATACCTATCAACCGGAGAATCATATGTCCCCGTTTGTGTAAACTCCTACATCCGTCCAACACTTCTCAGTTTCTCCTGTAATTTACCTTCACTTTTTTTTTTGGTGCTTTCTTTATATCAAACTCGTACTTTCGAACTAATTGACCCTGCTTCATATCATTGCGTTCATGCCTTCATTGCTCGAACGCAGCTCTGATTATAAAAACGTTATGACATTTATCCTCCTTTTACCAAAATTTTAAGACACTCTTAGAGATGTAAGAAAAAAATGCCTCCTCCAAAAGGAAAAAGAAAAACACCAACAACACATGAAAGCTAAAAAAAAATGATTACCGAAGGAAGTAATTGAAATTGTAAATGGATCTTTTACAAATGGAAAAATTGATTGATTCTTTTCAATAAGAAGGGAAAGAAAAGAGGGATCTATTCTGTTCCCCCCCCCCTTTTTTTTGTTCAGGTCCACGAGCAACAAATTGTAATAGAGGAATAATTTCGTCCTGAGAACACCCCGCTGTAGCCATGGTTAGTAAACTTGCATTATCTTTCTGCTGAATTTCCTTTTTCTTTTAAGATGAGCTTAAATGCCTTCCATACAATCCAAGCGATGAAATTCTTTCGGACTTGTACGGCAAGGCAGCCAGTTAAAGTATACAGGTGCCGCAATGAGTTTGTGTGTGTGTGTGTGTGTGTGTGTGTGTGTGTGTGTGTGTGTGTGTGTGTGTGTGTGTGAGTGTGTGAATGGGTCGAGGAAATTTCCCTTTATTGAAAGTTAACGAAACTAAGGCGTAGAAGTCTACCTCGTGAAGATCTAGAAGAAGACAGATTACGCCCGAAGGAGAGCAAACGACTGCTTGCTATAATATTGAATTGACTGAATTGAATTTATTTCTCGTATTTCACACAACAAAATAAAATGCCTATTAGTGGAAAAACAATAAACAATAATGGGGAATCCTGTACCACATTAGAGATTTGAGATTGTAATAATGTCATATCTGCTATTTTCTCTTTAAAACGTGAACCATGAAACGGCAGTTCATTGGCAGATGTCGTGAGATCAATTTCGTGCATTTGTCTGCTATTTGATATTGCTCTAACAACAACATGGCTTATACAGCATACAGGATCATTTTGGAAACAGATAAACAACATCAAAACAGTGACTCTCCTATCATACCAAAAATTATACCATCTGATATGAAATGTTTTGTGGAGCTGTCTCCATGCCGTTTGAATGTAAAACATAATCGACAGGATGTCAAAATGTCTTAAAGTTACTTCAGGTGCTGGGGATACAGAATCTTGTGAGGCCCTGAACAGGAACCTGATCATAAGCATTATTGTGTATAAAAGTCCAAAGTCACTTTCGTGTCTGTGAATGGCGTTTGTAGCAAAGATAGAGGAAAAAGAAATAGTAATCGCCTTGGGATGTTAATTGAAAGGTGTACCCATGAAAACAAACCATCCTCAATGAAGACAGAGGAAGAAAAATCGTTATCGTCTTGGGATGTTAATTGAAAGGCGTACCCATGAAAACGAACCATTCTCGACACACCGCGCGGAGAGCTCGTTAATTCTGGCCTTATTTATCATATTCTTCAATTATGCCGAGCTCGCGAAGCTAAATCGATGGTCTAAATTGGCCCACTCAAGTTTGACTTGCAGTCCACGCCGGCAACAAAACGACAGGGGTCAAACGGACCTGCACAGTAGTTTATCTTTCTGGCTTTCTCTTCATGTATACACAAACTAGCAGATCCCTATCCATCTTTCACGATTGAGTGTCGCCAAGTTAAGGGGGGGGGGGGGCAGAGACAGGTTCAATCTCCTTGATTCATTCTTGCAGCTCGTTAATCCATCTCTTTGACACACACATACACTCACACGCACAAACAAAACGCACACACACACTTAAACACACACACACACACACACACACACACACGCAAACACATTTATATATACCCTCTGAACACACACGTAAAACTTGGTCGGTGGCTAGTTTGTCTTTCATCCATGCATGAGCGATAACAATCATGCAAAAGTTATATATTGTATGAATAGAGTATTCCTACAACAATATCATCAATAAGCAAGTTATCAATCAAATGAGGCATGTACGTGCAATTGAAATTATTGGGAAAAAAACCCATCAAATTTGTAATTGGCGGCATTCGACTAAATTCTTCAAACCTATAAGTTCTTTGTTTACAGCTCCTACTTTCCCTATTTGTGTTCATATACGTTTAAGGGTGGTCATGCATGAAGCATTAAACACAATAAACACATATATCTCTGTACCCAAAAATACACGATGAACTATAATACACACTTCTTCATTCCCACCCACACCCTTCGAACAGGCCTGGGGTGGCGGCACGTTTATAATGTGTGTATGTGAGTGTGTGGGGGGCGGGAGGGGAGGGGGCTGCGGGTCAGAGTGTCAATGGTCTTCAACGGAAAGAATCTTCAGATGGAACTCTTGGGGAAAGTCATTGTTTTTCGTTGTGATTTTATTGTCCCATCTTATTTTAAGAGCCAAAACACTGGAGAGACTGCATTCCCCCATACCCACCCCCACAGCATGATTATAATTTGTATAAGATACTCCTCTTGAACATGAAGCACAATTTGTCCTGAACGAAGGTATTACAATGTGTGACTTTTTGTTAAACCTACTCTAATATTCAAAGAATGGTACATGTGTGTACTTAATACCTAAAAATGTTAAGGGGGAAAGATATGTTTTATTACAGAGCTTTTCAAGGGTTCAAAGAGAATCCTTTAAGTTTCAATATAGCACCTTTCAGTTTGTTTGATGTTACACTCTGGTGATTGTGCCCGAGTTCTACATCCCTCTAATTGTGTTGACAAGGAAAATTGCCGACTCATTCCGTAATGAGTTGCTTTTGTAATTCATGTCCAGCTCTTCGTTTCATGACTACAAATTGAGTCGACAATTAAAGTCAATCAAAGTCGACAGAATATTTGGCATTTCATTGAAGGAACGGCATCGTTCGGCTGTTTCACTGAGATTTCAAAGAGACGCCTAAGCGCATGATTCGCGTACCGATTCATGTCATGAAAGATTTCAACCAATACTTATTACGTAGTGGTTCAATCTGCACAGGAATTGTTGTATTGCGCCGAACTGCTCAAAGCTAATTTGCAGCGGCCGCTGTTGTAATTTTCTGACCTTGAACTTTTGTGCGTAGTCTTTTGAGAAACGATACTATCGAAAATTCTTGTGATCTCTGATAGTGCTTTACTCTTTTTTTTTTCTTGCTAGCTATTCTTGTGAGCCAATCAGATGTAAATCTATGAAGGCAGCGGTAAATCAGATGAAATAAAATAATGTCAACTGATGCTGAGCTCTAAGCCACAGAGAATACATCGGTCTTTACTAGACGCGGTGGAGTATTTGGACAGAGCTCGCGTCGCCGCCAGAGCTCAGCTACCGCAGATATAGCGGTTCATTAGATTGGAAATGAACGAATAATATGAGAGCGACAAATTGCATGGATTGCTCTTTGGACCAATTAATCATATCAAGATTAATTTCAGCGGTAGTCATCTTATCGGAGCTTTCCTGTAATGCGATTCGAAAGGTATAGAGCCATTGCATTACCGATGTCGTTAAAATATGTTCATTCTCTTTTCTTTTCTTTTGTTTTGTTTTTGGTGCCACTGGGGCCCTTTGGCTTTTTTTTTTTTTTTACTTCTTGTCTATTCTACACATATCATTTTTGGGTTATAAAGAGAAGTTGGGAGAGTGGGCTTTTGATTGTACATAATGTCTAACTGTTTGCAATTGTAGTAATAACTGTTACATCAGTGACATAAACATAATAATAACAAGGAAAAGCAGACTGCAGTGAAGAATAATGATTATTGGATGAAAATCCTTCGGAATCATCAAACATAGTCAGCATTCATTAATCAATTACGTAAACTGAATGTTATACTTTGACATTCAAAGGAACTAAACAGCACCGTGGTGCAATTAGCAAGAGGCGAGACTCTTAAACACGAAACGCCTTAATTCGAATCCCGCAGACACCTGTCCCATTCTTGCCCGTTCTGTCCCTCTTGTCACAGTTGTTTGCTATGAAGTGGCACTTTGTAATGCTGGTATTGCTGGGCTGATGGGAATTAGTGCCAGAGCCATGCGGGCGAGCAGTGTCGACTCAGAAGAAGGTGACCCTGGATATTACAGATGAGAGTCAAGACTGCAAAATTACAATCAATATCATTGTTACCAGTGCAAGAATGTTACTAAGTGTCATTATACAGAATGATGCACAGGACAGAGTGGCTTGGCGAGAATTTGATACACGAGTTTGACTTTGGAACTGTTTAAACCCACGAGCACAGCGAGTGGTTTTTATTTCAAAGTTTAACTAATGCGTCCAATTCTAACCGATCCATGAAATATATTTACTAGCCCATTTTAGAAACACGAATGATGCAAAGGCCTTTCGCATCATTCGCTTTAGGCCTTCGCATCATTCGTTTTATAAAATGGGCTAGTACATACATGAAATTCAATGCATTTTCCATCCTGCGTCTGGTACATTTACAACACTATGCAAGGCATGAGCCATGCTTTCTGATTTTACCGGACGCATGGTTCAGTGTGGATCAGTAAAAAATCAATGCATGATAATTGACCAATCAGATTGCAGAAATTCTATAGTGCATTTTATAATAGTGCTATAATCCTTATGATTACTTTATTATAATGTTATGAAAGACGCCTAAACTTCGAGAAACTATGAAACAATGTATCCCCAGGGCAAATCCAATTCCTCTTAACCAAGCTGGAAAGCAATTCACTATGATGAAAAGAACTGATGGACGATTAATATGATTGAGTTAGTCGTAGTCATCATCATAAGACACCAGAGATACATTATAGCAGAGGGCTAGAGCAACAGCGTTCTCGTTCTTAGGGATTGTCGAACATGCGCACATGACTTAAACCTATACGTTCTTTGTAGACAAAAAAAAAATAATATTAAGTTTGACCGCCAATTAGACACTTCCGCAGTTTCCGAGCAGGTTAAGATTGTTATATCGGAGCCATTATCAGGGACATTAAAGCTTGCGGCAGAACGATAATCGGCTCATAATTTCATATCAGGTACTGCCCTGGAATAATATTTGGACAAGGTATATCCATCATCCCACTCAGAAAGCTACACCATTTTCGTGTATCTGTCCACACACAAACATTTATCATTCTTTGTTTAAAGATGTCACAGCATCCTGATGACTGTAGAGAGGATCTTGTGGAGCGCTTTGCTTAAGGAGCTTTCCTGATTGATCACTCTCAAGTCACAGCACGCCTCTTCATGACACCCGACATCACTCTTTCCAACTCGATTTCCGCTTCGAGCTGATGTGGAATGCATAACACTGAAAGATTCCCCAGAAACAATAACAATGGCAATATAAGGAAATCAGACAAAATGAAGAAGAAATG
Organism: Diadema setosum; assembly: GCF_964275005.1. Lineage (NCBI taxonomy): Eukaryota > Metazoa > Echinodermata > Echinoidea > Diadematoida > Diadematidae > Diadema > Diadema setosum. The sequence goes on from NC_092695.1 coordinate 26,723,144, forward strand.
TCTCCATATATAGATGTCTTGATTTGATCAAGAAATAAACGTGATTAACAGGCCGAAAGAATGCTTTGATCTCAGCGATAGATACTAAGTTGATATTGGTTTTACCGGCGGTAGATGTCGAGGACTCGGTATCAAACATCTCTCTTCAGGTTATTTGTTTTGGTATCTACCCAAGCAAGGCATGAGAGAAGAGAGGCAATCAACGTGCAAGATGTGACGCTACGAAACAAAAACAAACAAAACAAAACAAACAAGAAAGAGCCAACGAACTTCTGCACAGGACCACAATTTTTGACTCTTCAAAAAAGGGGGAACGTGATTGTGATCACATTACATATTCCTCACCGTTGATAATGAATGATTTCGGTAGAAACAAATGACTTTCTGAATTCAAAATGATGTCGGAATATAAGTAAAATAGATTCATCAAAGTTCAATTCATATTGAATATAGGTATATGTTATGTGTATTTCGTGCACACACACACACATATATAGTTATATATATACGTATATATATATATATATATATATATATGTGTATATATGTATGTATGTATATGTGTGTGTGTGTGTGTGTGTGTGTGCACAAAAATACTTATAACATAATATATTCAATATGTCAATACATGGCTTTCACGAATCTGTATTTTCGTACATTATATAATAGGTTCTGCCAATGCTACGGAAGAAAAAAAAAAGACAAGAAAATAAAGTAGACCTTGCGTTCTATTTTCACATCGGCAAACTAATTTTGGTTTTGTTTTTCTCCTGCGTGAGAGACAAGAGATATCTAACCGCCTTCACTGACTCCCGGAGATCATTTTGTTAAGTAATGAATAAAATGAGAAATTGATTGGACTGCATTTAACTTATCGATGGAAATTCAATATGTTAGAACAATAAATCGTTCACTTGAAAAACCGTCTCCTTAGCAAATAGGAGTGCAAAGGCCTGCAGATACGCTTCCCAGACTATACCAGACGGATCATTTAGTAATCTAATTCGGATTTTTATCATAGTTTGTCCCCAGGCAGAGTCTCACTTAAACAAGAGATAAAATTCCAAGGCACAACTCTTTCGTACTGAAGAAAAAGTGGGGACAAATTTAAACAGCTACAAAGAGGAGGAACGCTGGTACAGAGAAGTTTACAACATCGATTCGTTGGGAAGCTGTTATCATGTGGCACGCATTTGGGCAAACTTATAAAAAGCAAGCACACGATTCCTCCGTGCTCGCAAAGAAGTCATCGGGATAGGGGAGAGATTTGCTCGTTTGAAACCATTCTACAATCTTCTCAATCCCCGGTGGCGAGATCACGCAGAGAATTGGATGGTATCTTCATTGATCAAAGAAATGCAATTTACATGCCCTTGGCGAAATCTAATAACAAGACTGTGCAAACAGTATTCGAAAGATAAATATTAAATCTCGATCGAGCATCATTCTTACCGAATGCCGATGCCAGCACACGGACCGGTGAGTCTGTCTCCGAACGTGACGTGGCCCGTCTGTACTGGATTTTCGGTGTTTGCGGTTTTCGGGCAGCTTCAAACTTGACCATCGCTTCGCTTCATGTTAGATCGTCTGCCGTAGATATCAAACTACAATGTTACGAAGATAATTAATCTTCGCGCGATTCCAGCACAGTGGTTTGTAATCAAGAACTAAACTGACGACTACTTGTCTTCTGCAAGCTATCTCTGGGAAGTGAAGAAGATGCAGATGCTTATTGTGTTGGATGAAATAACGTCCACGCTTTTTGTTGTTGTTGTTTTTTCATTATATTCAAATCTCGTCGTTCATACTTAAATGCTATAAAATTTAGTCAGATAAATACCTTTAGTCAATGTGTGGTGATATCATATGATATTGATGGTTTAGCTGAACTAAAGTTATGCATCTAATTTCTAGCATATCCTGTTCCAACTAGTTTGTGAGGTTTGGACGTGCTTTTTGTACACATTTTCCGTTGCTCGTGGATTTTAAGCTGATATAAATTCAGACAAAATCCATATTAATATATTTATTGTGGTTTAAAGTATGCCTGTAAACGTTGTGTATGCCAAATTTCCTAAAATTGCTACAATGTGATTGTACATTGTATTTTGTTTTTCCAAATTCATGAAATTCTTCCGTCGAGATGTTTTCATTGCAACTGATTGACAAATTGCCCTACATCGACGTAAATAAGCACTGAATTGATCAGTGTTTTAGTAGTAGCCATGATAAAAAATCATGGGCGTACATACTCGAGCAGGATTCGAACCTACGACCTCCTGATCACCGGACAGGCGTCATCTCCACTAGACCACCGAGCTTTCGCCCGACAGCAAGTGTTGGTTCTAATCCTTATTAGTCCAAGAGTATTAGTTTTAACCTGGACATTTTTGGTAACAAGCTGATTTTTTCAGGATAGGTCCAGAAAAATGTCTAGAATAACATACTAAAAGTCCTCATAAATCCTCTTTGAGCGTTTTCCGCAATCCAAGATGGCGTCCAAAATGGCCGCCATTTCAAAAAATTCTTATAGCTTTTCAACCAGAGAACCCAAATACAAAATTTGAATTTCTAGATATACTTTTTGAAGCATGAAGAACTCAATAAAACACATATTAAGAGATGTTGATGCACGCAAGTACCATAATCCAAGATGGCGTCAAAAATGGCCGCCATTTCCTGAAATTCTTATACTTTTTAGCCAGGTAACCTAAAATCAAAATTCAAATGTCTAAATATATGTTTTGAAGGATGAAGTACTCAGTAAAATACATATTAAGAGTTGTTGAAGCACAGAAGTACCATAATCCAAGATGGCGTCCAAAATGGCCGCCATTTCCTGATTTTTTTTTCTCATAATTTTGCGAGTAGATTTCAACTGTACACACTTGGAATGTCGAAACATACGTTTTGCGTCACAAGGAACCAAATATAATACTTATTCAGAGATATTGAAACACAAATAAAGTACTTAAACACTTTCAGAAATCCAAAATGGTAGGGGAGACCGGGTCTAGTTGTTACAATTTTCACATTTTTAGGTCTGTACAAAAAAACGAATAGAGGAATCGGCTTCATTTTTGCTTTGAGGATACCTTATTTCCTCCTTTACTTAAAAACAGTACAAACTTTGGAAGTCCAGATAATATAAACAAGATATTACGTAATCAATAAACACAAAATTTTGTAACAACTTTCCCCGAAGTTGGGGTAAGTTGTTACAGCACATGGGGTACTTTGTTACACCGTAGAAAGTCAACTCAAATCGGGTAATGCAGATCTGACGTGTTAGGTAATTCTTAATATTAACCTGTCTGGGTGTGCATGTTAGCCTATGCTGGGGCGTATGAGTGTGTTGGGTGTGTGTGGGTGTGTGTGTGTGTGTGTGTGTGTGTGTGTGTATGTGTGTGTGTGTGTGTGTGTGTGTGTGTATAGTAACCATAAATTCAATTGAAAGTGCACTGGGGTAAGTTGTTACACCACTCGATTCTCCAGACGGGTCAAGTTGTTGTAACAACTTGACCCAGTGCGTTTTCAAAAACGTTTCACACGTGTGGCCAATAAACAATAAAACATCATGTGTTGCTACTTTCACCAAAAGACAGCCAAAACACGCTTCTTTCAACCACATACTCATCACTTACTGGAGAAGAATGGATTTGGTGTTATAAAGAAAAATCGGATTTTTCAAAATTTTACTCGGAGAGGTAAAAAAGTGTTTTTTGGACCTACCTTCCACATGTGACGTCCAGGCAACGCCAGATTTCGCATGCAGAGATCGTTGGCTATACGTTTTGATTTGATATTACTTGTATAACGCCATCTTTTTATCATAATAGAGAAAATAACAGTGTAACAACTTGCCCGTGTAACAACTAGACCCGGTCTCAACTATCCAAAATGAACTGCCATTTCCTGTTTTTCTCATAACCTTGAAACTAGGTAACCGCGATACGCACTTAAATGTATGAATATATATTTTGAGACATAAGGAACCCAACGCACGTAAGTACAAATAAAACCACGTGAGTTCTTCGCAAAAACTAAATGTTGCCCAAAATGGCCGCCGTCTGTTTATCAAAAATTGCTGTTTCTAAGCCTGTTTCAAGAGACAAAGCAATTCAACAACTCAGTAGGTCCAGTGGAATCTTTCCCTTGAATGTGCACAACACGGGTATAGGTTGGGTTGAATGCACCCCCCCCCCCCTTTGGGGAAGGGGGTGGCCTGTTCAATCATTATTTTCCAAATATTCAACCTGAAGTATTTGCACTTTATCATTGAATTGCAATCATAAAAGTGCTAAACGCCCCTTGCTCGCCCCTTTCCATAGACCTTGTACACTTTTGAGATTAACAAATTTCTAAATATGTCATCAAAAAGTGTGCACTAGATCTTTCACTAATACAAAATGCAAAAGTTAGTACCCTCATATTGGAGGGTAATTTGCCCTTCCTAATCCTTCCAGCGATCACTTCCCTCAATATAAATTAAATACCCCTTTAACAACTCTCAAATATTCCATCAAATGTGTGCAAATTATATAATTATTTTCATTTCAATTCAAGTGTAAAAGCTCCCTCGTGCTGGAGGGGATGGGGATACTGACACTATGAATTATCTACTCTTTGAGGATGGACAATCAATATAACACCAAGGGTGCACTAGGTCGGTTAATGACGATCATAGAAATACAAAACTCCCTCCAGTCGAAAGTGATTCCCCCCCCCCACCCCCACATCCTCTACTAGCTCATTGTCTTGAATATACTAGTCTTTTTTCTATTGCAACTGATTGACAAATTGCCCCACATCGACGTAAATAAGCACTGAATTGATCAGTGTTTTAGTAGTAGCCATGATAAAAAATCATGGGCGTACATACTCGAGCAGGATTCGAACCTACGACCTCCTGATCACCGGACAGGCGTCATCTCCACTAGACCACCGAGCTTTCGCCCGACAGCAAGTGTTGGTTCTAATCCTTATAGCATTCAGCGGGTACTGCTTTGTTATTCAAATTCATGAAATTCTTCCGTCGAGATGTTTTCATTGCAACTGATTGACAAAAAAAGTGTTTTTTCTATACTTACACTTTTTAATAGAAACAAAAATCTAGTATTTCATCAACAGCGCGCAACATGAAACCCGTAACCTGAAAAAAAAATCTCCATTTTAAGGGAGGGCTCATCACCTCATACACCTCCCCCGCATATTTCCATGAATATTCATTTTCTTGCTTTTAGGACAAAAACAAATCTCAGATATTTCACCGAAAGGGCGCGCTAAATCTCTGAATTTCAAATTGGAAAATGCCAAAATCTCCATCGTATGGGAAGGAGTATTCTCCTCACATACCTCCCCCTCCCCGACACTTTCCTGAATATATATTTTTCCTAAAGTTTTCAAATAGAAACAAATATCGGATATTTAAGCAAAATGGGTGCAACAGATCTGTGAATTTCAAGTCTGAAAACACGAAATTTTCCCTCGTGTGGGAGCGGGCAACCCTATGACCGCACTTCCATGATTATACATCTTTTTGTTCCTTTTTCTATGGAAACAAAAATCTACTATTTCACCAATAGGGTGCATCAGATGTCTGAATATCAAGTCTGAAAATGTAAAATCTCCCTCATGTCCATTTCCCTGAATACTACTTTCAACATTTCCTACTCTTCGATGGAAATAATTCAATATCTTACCGTTTGCACTTTATGTTTCACTTTCGAGTAAAAGAAAAAAGATCCCTCGTGGGAGAGGAGTATCCCTCCTCCACGTACCAATAACTATGAGTGCCATATTCTCTGATTTCTATCTATTATATAATTTTACCTAATCTACACGAAATGAATAAGATAATTTAGACACTATATGTTAAGGTGGAGCAATATACTGCACCGAAGAAATTCACTGTCATGTGATGAATTACACATTATTTTGTAGCACATGTAGATACTAATTTTGAACATTTATGTAGCACATTAATCAAAAAGAATTGTTTTTACTTCTCAAGTGATAACTGACATTATTTTCATTTAGAACTCACATGGTAGACATCAAATGTACTGATAATAAAAAGGGGCTAGCACTAAATTTTCATCTCATGTGCTTGAGGTGACGAAAATGTACAGTGTCGCGGCGAACGTTAACGGGCTGTAATCTGGATAAAAAGCTATAAGAATTTTTGAAAATGGCGGCCATTTTGGACGCCATCTTGGATTACGGAACTTGTGCGTGTCAACATCTCTTAATATGTATTTTATTGAGTTCTTCATCCTTCAAAGCGTATATTTAGACATTTAAATTTTGTATTTGGGTTGCCTGGCTGAAAAGCTATAAGAATTTCAGAAAATGGCCGCTATTTTGGACGCCATCTTGGATTTCGGTAATTGCGTGCATCAGCATCTCTTGATATGTCTTTTATTGAGTTCTTCATGCTTCAAAACATATATTTTGACATTTAAATTTTGTTTTTCGGTTCTCTAGGTGAAAAGTTATAAGTATTTCTGGAAATGGCGGCCATTTTGGACGCCATCTTGGATTGCGGAAAACGCTCAAAGAGGATTTATGAGGACTTTTAGTATGTTATTCTAGACACTTTTCTGGACCTATCCTGAAAAAATCAGCTTGTTACCAAAAATGTCCAGGTTTAGGCCTTTTTTGACCTAATGCTCTTGGACTATATAGCATGCAGCGGGTACTGCTTTGTTATTCAAATTCATGAAATTCTTCCGTCGAGATGTTTTCATTGCAACTGATTGACAAATTGCCCTACATCGACGTAAATAAGCACTGAATTGATTATGTCTAGCTTTCACAGAAAATCGGATGCTATAAGGATTAGAACCAACACTTGCTGTCGGGCGAAAGCTCGGTGGTCTAGTGGAGATGACGCCTGTCCGGTGATCAGGAGGTCGTAGGTTCGAATCCTGCTCGAGTATGTACGCCCATGATTTTTTATCATGGCTACTACTTAAACACTGATCAATTCAGTGCTTATTTACGTCGATGTAGGGCAATTTGTCAATCAGTTGCAATGTATTTTGTTTATAGAACATTAAACATGAATAAAAATTCGTACTAGTATTTCATTAGCTTAAGACAAGAGGAAACAAAGAAAATATCCCAAATTAAATTGCCTTAATGTCTGATGTGCTTTGATTCAACAGCCTGTTCTCTTGTGGCAAACAAGCTGAAAAGGTAATGATTTGTCGGACTCTACGACTGCAATACCACATAGGTTACGTCACTTCTCTCACGTGAGAAGTCGAGGGGCTGTTTTGAAGGGAATTCACTTAGGAATATTCATGGGTTAGGGGGAGGTGAGGCAACACCCCCCCCCCCTCCACACCATGGGCGTAAATCCCGGGGGGGGATGGGGGGGGGGGATATATCCCCCCTGAAATGGAGGAGGGGGGGATGGCCTGTACAATCATCCCCCCCTGAATTTTGAAGAAAAAAATGGAGGAAGCAGAAATGTGATTGTATCAATTTTGGCATATTGCATGACGTTTGTATGCCGGCCTTCAGACAGGTAACAGAGCTGAACAGTATTCTATCTTGTAGAAAAATGTATACATAATTTTCTCAAGCGCTCGCTCGCTTCGCTCGCTCGCGAAGAAAGTACGTGTATAATCGACATACACTGTAAGGTATGGCTCAGACGTTGACAACGTCAAACAGTATAGGCCTATATGTAAACATGCTATGACGCGAGTAACTGGGGACCATCTGCAAGATATGTACGAAAACAAACAAACAAACAAACAAACAAACAATAACAAAAACTATATTGCCATAATTGAACCCCCTCCATTTCCTGAATCATTCCTGAGAAACGACAGCGACTGGTGACTCAGTCAGGATACATCTATGAGCATACCCAGGGAAGATCAGGGGCGTCGAATCTATCTCGGGGGGGGGGGGGGGGGAGGGGGGAAAAGGGGCATTTGTCCCGCCCCTACGGAAGTGTTTAGGCTGACAAATCATTATCCCCCAAGCAATTCCCGAGATGAGGACAAATCTCGAACTTTCTTAATGGAAAATTGTCCAAATATCGTCAGAACTACGCACCAGATCGTTGTATTGCAATCATAAACATGCAAAAGCTCCGCTATACAGGATCCCTTTCGATAGACTTTGTACACTTTTGAGATTGACGTATATTTCCCTAATTTACCAAAGAGTGTGCAGCAGATCTTTCACTTAACAAAAGCACCCTCATACATGCAGAGGCGTCGATGGGGGGGGGGATGGTTCCCCCATAAAAGTGGGACAAACAAAAGCGAAAAATATAGCTACAAACGGCAGTGTTTGGAGTGTAAAATGTCAAAATTTTAAAGCTCGCTCGCTCCGCTCGCTCGCATTAATTTAATCGCTATGCCATTCTCCTGATGCTGCTGCCAGTGAATGGCAGCAGTTGCGCCCGGTGCGCCCCAACCCCTTAATTTCCAAAGCGAAAAATATAGCTACAAACGGCAGTTTTTTGACTGTAAAATGTCAAAATTTTGAAGCTCGCTCGCTTCGCTCGCTCGCATTTAATCATTATGCCATTCTCCTGATGTTGCAGCTAGTAATTGCCAGCAGTTTTCCCCCGATGCGCTCCCCTTAATTTCCAAAGCGAAAAATATAGCTACAAACGGCAGTTTTGGGACTGTAAAATGTCAAAATTTTGAAGCTCGCTCGCTTCGCTCGCTCGCATTTAATCATTATGCCATTCTCCTGATGTTGCTGCTAGTAATTGCCAGTAGTTTTCGCCCGGTGCGCCTCCTTAATTTCCAAAGCGAAAAAATACAGCCACAAACGACAGTTTGGGGGACTGTAAAATGTCAAAATTTTCAAGCTCACTCGCTTCGCTCGCTCGCATTTAATCATTATGCCATTCTCCTGATGTTGCAGCTAGTAATTGCCAGCAGTTTTCGCCCGATGCGCCCCCCTTAATTTCCGAAGCGAAAAGTATAATACAAACGGCAGTTTTGGGACTGTAAAAAGTCAAAATTTTGAAGCTCGCTCGCTTCGCTCGCTCGCATTTAATCATTATGTCATTCTCCTGATGTTGCTGCTAGTAATTGCCAGTAGTTTTCGCCCGGTGCGCCTCCTCAATTTCCAAAGCGAAAAAATACAGCCACAAACGACAGTATGGGGACTGTAAAATGTCAAAATTTTCAAACTCGCTCGCTTTCATTTTTAAATCGTTATGCCATTCTCCTGATGTTGCATGCTGCCAGTAATTGCCAGCAGTTGTGCCCGACGCGCCCCCCCTTAATTTCCAAAGCGAAAAATATAGCTACAAACGACAGTTTTGGGACTGTAAAAAGTCAAAATTTTCAAGCTCACTCGCTTCGCTCGCTCGTATTCAATCTTTATGCCATTCCCCTGATGTTGCTGCCAGTAATTGCCAGTAGTTGCGCCCGGTGCGCCCCCCTTAATTTCCAAAGCGAAGAAATACAGCCAAAATCGGCAGTTTTGGGACTGTATGTCAGAATTTTGAAGCTCGCTCGCTTCACTCGCTCGCATTATGCCATTCTCCTGATGTTGCTGCCAGTAATTGCCAGCAGTTGCACCCGGTGCGCCCCCCTTAATTTCCAAAGCAAAAAAATACAGCCACAAACGGCAGTTTTTTGACTGTAAAATGTCAAGATTTTCAAGCTCACTCGCTTCGCTCGCTCGCATTTAATCGCTATACCATTCTCCTGATGTTGCTGCCAGTGATTGACAACAGTTGCGCCCGGTGCGGCCCCCCTTGATTTCCAATTAAGCGAAGAAGTATAGCTACAAACGGCAGTTTTTAGCATGTAAAAGCATTAGGGCCTATGTCAAAATTTTCAAGCTCGCTCGCTCCGCTCGCTCGCAATTAATCCCTATGCCATTCTTCTCATGTTGCTGCCAGTGATTGACAGCAGTTGCGCACGGTGTGCCTCCCCCCCCCCTTAATTTCCAAAGCCAAGAATATAGCTACAAACGGCAGTTTTTGGACTGTAAAATGTCAAAATTTTCAATGTAAAAAGATTTCACCGTGGGAGGGAGAAACCCCCCTACCATACCCTCCTCCCCCCCCCCTCACTTGCTTCGCTCCCTCACGATCTCATAACCGCTCCTCCAATCCTGTCTACGCCGGTGATAGGCCCCACTATTTAGTAGGCCTTCGCAGTGATGTCGCACAGGCGGAGCAAGAGCTAAAATACCACGATTTAGTCATTCAATAATATATTGTGAATATTTCATTTTCTATTGGTTTTTTGAAGAAAAAACAAACAAAAATTTCACCAAAAGTGTGCACCAGATCGCTGAATTTCAGGTCTGAAAATGCAAAATCTTCCTCGTGTGGGAGAGGGACACCCCCCCCCCATACACACCCTCCCCCGATTAACCCGGTCGCTCCGCTCTCTCTCACAGATATTTTAAAAAACAAAAAATGTCTTCATACTTTTAAGGTCTGATTTTCCGCCGCAAGTCATCAGACAAGCAAAAAAAAAAAGCAACAACAAGAACAAAAAGTTTTCATATTTTTGCTGCCACTTTCCTCTCACTTTATATTTCATGCAAAAGAGTGGGACATCCGATCCCTGTAAAGTGTGCGTGTGGAAGGGGGGGGGGCACCAAGCTTCTCTCTCCCCCCCCCCCCCCCCCAGGCTGCGCCGGTCCGGTTATGGGCTTGTAATCGTGGTGATGGTGACTATCCCCCCCACTCCTCAGTACGGATTTACGCCGTTGCTCCACACACACACACAATCATTTTGGCTGCAAAGTTCATGGTCATAATCCGCGTTGATAATTTGTTTATTGTTTATTGCTAAAAGGAGGTACTGTACGACTTACGCCATCATAGACATTAATCATGTCCATCTTGTCATTTTCTGTGAAAGCTAGACATAGTTCCTCTTTTTACCAAATGATCAACAAAGATCAGTCGGTCAAGTCAATACAAAGCCTGTATATTATGAGGAATAATCCTTTCTCTTATTCTTAATAGATGAGCAACTGAAAAGATAAATGTTAATATTTGATGAAATTTTTTAGCAATCATATATTTTAGCTCGACAAAATGAGTGGGAAAGAAATATGACACCGTTTGAAATAAATTGTGACGATCTTTTTTTTTTTCAGAAAAACGGACGACTATTTTAGCATGCATCAGAGACCGAACTCCTCGAGGCAACTTGGCACGTGCTCCGCCCACCACATCGCGGGGCAGCACTCAGAATACACTTCATGTTGGCCGTCATGGTTATATTATATCACATGTATGCATTTGAGCAGACTAAAGAGCGTCTTGCCTGTAGGGTGTAAACTAAAAGTATATGAAAGCCATGATAGTTCTCACATATACATGATGTATGTTCCACACGCGTTGATAAAGATATTAAAAAAAAAGAAGTAAGGAAAAACAAGCCCGCCCTCGTCAAATTAGTCATTGTGTGTATGTGTGTGTGTGTGTGTGTGTGTGTGTGTGTGTGTGTGTGTGTGGGTGGGTGGGTGTGCGGGTGTGGGTGTGTGTGTGTGTGTCTTCTGAGCAGTATGTTGATATTTAATATTATTGGACGATTTAAAGACACCGTATCACATCAAGAATCTTCGTATGGCTCGAAATCGTAGCTGCAACATTGTGTCGATGATTTTAAAAAGGGTTGATATGCCCAATTGGGAGAAAAGTATTTTCCCATACCTTGGCTATCAAATGTCATTATGATTGGTGCTCCAAGGCAAGGAACACATTAGTTTATATTACTTGAAAAAAAAACCACCGTAATTGAGAGATTGAAAATATATCGCAAAAGAAATCATGGGAAAGTAGGGGGTTCGTTCGTCTTTTTCCTTTCTGTTGCTCCGTGCTGAGTTATAGTTTGAAATAAAAAAAGGACAACCCCTTTTCAAAGGAAAAGCAAATTATCATTGTCCTTCCCCCTCACCCTCCCCTCACTTCCCTTCACCAATATCTTGTATATATATATATATATATATATATATATATATATACGTGTTTGTACGTGTTTATATGCATGCTTGTTTGTGATTGTATGTATGTAATATTATGTAAGATTGACGCATATATACACTCCTATATATTAGTGTTGTTATTTTCTGCTGTCTCTGCCTCTATCATTGTCGTTATTATTTTCACTATTGTCTTGATCATCATTATTATTTTTTGTATACAGTATCCATGTTCTGTATTTTGTCCGATTTGTTCTCAGTCTTGATAAAGGGCAGGGCCCGAAAGCTCCAGAAGTAAATCAATTGTGAGGATTCAAAAGCTACGTCTTCCGCCTCTTCTTTACACTCATCTACACACCACTAAGATGCGACGGCCCAGGGGCTTAGCAACTGAAAACACACCTTTCACACACACACACACACACACACACACACACTATATATATATATATATATATATATATATATATATATATATATATATATATATATATATATATATGTCTTGTTTCTAAATCACGGGCTTTCCTCGCCAGGATAAAGCGTTTTTAGATCTTATTGCCATTTTAGGTTTTATCACATATACGGTGTATATACATATATATATATATATATATATATATATATATATATATATAATAAGCATATTATATATATATATATATATGTATATATATATGTATATATATATATATATATATAATAAGCATATTCATTCAGATATGCGAGATATGACGAAGGACGTATGACGAAGACCTTTCTCATTATAAGCATGTACATATATATATATATATATATATATATATATATATATATACATATATACATGTACATATGAAGCGTTTTTAGATCTAATGCCATTTTAGGTTTTTATCACATATCCATCTGACCCCAGAAATTAGGTATCTCAGTCGAAATGAATGATGAGAGGAGTAACTGCCAGAGTATTTGAACGTTGAAATCTGTAGAAATCTCAAGGATATCATTAATCAACCATTCACTTGAATAGTGTTGTGAATTTCGCATTGATAATACAGAGCAGTTATTCGATGCTGGGGATTTCATGCAATTTATGCTACCTTTAAGTATAGGTTTCATCATATTTATGGCTGTATTTGACTTATTTGGCAAATTTCAGAACCCTTCTCGGGTACGTCCTTGAACGACTTCTTTTCCGAGGCATTCTATATGGGGCCTTTTAATGGTGATACATCAACATAAACCATTTGACCAGAATCTGATGTTTGCATAGGTGCGTCAATTCTGAGTGGATGAGACTGGTATCGCTGATGCTCCCAAGACGTGTTCTCAATAGCGTCCAGAGGGAGAAGACAATTACCAGATGTGAGTTGCTGGGTTATCATTTTTCACTTAAACTTCCCCCAGGAAATCAGGAGCAGCGATCATAAACGGACATCAAGAACGAAGGAAGAAAACGAGCACCCATCGTGAGCAATTTGTAACAAGCTCAATAACAACTGACCAGTATACGCCGAGGCTGACCATTACGATGAATCCATCCCATTACGATCTGACCCTCCCGAATCAGGCGTCGACTTTTTTCTTTTCCCGCTATCACAGAAGCATACATGATCGTTCTCTCCTCGGTTGCTTTATTGATGGCACAAGTTATTGCCAGGAATATTCTAAAATCGTTGCTCATTAAACCCCAGGGGGGAAAAAAAATCTAACTACAGTGACTTGTCCATTTAAGATAATGTGAATTTTCTTTTAGAGAGAAATGCCATGTCGAAACTTTATACGCACCACTTCAGGACAACAACAACAACAACAAAGGAAATCTGATAATCTGATACGGGTGGCGGAAGTTAAGACTAAATCGACATTGTATTCTCTCTCACTTCATGATACTTGGCAGTATTTCCTTTTCGTTTCGTCCCTACGGAAAGAAATAACACGATGATTCCACACACAAGTACTTTGAAACTTAACGATTGGTTACTCCAATGACGCACGACGCGAATGCGAGCCTATCACGGAGACGGCACGATTGTAAGAGAAACGATGGAGTTTGATCAACCATCAAGATTCAAAATGGGAGCTATAGATCTATTTAAGGAAGTCGTTGACGCTTACACACTACATGGTGACGGGATGGGCGACTATTCTTTGAAGAGCTCTAAGGTTACGCGATAGTGTAAGAAATCAACAGTATCGAAAAACGCGGTACGGGACTGCGTCCTTCAAACCTCACGGGGGCGCGTTCGTTAATCATCCTATATCTGAATGTCACTTGTGCAGATCATGGATTTCAGGAGGCAAGATGTCTCTTAAAAGGGGAACAATGTGTCCACAGTTGTTGTTTTTTTAAAGCATTGCGACACAATTCTATTTTCTTACTGCCATCATCGACTGAAAATTAGATGGATCCCCACATCCCTTGAGTTTAAACGATAGTGAAAGAAAACTGCTATTTAGTGCATGTGATACCACATGAGTATTCCCGTGGAACAAAATGTGATTTAGTTGTAAGTGCTATCTTCTTTAGTTGCTAACCCCCGGGATAGACTCTCGGAACAGAGTGATTACGGATGTAATGTCAAGGCTACCAGACAAACTCACAAGAAGCACTCTAGGGAGATAAAAAAAGTTTGAGACAAAAGTTACATTTCCTCCCAAATTCTCATATCTTTCGGGAAGTGAATCGCAGAATTTAGAACGACAAGCTTTCTGTTCTCCTTCACCCCCCATGTTTATTTCTACATTAGACATTTCACATGTCCGCCCTTTCAAAAAATTTGTTCTGTGTTGTAATAATACACACACACAAAAAAAAAAAAACACGGGCGCGCGCGCGCACATATACCCACATGCACACACATATAGTCACACAGCAGCATAAGAAACACACGATAGCGATAACTCCTCTGGAGATTTAAGAAGTGTTTGGAAGCCATGTAGCTCACGAGCAGTTATACGATACACATAATTGACATTATGAGATCATGAAGATAGACCGGTCCAGCCTTCTTGCTAAGTCGTGCTAAAACGGAGTAATATTCAGGCAATCTAGTACAATCAAACCTGTCTAGAGCGGCCACCTGAGGCAGACGAGAAGAGTGTTGATGATTATGATGATGACTCACAGCATTTGTATGGTGCCATGACATCTGCTTTAAAACATTCAAAAGCACAGACTCCTCCAAGACAGTAAGTGATTTAATGTCTGGTGAAAAATGTAAGTCTTGAGTGAAGCTTAGAGGTGCTGCATATTGTCGATTTCACAGAGAAATGGCGGGAGGGTGTTCCAAACGCGGGAGCGATAGTGGAAAATGCCCGGTCTCCATATCCCTTGATGTGTGTAATGGGCTTCTGGAGAGTAAGGCCAGGTGAACGAAGGTCATAGCGAGGATGATGCCGCTCGATTAGGGAAGACAGCTTGAGGCCTGACCATGAATTAATAGCCTTAGAAGTGAGCGGTATGATGTCGAAATCAATTCTGTTCTTGACCGAAAGCCAGTGCAGCCCAGCCAGGACGGGTTGACGTGATCAGCGAGCAAACTTGCTGCTGCATTCTGCATTCTTTGAAATCTGTTCAACGTTGCAGACTGAAGGCCAGTTAAAAGAAATCCAGTCTTTATGAAATAAGCGAATGGATTAGGCTTTTCATCAGCTGTCGTCGTAAGCAGTGGTTAATAGCTGCAATATTACGAAGCTGGAAGTAAGCAGTCTGGATTACCTGGGAAAATGATATAGATTGGTCAAAGTAGCGGCCCTTATAGACAGTGTTGAGCCACTATAGACAGGTTCCCCGACATTTCGTGTGTATCATTAATACTTGTACAGATATATATCATCGTTGTGTTCATGACCATTGTGGGCGTACAAGTATGCGTACACTGATTCATTTGTTCTTAGATTAAGGACTTAATAACAACGTTTTGTACATTGAACAATGCCTCTATCATGCTTATTGATCGCGTTATTGCACTTTATAAAGGAAGCAAGTTTTGCGTAAGTGCTATGCCGGAATGGCGGATGATCGCAGCTGCAGGGATCATTGAACTGTTCGCCGTCCATGACCGGCACGGCTGCAAAGCAGAAACACCGGGCTGACCACGCTGAATTATTGACTCCGTATGGATCTGTGGCCGCTGTATAAAGTCGAAAACCCACCGCAGGATATAGGATTGGTGGCCACATGGTCGAGTTAGACAGAGGGCCGCTATGCAAAAGGTCCTTAGTATACCCTTTCCGCGGGGGGGGGGGGGATTTTTAATGACCGCATATACAGCAGGTGGTGGCTATGGCCGCTGAGTTTAATTTCAGGATCAGATAGGAATAGTAACACTCCCTGCCATAGTAGATAATCTATCCAGATTACTCAAAATGTATTTGAAGAGCTTGCAACCAAAAGGCGCTAAATTCATTGAAAAATTATGGATTTAGCGCCTTTTGGAAGCAAACTCTTCACTTCTACTTTAACATCTTCTGCTGACGTATTGTGTCTGATCTGGTTTACATCATTTTTGTCTCGTTTTTTAACATTGTTGTTGTTGCTGTTTTCTAAAAATAAAGAAAAATATGTTTGCAGAGATCAAAATAAAAACAAAAAATGGTAGACTGGCAGAAAGACATATATTTCTATCCGCATTTTCCAATGTCTCAATCTGTGCTTAGTCAAGACCTAAAGGGGATTCGTATCCTGTTCTAGTTTGCTCTGATGTCTACCATGTCTACTTGACGTCATGCGGCTGATTGAAGACATCACTCAGGTAGATTTGTAGCAAGATTCTTTTTTTCAAGGTCTTCCGTCTCCAGAGGAACACAATTCGTCGCCATAACATAAAAAAATAATGCTTGGAAGCAATCAATAGAATGTAGTGTGTCCACTATGTTCATAAAGTATAGTAGGAATGTTCTTCGTACACTCGCGCATACACACACAAACTCACAATAGCTACAATGTACGTAAGTGTGTGTGTGTGTGTGTGTGTGTGTGTGTGCGTATTTGTGTTTCAGAAATATGCTTTACCTTATTGAAACATAATTTGGAATGACAGATTGACGTGCTTCATAAGACCACCTTGTAGAGCATGATCTGCTGGTCACTGTTTCAGTATACCAAGGAACAAATCATATCTGCTGTAATTTCCTTGACACTACGGTCCCTGTCCATTATACCGTGCACAGAACGGGAAAACCCCTGTACTGTATTGATTGCATTGGATCCTTGAGCATGAAATAGCCGACATCCAAATGCTGATGATGAACAGAAATATTTGGCAAGGCATTATGCTGAATCTCGGATGAGTCCGTCAAGTAATAGTCTGCAGTTATTCTAAAAATTCGAAGCGCTCAGTGAATGACCTATTATCATTTCATTTATTGTCTTCATGCTTTAGAGAAAAAAAAATCAAAAAAGTAGATGAAAAAATGAAAAGAAAACTGGAAAGGTGCTAATTTCATCTCAACATAATTATGATGGTAAAAATATAATTCAATTATATTCATTCATATTTCATTAATCTTTATCCATTTATGTGAGTCATGGCAAAATTTGTATCAATTCAGAAACATTGCTCCATTATAAAACGATGTGAAATAGACTGACCCCTATTGCCTATAGAGAAGTGTACAAACTCAATTTCATTCTATCTAATTAAAAAAAAAATTCTCCATTGATATAGATTATTCTATGAGTCACTGAGAGTCATCGGTCTTTTATATTCTGATTATGCCTCGTTGGTGATAGTGTCTCTCGTATTATAAAGAGGCATGATTCATCGGATATAGCACATACCCCTCCCCCTCCCCCCCCCCCCCCAAAAAAAAAAAAAGAATATGCCGTTATCATTCGCTCAACAATCTACATAAAGTTATGCCACTACTTCAATGTCTGAACGGATATAGGTTACAGAATGAAGAGCAGTCGCGAAATATTCAGGATAAAATCAGTATTGTATCATCTAGTACCTATATCCTGCGCATTGAAAACAAACACAAATGACAATTGTTCATGTGTATCAAAATGCATGGCAATGTATCGTAATGAACAATCGGTACATACGTCCACTTCAGGTAACAACGTCATTTCATCGCGAGCTTGCTATATGGAGAAGTACTCAACGGCTACAAAGGTTACAGCTGCGCTCTTTCTTTTGACGACATTTTTTCTCTCTCTCTTTCCTTTACAAGCCGAGTGTTTGTACCCCTTCTATTGACAAGGGATCACCTTCCAGACTGGAAATTGCTTCTTGAATGCATGCGCAAGTGGTCTGGAACGAGTGAGCCATGGCGAAGTACAAACAAGACGACGTTTCCTCACTGTTTGGACAGCAAGGCTCGTGAGCGTTTTCATCAAAACCACCTCCTACCTGCGTAAATGACCTAAGAGTATGAGACAAGGTTTATGAGGACGAAGGACCCTTCAAATCAATCATGTTCTTGTCATTGCAAATGTGACTCGTCTCTCCGTGATGTAAGTGGTACGAGTATTGAGCTCCCACAAACGCAAATGGAAATATTATAAATATCCATTTTCATGATAACACAGAGAGTGAATAAAGCATGAATTTGCATAAAAGGGGTCCACAAACTCTTTTCTACTTTATTGGATAAGTGGTTGACTCAAATTATGACAAGGCTTCATAGTTTACTTCATCTGCTGTGTCTTTGCTGTGTCGTTCCTGACCTTTTAAAAAATGCGTGTTAGGTTTTTAATGTGCTTCGGAAAATATAATATCATGAAATCTTATGAAATTGAAGTAAGTTGTTGGAGTCTCTTTTATTTGTCGACACGATAAGTCCTCCATGTCTTGATTGCATTTTATCAGGAGATAGTTTACTCTTGCAAATTAATCGATTAAATTTTTTTCATCATCTTATTCCTGCTACCGTAGAGATAAACAGAGATGACAGTAGGATAATTGAATGAAGAATTCGCAGAAGGTGAATATCCTCTCCAATTCTACCACAGATGAACATAATATGTTAAACAGCGTCTCCAACACGACACAGCAGGCGAAACCCAACGGGGGAGGGGGGAGGGAAGGGTGAGTAGCCTCCAACCAATTTGATGTTTCAGACCATCCATCCCCATCTGTTGTGAGTATAGTTTGCTACTGAAGCGAGTGAAAACAGCTTATTTTCCGTTCTTGTAAGGTTATTCACATACACCATGAAGTCATACGCACTTTTGATAGACAAGCAAGATGTTTATCTTGCACCGGAGGGCAAACATTGATGCCATGATGCGTCTAACAGTCTTTGGTTGTCTTTGGTTCGGTAGGAGCGCCTAAAAACATTTTTTCCCCTGTACCCTGACAATGCCCCATTCCTTTTCCACTGCTCTTTTGGTGCTGCCAACGGGAACGTAAGAAGCAGAGATTCGCAATATGAATCGCGATGAGATGAGTAACGGCTCTCTTTGATTTCCTGTTCTCTCAAAACATAGCGCAGGTCAAATTGAGCCATAGCATTACTAGATCGGTTATTGCACTCTTTTCTCGGTGACAGAAGTGAGCATTTCCTGGTCATAGGTTTGACTTGACGGTGATATGAGATATTAGATATAAACATCTTAATCTTAATTCAGTTTGACGTGATCAGTCTGATAATATCGTGTACCGTTGCAACATTGTAAACAATATTGTAACAATGTAAGATATTATCTATAAATATCTATAATGACCATCTGAATGCTTCTGTGTCTGTATCTGCTTTTGTTTTTGACGGTGAGTATATACATGAGTTATGTATTCATATATGACTTAAAACGTTTCCCATAGGAACCCCCTTGTGTTACAGACGATAAAGGCTGATTCAATGGACTTGAAAAGATAGTTGCCTTTAAAGACTTTCTCTCAAAAGCAGCATTCCTATATCTGTTGAATTTCCATCCGTTATAATGTAGGGTTAGGAACATAAAGTTTTTATAAATCATGAATTATTAATGAATTCATTTTTTCAACATTTTCAACGTTATGCAGTAGATAGCCTACATCTATTTCTTTCTCCATTTACTATGTTAAAAAATATATTTTGATCAATGTAGAATATATGTTGCTTTTCTTGCGTCATGCTTTCTTCACACTGACAATCTTTATTGAAAATGAAAATAAATGTAATGGAACGGAATTAAATTAAATGCTGACAATTTTCTCTTCCTGAATTTGACCTTTACAAAATCTCTATTCTCTCCAGTGACTTCTTAATTCGTTTTGTAAAGCAAGGTCATCTTGCTTTAAGTTTAATGATTGTAGCATCCATTCATTTATAATGATTTGATGAGACTGACGAAGAGCTGTCAATGCAGTTGAATTGCACTGTTCCTATTTTTGGTTTTGTAACGAGGAGAAATAAACATAAGGGAGGGTATAGCGGCAATTTCTTTGTTGATTCTGCGTCTCCCCCCTTTTGGCGGGTCATGTCTGGTGGGGGGAAATCGGGCCAGCGGGACATATAGGTACAGGGGAAAAGCCTCTTAAGAGTCCAAGCGGGTAATCCAGACAGCTACCGTTTCATTAATGGATTTTTCTGGGTCCAGCTTACGCTGTGAACGTTACACAAAGTGGGATACACAATCCGATATCTGGTTGTAAGGGAGGAGGAAAAAAGAAAGGGGGGGGGGGCAAGATCAAAAGAATATAGGGAAGATGAGAAGACGAGTGCAATCTCCATGTCGGAAATAGATTGGCAAAAGAACAAGAGAGAGGTTAAATGGAAAGACATGTTACGCACCCCCCCCCCCCGCGCCGCAAGTTTCGAATCTATATGTTTCTTTATTTCTATGGTTCAATATTTCTGATCTGGAAAAAGAACTAATCTGGTAGGGAAATGCACTGCAGCATAATGTACTTTGAAGAAGATGAAAGAGCTTGGCGGCTGTGGGGTATAGATCTTCAATTGGTTGTTGCTTGCAATAACAGTTTCGTTAAAAGAAATCAAAAGCAGTCGATTTATGATCAAGTCAAGGACAAAAAACAACACTTTTTTACGTTGGCCTTTCAATAGGAAGCCAGTTACCATGGTTACAGGACCCCGTGCAATCCCATTCCGATATTTCTCACGATATACTATCTGAATCTTGAAAACTACAAATGTGTACGTGCACTAGAACTTGACCTGTGGCAAATTACCTATAAACTATGCTGGTGTATTAAAACTCATATATCTGTTTGAACTTCATCATATCAAGTGTCAGCATTTCCTTAATTAATGTACAGCTAGGGTATCATGTAAAAAAAAAAATCCTCCACGTGCAAGAAATGTGGCTAAATTGATGATCAACAAATGCCCAAGTGCTTTACCTATTTGACCAAAGTATAATGTGACTTAAGATAAAATTGGTATTTTACTTAATTACTCCGGAAATGATTGCCCGAGACATACACAACTTAGATCGAAATATACAGAAAACAGTTTCTCTTCGTGTGAATGATAATAAAAAAAAAGGATAACAAAACAATATCGCCACGTGTTGTACAGTTAGTGGTGGCTTCAGGTGAGCAAACTATCCTTGCCAAGTTATGAGAACAATAGAAAAGATAGCAAACAGAAGAAGTTCAGAAAGAAGTTATTTGTAGATGACAAAAAGGGTAAATGGTGAAACTTAAACAACTTGATATGTCGGCTCCTATTAGAATGTAAGATTTGTATAAACTACATCCAATGATTTTGAAACGCGTGGGAGTGATTTATGATATGCTTGTTGAATGAATTTACGTCATTGTGAAGTCCCCATGAGCTCAGAAAACATTATTTTAAGCTAGGAAAAGTTGTGCAGGGATGTGAAATTAACTGACGCGTGAAAGAGGCCCCACGAGCTATCAGCAGCAGATATTGATATACCATCACGCTACCGATCACCTGTGGCAGTTTACGGAGGTAATGTTGTCTCATTGCATGCATCTTTCTCTCTTGGACTTCTTTTCAATCTTTGCCATGTCCCTGACCTTTCCTAGTCTCTGTGTCAACCAATGATTGGGAAAACGGGTTTTTCTTACGCAATGGGGAAGACAATTAATCACCCAATCCAATAACCTTTCCTCCAGGGCTTTGTGAATTTTAATTATAAACTGATGGCAGGTATATGCATACAACAAATGGCTCTGGACAATAATTATTGCTTTAGCTTACATCAGAATAGGATGGTAAAGTTAAAGGCTGCAAAGATTTGAAGATATGTGTGCAAGGTATAAAAATAAAGTTTAAATATTCTGACCTCAAGAATTACAGTTTTTTTAAGGTTTCTTACTTTTTCGAGCCTATTTTTTTTATCATATCTGAAGTTTCTTTTTTTTTATATATATATTTGCCGATTTGGAAGATAAAACATTTACGGTATAGCTATAACTAAGTTCCTCATAGAAGGTGAAAGAGTATTTTCAGTAACTTTGTTGGCCATTTTTTGTTTAATCTGCTGCTTTAACAAATCTAATGTACAGATTCATTCTCTCGATCTTTTTTATAGTAATGTAGGTAATGTGGCTTTTAATTGCGCCGAGAATGTGGTTACGTAAAAACAAAAAGGTCTATGGCGGTTACGTTTGACGGCAAAGCGCAGATATCGCCTTAATCTCCTTTATTCTTTCTTTCCGGGGATGGTTGTCAGGATTGAGATATCATCAAATTTCCTCCTGTTAGATCCGAAATGATACTATGCAGCTCCTATCTTGTTACACTGCTTTTAAACCATGGTATTAAAAAACTGGAACCAATCAGAATAAAAAAGAATCTACTGAAAGCCTCAGAAAAGATCATCAGTCAACATTTGATTTATTGTCTCTATAGAGTAGTTAAAACTGTATCGGGATATAAAGATATGAGGATAGATTAATACCAAAAATAGACACATGATGGTAAAGATTATGTACTTTATACAACACTGATCAACTGATGTAATGAAAATGAACACGTTAATGTTAACAGCAAACGGAATTCATAACAAAGACAGAGTTATAGACTATACTCTAAAAACAACGATCCTAACAGGAAATGTTGCATGTTAAAACATCTGTTATACCAATACTTATATAGTTAGGATTCATAGATTATTTCTATCCTCTTCACAATATATACATGCCTACCAAAATTGGATATCAAATTCCAACAATTCTTTGTTTTAGTTTTTCAAGTTTTTTTTTTTTTATTGCATTACACTTGCAAGTAGAAGCTGGAAGACATTTCGATGTGTCCTCTTTTCTTCACTTGCTTAATACTCAGATACGACCCCATTGTCTTAGGAAAGGAAGGCAAGGCTAAAATTGTTATAATTTCGAGGCATGGTCTTTTTCATATCTTATTTCTATGTCCCTTCTCTCGTTTCATATCCATTCTGTCTCTCTAAGGTATAGCATTGACATTGTGAGGTTCGTTTTTCTTGCCATTGTTTTTCTCATGAAAGAAGTTTGCCATCCTCTAAGCAATGTTCAGTGTGCACCATTATACTCTTCCAATTTCTTTTTCCACTATAATGGTTGAAATAACTGTCCTTTCTCCTCTAATGGCGCAATAAAAAGAATAATTTATTGATTTTTTTTTCATAAGAGATTTTGTGCTTTTCAATGTCGCACTGACAGTAAAGCAGGCCTATGTATACAACAAATGGGTCGCAACGATTAAAGTAGAAAAGTAGAACTTTCTTCATATTGAGAGGTCGATAAAGTCGAATGCTGTGTACATCATGCTAAAATGAAAAAAAAAAAGAACACGAAGCATTGATTGGGATGGTTTGGGATGCAGATATTCGAGCATTATGTGTACAAGACATAAAGAAACTCAAATTTTACCTTGTAGACATAATTCTCGTTGAAAGAAAGATATCATTTCAATGACATAATTATTTCAAAGACATAACAATGTCGGAATCTCGGAGCTTAGGTATTTGTTCCATGTTCATCGTGTCACCGCCGGCAACCAGGGACAGCCTGGTGGTAGTGTCGCTGCCCGGAAAGCAGTAGATGACAGGTTCGAGTCCCACTGGTTCCTTTTTTCCGACATGTTTGTTAATTTACAGATCAGCAGTTGCGATCTTAACAAATTTTCATTTTTAGAGGGAGACAAACTGAAGAAACTCAAACCTGATAATTCTTATTCTCAAAGCTTAATCATCGTATTCTTTTGAGAACTTGATTTTCCAAGAAATCCAAACTTTCCCGTTGCTGATCGTGGATGCTATGATGAACGCATTAAGGAATAAAATCTATAAAACGTCCAGTATGTCCAAAACTAACTTTCTGGACCAAATTCCTCCAGCGTATAAATTATATTGATGCTTTTTTCACTCTCTATTTTTTTCTACGCTGATTAACAGCAAAAAAGTCTAAGTTTTATTCAAATGCAACAGTGTGCTTTCTTTGTTTTTTGCTCCTCTCAAAACATGACATTTCAAGGTAAAATTCATTGTATGGTGTTTAAAAAGTACGACTGCTTTAAACTACCGCAAATCATAAAACAGTGCGAAATGCGTTTCACTCCTAAAATAAAACACCAAATCAAGATAAAGAGATACGATGAACAATACTAAAACTGACGTGTGCTATTCCGTACTTTGAACGACACTGTTGTAATTGAACCTTTGTTAGCGATACTCGATGGCTCATTACCCTCGACTTTGTAGCAAGTCCGTGGAATACGTAGAGCTTGAGCCAACATTTTTTTAATACACAAATTGATAATGTGAGTTTCTTTCTTGAAGATAAGCGGGATGAGACATCAAAATTAAAATCATCAAAATCTATTTTTAACTAAAACTGTTCTACTTGAGGTTAGCTCCATTGATATTAGTTTAGGCTCCAGTCTGTCTATGTAACATTAGTGTGTTGATTACAAACAGCGAATAACATGAACAAAAAGAGTGATATGGAGTATTGCAGAAAAGCTCTCCAAATTGCAGGAGATAATGTTGCAATCTTGCAATAGACACTGTAATTGACGCAATAGTACAGAATGATATGCTCATTTATCCGATACTGCACATCCGATCACAAAAAAAAAAAAAAAAATTCAACTTTACAACAGGTACAAAAAAGAATTGCATGGACGTACCGACATTTCTTGTTTTGCTCACGTGTTACTCAGATTCCACGTATTAGGTTGGAAAAGAAAAAAAAAAAGAGATAAGGAAGAAAATACGTATCATTTTCATGTATTTATCTATTCTAAAATTGTTACTATCTGTATATCCCCTTCTGTATCCCGATCTATGTCCTTATATCTCTTCACAACTGCGAGGGCAACCCGATACTGTGCAGTGTCCTTTCATGCTGTTGGTTGATTCCACACAATTGCCTCAAACAGTCCCAACTGAATCGAAAGAAGGTTAGGCAAAGTTTACATCATCGTCAATCACACTGCACTGCCGTGATCAACTTCACATGTGGCTGATATAGGAGACACCTTTTCTTCAACGAAGACACGCCATGATTTCAAACGGAATCAAATAAGTAAGGATTCTATGGTAAACAACGGACACTGCAAACTAATCACGGCCATCCAGTGGGAGGGGACATCTGTCAGGCAAAACTAGTTTAAAGACCGCAGCATTCCGTTATTAAATATCAACGAAGAAAATCAAATCGTCCGCACACACTTATGTTATGAAAGCGAACCTCTACAAATACGAATTGACGTATTCGTAACCCATTCTACCTCAAAATAGAGGGAATTGGGTCATATTCGGGGAAATGATGCTGCAAACGAATACAATTGGTTGTAATGTATCTCCCTTTACGTTCGTCAATCTACGATGAAAAGAAATATCAATACTGGATAAACGAAAACAATAGGTCTGTGGTCGGTGGGGAAAATATCAAGTTGCAGTGAAATTTGCAGTGGTACCTGAACATATCTTCTTTTCTGTTTCTTTTCTCTTTTTCATTTGGTGCTTTGTGTGTGTGTGCGTGTGTGTGTGTGTGTGTGTGTGCGCGTGCATATGCGGGTGTGTATGCGTGTGTATGTTAGTTTGTGTTAGATCTTTAATATCCATTATATTGGATTATATTTTGTTTATATTTTTTATTCTGATATTGTATTGATTTCCATTGCATCCATCCAAGTCAAAATCTCATAGAGGAATATACTAGAAAGAGACACAAAGTTTATGTCTCTATCTCTCTCTTGCATATATCTGCTTCATATTGCAGTCCGCCCAGCGTTTTTATCACATACTAGTAAGCTAGTTGGTGTCAGTCCCCAGTGAATGAACTGGTTATGGACACTTGACTTCAATTCAATTTTTGTTTTAGTTGACATTTTTACAAAAGATGATTTGCAATTCATGCGTATATCGAACAAAATTGAGAAAAATGGAAGTAATCGACGAATAAAGAGAAAAACTGGAATGCTAAATTGTTGGATTTTTTTTTCCGACTTTTTTTTTTTTGAGGATGAGGGGTTACAGGGAGTGTTTGTGAAACAGATATGTTACTATTTGCATGGGATATTGTTATATATTAAACGAACAAAGTTGGTTTGTACGTTGAGGTCATCGCAAGAGATCGATCGTTTTGTAATACTAAGGATCTCACTTTTACATTATCCTTGCTATCACTTTACATTCTCAAAAAGCTGTAGTAGAACAAAATCAATCAATCGCGGAAGCTTGATTTTGAAAACCAAAAGTTGCCGACAGAATGCTGAAACATTAAAAAGATATATTACGAATGTGAGTTATCCTCCAGATTTTGATATTGGTCATATACAGTAAGGTATTTGTTTTTTCTACTTTTTCTTTACGTAGGGAAATATTTGGGTGCAACATACAGATGATGTCCCAACCCAGCCCCCGGGACCCAGCCAGGGATGGATGAAGTCTGGAGGGGAGTGGGAGGGGGGGGGGGGTGAATTCAATTCGAAGGTGATTGTATAAAGTACTCTCAGAATTGTACCCGTTACCAAAGTGGAAATTACGCGGTTAAAAGGTGCACCGGACTCTCTCAGTACATTAATGTGATAATGGCACTTCGTGCTAATGTCGTGAATGTTGCTACGCTGCTGGACAGACTGCACAGATAAGTCTAGTGCCGACGGCCTGTGTCTTCTTGATGTTTACACCCAAAATGTAGTATCTTCTCCTGGCTTATTATTTCATGTTCACCGCCATTGCTTCTGTCTACACAGTTGTTGAGATAGTACCTTGTCATGGACTTGAACAGAGAGTCTGCCACTTAGGGCTTTAGCTGAGAATGTTCTTTTCTATTTTGAATCTTAGATGCCTGGTCGGACTACCAGAAGATATGTTGTTGTTTTTTTAATTTGGTGGCCCGACATCATTTTTTTTTGTATCCCGACATCATTTTTTTTTTTTTTTTTTTTTTTTTTTTGTAGCCCGAAGCTAGCGGAAGACCGTGTGGAGCCGGGAAATGTGCAAACGCCGGGAAATGTGCAAACGCCTGGAAATGTGCAAACGTCTCGCCGGGAAATGTGCAAACGCCGGGAAATGTGCAAACGTCGTGCCGGGAAATGTGCAAATCTCTAAATTTCATCAACGGGAAATGTGCAAACGTGACGCCGGGAAATGTGCAAATGTTCAGTTTTGCCGGGAAATGTGCAAACCATTCATGTCACCTATATTATGTAGAGATGGAAGAGAAACTCTCAATCAAAGCTGCGCACGAACCATTACCATCTTTACCACCTGTCCTAGCGACCATCTGTCTTGGTTTTTTTTTTTTTTTAATTACATTTTCAGCATTTTCTTGCAAACCCTACAACGAATTTTCACCAGATTTGGCACATAATATCTTAATGGTGATATGATCGTAATTTGTCAAAATAAGCCCCCCACACCAGTCCTAAGGGGGGGGGGGGAGGAGTTGAAGCCTCAGAGTCCCTAAACGCTTGATTTTTTTTTTCTTCATCTGTCGAACCGAAAAAGAAAGAGCTAATTAAGTTAGTGCTATGAAGACATTGATGACTAAAATTTCATGTTTGATTATGGCGGACCCAGGGGTGCCCTGCTCGGGGGTGAGGGGGAGGGGGATGGGTTAAAGCTTCACTTTTAACATCCCAAAAATCTGGATTTTTTTTTTTAAATCTTTTTCTGTCAAACCGAAAAAGATAGAGCTAAGTTAGTGCTATGAAGACATTAACGTGATTAATGAATTAAATTTCATGTTTGATTATGGCCGATCAAGGGGTGTCCAGATCGGGGGGGGGGGGGGTGATGGGTGGAGGTTGATATTCCACATTTTTAGCATCTTCTTGAAATATCTATGAGGGATTTTCACCAAACTTGACAGATAGCAAGATTATATGGTAACAGTTATGATCTTAATTTGTTCAAATGAGCCCCCCCCCCCCTTTCCCCACCGCCGAAGGGGGGTGGGTGGGGCTGCGGGGCCAGGGTTGAAGTTTCAGCGTCCCCAAAACTCTGGAATTTTTTAAATCTTCTTCTGTCAAACCGATAAAGATAGAGTTTAGTTAGTACTATGAAGATACAGCGTTAATGAATGAAATTTCATGTTTGGTTATGGCGCGGATCAAGGAGTCTCCAGATCGAGGGGGGTGAGGGCAAGGAGAGGAATTTTCCACATTTTCAGCATATTCTTGAAAAATCTACGATGGATTTTCACCAAAATTGGAAGATTGCCTCTTTACGGTGATATGCACTTAATTTGTTAAAATGAGCCCCCCTCCCATACACACACACACACACACACACACACACACACACACCGCTTAAGGGGGGTGAATCCTCGGAGTCCCTAAACTCAATTTTTATCTTCTTCTGTCAAACCGGAAAAGAGAGCTTAGTTAGTGCTATGAAGACATTAATGCCTGAAATGTTATTTCACATTTGATTGTGGCGGATCGAGGGGTGTCCTTATGGGGGGGGGGGGGGGTTGACGGGGAGGAGGGGGGATTTTCACATATTCTGCATCCTCTTGAGAAATCTTTGACGGATTTTCACCGAACGTGGGAGGTAGCATCTCTAGTGTGATAGAATCCCACTTTGTTCGAAGGGGCAACAAGTCCAAGTTGTTCCCGTTCCCCAAAGCTAGGTATATAATAAGACCAGGGTAGCCCCCACGTCATTTAGTAAGCAGACGTGAAATTTCATCAAATAGATCTACCTTCTAAAAATGTGATAAGAATGTGTTCTATTACTCTTGGTTGTATAGAAAATTTCTTTAAAAAGTATGTATTCCGGTTTTTTTTTTTCATATGTATAGGGTTTTCAATAAAATTCTGTATTCCACCCGAACGACCCCACCCCCTCGTCTTGGTCCCTTTCAAGTTCAAGGGGCGGAGATGGGGTGGGGGGGGGGGGGGGTCCATCTCCTCCCACCTTAGGGGTTGGGGCAGTGCTCATCTAGACAAATTAAGGTCATTTTACCAGATAAATACGCTACGCTACGTTTCAAGCTTGGCAAATATCTATAAGGGTTTCAAGAAGAAGCTGAATATGTGACAAAGGCACCAGCACTCTATTAGCTCCATCATTTTTGTATAGGTGTTTTTTTTTAAGCTGATATGATTTTATTATGCGAGGGATGCGTCTTGAGTTTTCAAGAAAAAGACAAAAAAATGTGAAAATTAAGCCTCCTTCCTACCCACTCCCCTTTTTGGGCATCCCTTCATCTGTCATAGTAAACTTGAACCTACATCATGCATTAACTGTATTTACAGTACTATCACCATAAAGATGCTATCTGCCAAGTTTGGTGAAAATTCGTCATAGATTTTTCAAGAAGATGGAGAAAATTTTGAAAATCCCCCTCCTCCCCCTGGTTACAGCTCGTTATTCCGAAGGTTCGTTATTCAGAATGCTCTTTATTCCTAAGATTCGTTATTCCGAAGGTTCATTGTTCCGAATTTCATTTACGGATTAACCAGTCTTCGGAATAACGAACCTTCGGAATAACGCCACAAATTTTCAGATTAACGAACCCTTTTTCATTTTTGGATTAACCCTAACTTACCTGGGCTATTTAGAGAGCTTGAATTCCTGGGGGGGGGGGGGCATTATGCCCCCCTTCAGATCTTGGCCGTTGATCGAGCGATCGCCGCAAAATTTTGCATGAACATAAAGCCGGATGTAATCTACAAGATTGTTTAGTTAAATTTTCAAAAAGATTGCATTTTCTATTTTAGATAAATTAATTATGCAAATATATACAAAAAACACATTTTTTGTAATTTGTCTGTAATTGGCTTATAAAAGCTTATGGAATGCTGATTTTTGGTGTGAATATTCCTAGTGACATTCCAAACATTTGTGCGTAAAAAAAAAAAAACAATCAGTATCAAAATTAATTTCTTATGTTTTTTATTGTTTTATCAATTTTTTTTTATATATTTCCTTGTTTTTCGAACTTTTGTTTTTGTAGTTTTTTCAGCAGAATTTGTCATACAAATTTTTTGAAGCATAGTTATATCAAAATAAATTGATTTCAGTCATTAAAATTAAAAATATGAATTTTTATATGAATTAATTGAAAAAACACAATTTGTATTGACTTTGTACACAAAATTACGTTTTTGAGCAATTTTGGGGTTGACGAAAAATTTTTGAAGGGGCGTGGCTTCGGAACGGTATGCCCGGGTGCGACAAATTTGGTCTCAAAAGTTGTGCGAGACTTGAAATTAAAAAGTCGGCTAGCGGCGCGGTCAAAAAAAAAAAAAAAAAAAAATTGCGCGCCGGAATGGTCGCGGAATTCGTCGAGGGGGGGGGGGCATTATACCCCCAGGTAAGTTAGGGTTAACGAACCTCTAGGTATAGGGACTTTGCGTGTTTCGGATTAACGACCCTTCGGAATAACGAACCTTCGGAATAACGAACAGTGCCCCTTCCCTCCCACCCTCACCTACCCCCGATCAGAGCACCCCGAGACCCGCCATAATCAAACATGAGATTTCGGTCATTAATGTCTTTACAGCACTAACTTTTTCGGTTCGACAGAAGTAAAAAAAAAAAAAAAAAAATCAAGAGAATAGAGACTCTGAGGGTTCACCCCCCCCCCCCTCCTCCTCGTCGGCGGGGGATTCAACTTAACAAATTAAGATCGAATCACCATAAATATACTATCTGCCAAGTTTGGTGAAAATCCGTCATAGATTTTACAAGACTAACGTAGTTCCATATTCTTCGGTTCAACAGAAGAAGATTACAAATTCCAGAGTTTAGGGACCTGAAGCTTCAACTCCTCCCCCCCCCCCCCCTTGGCAGTGGGAGGGGGTGGGGCTCATTTTACCATATAAGATCATATCACCGTAAAAATGGTATCTGCCAAGTTTGGTGAAAATCCTTCTTGAGATTTATCAAGAAGATGCAGTAAATGTGGACAATCCCCCTCCTCTCCATCACTTCCCCTCCCCCACCCCCAATCAGGGCACCCCTGGATCCGCCATAATCAAGTTTACATGAAATTTCAGTCATTAATGTCCTCAAGGCACTAACTTAGCTCTATCTTTTTTTTTTTGTTCGACAGAAAAAGATTTTTAAAAATCCAGAGTTTAGGGACTCTGAGGCTTCAAACCCCCCCCCCCCCCTTTTCGGCCGGGGTGGGGGGGGGGGGGGATTGGGGGCTAATTTCAATTCATAAAGATCATATCACCGAATGAGGCTATCTGACAAGTTTAGTGAAAATCTGTCCTAGACTTTTCAAGAAGATACTGACAATGTAGAACATCCCTCTCCTCCCCTCATCCCCCACCCCCCCCCCCCCCCCCCGCGATCCGGACGCCTCTGGATCCGTCATAATCAAATATGCAATTTCAGTCATTAATGTCTTCATCTTATAGCACTAGTTTAGGGACTCTGATGCTTCAATTTGAAGACTCCTTCCCACTTATGGCCCCGTGCCCTGCATCCTTGGATCTGCCATTAAACGTGAACTCCTGTCATCAATATCTTTAAAGAACCTACCTAGCTCATTCTTATTTGGTTATATAATACAAGAAGAATTTTGATAATACCGTAGTTCTGGGACTTTGAGGCCCCCTCCCCTTTTTCGGGGGGGGGGGGTGGCTACTATATAAACAAATTGAGATCCCATTGCCATAATCGTGCTACCTGCCAATTTTGTTTAAAATCTGTCAAGGATTTCATTAAGAAAATCTAAATGGCGGAAGTTCATGGGCAGTTCTGATATGGAGTTTATCTACTATCTTTATACACAATATCGCTAAAGTAAATGATTTGCACATTTCCCGGCGACGTTTTGCACATTTCCCGGCAAAATTGAACTTTTGCACATTTCCCGGCGTCACGTTTGCACATTTCCCGTTGATGAAATTTGCACATTTCCCGGCGAGACGTTTGCACATTTCCCGGCGTTTGCACATTTCCTGGCAAGACGTTTGCACATTTCCCGGCGTTTGCACATTTCCCGGCGAGACGTTTGCACAATTCCCGGCGTTTGCACATTTCCCGGCTCCACAGACCGCCAGCGTCAAGAAGGCAATGTCGCCAATGCCGCCAATGTCGAGATTTCTTATGTCAGTGAAGTCATATCTACAATCTTTGAATGCTGATGATCAGCTGATGATAGGACGCTAATTGTTATTAAAGTTCTGATAACTATAATCATGTACCTTGAATGAGCTCAAATGTATAGAGCAATTTAGTTGTTGTTGTTTTTTTTTTTTTGGTCTTGCTGGTGGCATCATTGTAAGAGCATTACCTCATTAGAACGTAAAATTTTGTTTAGGGGTTATCATAAATAAAGCATTTTATATTCGCCATATACGAAATAATGATTGACAAGATGACAAATGACGAATACACCAATTGATCAAATCTTAGGGGCATATCAGAAAGCAACTATGTAGCAACTATGTAGCAGATTTTTTTTTTTTTTTTTGGCGAAATCTTCAATATTTTCTTGATCATGATTCTAACAACACAAACTGAATTGTTTACTTTTTTTTGGAATTTAGAATTATTATTTTTTAAGGAATCTGTAGTATTAAAGGGCAGCTTATGCAAATTGCTTTCATACATGCCGTCGATGATAATATTATGATCAATCCATTCTTCTTCTTTTTTTTTTCTTTTCCTTATACCATCTCAAGAAATATGAAGAAAAAAAAAATCACACACACACATGTACCTTCTCAGGAGAGAGCACAGAATGAGGCTCATTGTTTTTGAAGAGAAGACGATAACTGCTTATGTTGCCTATGCAAAAAAGTGGAAAGTAGGCACATTATCATACCATATTTGATACGATGACAACGCTTCAATATCAACCCATCATTCGTATGATAATTTGACCACATTTAGCATGCAGAATAGGACGTGGCTTTTCTCTTCCTCTCTACACACGGTACCTCTGAACTGATAATATCCACAATCATATCATTTTGCCAGGATGAAGCACTGAATCATATAATTTTAGTATCAACCCAATGCTACTCACCTCAAAGTATTATTCGTATATTCATTTTACCTTAATTTACCATGCAGGTTATGAGGATGTGGCTTTTATCTTCCTCTTTATACGCACTATATACCTCTGAACTAATGATACCCACAATCATATTACTTTACGAGGATGAAGCACTGAGTCGCATAATCTCAGTATCAACCTAATACTCCACACCTCAACCAGGTGAGCTAGGGGACGTGACCTCATCTCAAGATTTGATAACAATCGAACGTGAAATATAAAGAACGGCGGAGATTGCATTTCGTCGGAGAAAGCTATTCTTGTCATCTTGTTCAGCGCAGCTCGGGTCGACATATTTGTTACCTCGGCGTGGCGTGTGCCCTACAGGTACCCAACGGACATTATTCAATAAAGCTAGATGAAATGTCGAATGATGGCGGTAAGGAATACCTCATGATTAGGTTTGACGAAGTCTTCCATCAACGTTCAGCGAGAGATGCGTGGATCGACTGCAGCGGCCTTGCATCGCAATCGCACTTTGTACCACTCAGATGTTAAAGGCAAAACGTAGTACTCATTAAATACGCCTCCAAAAACCGTTGTAATTTACTCTACACTCTTCGAAGGGAGCATCCTTATTGAAGATCCAACTTTGCACCTTTCTGGTCTGAAAGGTACAAAGTTGCACCCGTAAATGTGCTCCCAGTGTGACATTCGTCTACACCTTTAAAAGGTGCAAATTTGAACTAATTTTTCTTATTGTGTAAAATGGAGATATAATATGCATAAAGAATGTGTGAAACAACGCAGTGAAACACAATTTTAGTAATACAACCAAAATGCGAGATATTACCTCAAAAGCTACGCCGGCAGCATTGAAATCTAAGAGCATGTCCGATCGTGGTTGCTACGTGATGTCTTATATTCGGTCACATCGTTTACAATATATCGGACCATGGGGTATCCCTCGCGTGAAAGTGAATCGCATGCAGCAGCCTGCTAGCTGTATGCGATTTAGCATTACTACTTGAACACGATTCGATTATCACGCAGGGGCCTTTAGAAACGTTCTGTGGAGTCATCCCACGAGCTTGACACCCACTAGTCATTCGGCCCAGGGGTTAGACATTGAAAAGAGGTCCATAAATCATACACCAACGAGTCAAACAGTCCACGAGTCATATAGCCCAAGAGCTAGACGCCAAGTTAAACAGGCCCATTGATAGCTAGACATTAAGTAAAACAGGCCCATGAGTTCGACACTGGGCAAATAAGGCCCATGAGCTCGACACTAGGCAAAAAAGTCCATTAGATCGACACTTTACGTACATTAAGATCCGTGATGTAATGTCGAGCTCGTGGGCCAGACAAGCTTTTGGAAAGACCGTTTCGATAATATGACAAGCAAATTTCACAATGGTGGTGGATAAACTTCGAACCCTTGTGAGAACGATTTTGTAGCTGTGAAATATATAGCATCGACTGCAGTAGAGACTATGCATAGTGTACGCCGATGGACATTGTGCATCGTCACTGAAGAAAAAAACCCGAGTTATAACACGTTTTTGTTAAAGAAGGGTATTTAGGCCTATAATCATTACTTACTTAATCATTTCATTCATTCATTCATTCATTCATTCATGTTTTTATTTTCATTTCTTATCAATATACATAGGTAATACAAACGTCAAATGATAACATATCTTGTAACATATAATACATCTTGTTTCATAAAGGACTTGGTGGAAACGAAAATTGAGGGGCTGCTAAAAAGCGAACTTGTACAGTGCAGTCCCCTCACTTACTCACGTTACATTACTACAATACATTAATACATAGCCTGCAACACTTCAATACATGTACCGTACAAGTTAATCATTGGAACTATATACTTTTCATTACATCGATGGTAACATGAGGCAAAACATTACGGTCAGATATCTCGTGGGTTGACTTAAGTAACTAAATAATATAATGACGACTGTTGAGCAATTAAAACATAAACAGAGTCAAATCAAGTCCTATGGTAATGATATGTTCTCACTAGATTAATATCACAGTAAAACTGTCAAATGCTGTCTCTGCTGATTACTGTGAACGGCTGATGATCTAGGTTAATCGATGTGACAACTTAGTCAGTTAGATGTTACTCTCTTGTCACAAAGACACTACAGTCACTTTTGAGATTCTTCTCCGGCGACCTGTTATATACTATAATTATGCATATTGTGTGGACCAATATCTTTCTCTGTGAATTTCATAACGTCATATCTCCGGGTAATTCCGTGTGATTAATAAACTAATGCACACAGACTTCAAAAGAAAAAAATCTGACAAATGAGAGGAGAAAATGTTACCCGGCTGTTTGTTTGGTTGTGTCCCGATTTGTTTTGCTTGTATCAAAATCTGACGTGGTATTCCAATTCAACAAGCAGCTATAGGTTGTCATTATACCTGATTGTGCTTTTATCTCTTAAGAAAAATATTTGTGACGTGAAGAAAGTTACTTTAAATTCCAATATGAGATGTGTCCGGGGTCAGCATGTACTACGGTTTCGAATGCATTAACGATTGAATTGGCCATAGCGTATTTTCGATTTTCTTCCCCTGTTTCTCTTCCTGCAATATTACGTTTATTACGTAGGTCTAAATGTTACCTGAACTTAATCGAGATCGAGCAAGGACTGCTATGCGTTCAGGTATAGTTTCGGGTAATTTAAATATCATTGAAGATGTATCTAAGAGTATTCCAAAATGCATATTAGGGCTACTTGAACCAATATAGACGGTGGAGATGGATATACGTGGGACTATTGATTTAGGGTAAGACGAAAGCCTGTCTTTACAAGAGACCTTGTGAGCTCTTAGGCTGGATTTGAAAACTTCCCTAAAATGCAGTGCAGTTCCACTGCATGTTCAAGTTGATTTCGATAAATATAGTAAAATATTTTCCCCTACTCATTCCATTCATTTTTTTTTTTCATTTCCATTCACGCTCATATAATTACACACCACGAAAGAACGGTACTTGCCATGCAATGTAATAAAAATCAAAAAAAAAAAGAAATACCTCTCGTTTCGTAGAAGGCTGAAAATTAAAATGTAGGGGCTGCTATAAAAAGCGAACTTGTATGATGCAGCCTCCTCAACTGCGTACAGTGCATAACTACG
This sequence comes from Diadema setosum, assembly GCF_964275005.1. Taxonomy (NCBI): domain Eukaryota; kingdom Metazoa; phylum Echinodermata; class Echinoidea; order Diadematoida; family Diadematidae; genus Diadema; species Diadema setosum. The sequence goes on from NC_092695.1 coordinate 26,759,548, forward strand.
ATATGTACACAATATTTACAAAATAAGTAAACAAAGAAAGCTAAACAGCATACAAAAACATACTTATTAATATATCTCTGGTAACATGACGCACGCAAATGCACACGTACACACACTAGGGAAGAACACACACACACACACACACACACACACACACACACACACACACACACAAGATAAAAACGACAAAGACAATGATACAAGCGTGCGGTCACCCGGTAAACGGTAAAACAATAAACAGTAAAGGATCCGAGGGAAAGGAAGCGGATATAGAAAGAAAGAGAGGGGAATGGAATAAGTGAAAGGCTGGTCAGCACACAAACGATGCAGGACGACACACTAAAACTTCTTAGTCAGCTGGACTACGCGCCTCGCTCTATCTGTATAAGGAATTGCATATAAGTTAATGGGCAATTTCCTAAAGTGTGTACTTTCTATAAAAAGAAAAACCCGTGATATCTGCCTCAGAAATATTTAAATGGATAGTACAGTTTTGGTTGAGAGAGGGCTTCTGGTTTCCAATGTTTGTTTGTTTTTTATGAGTTCTTAAAAATGATGAGATACCTCTTAGGAAATATGAAAGAGCATAATTTCTAGCAGGAATTGAAATTTTATTTGATGAAAATTGTTTTGAAATGGCTGCAATATCCAAATAAAAGCGACTCTCATAAAAGGTGAGACCCACCTCTTATGAGGGTCGTTTGTTTTACTTTGTTTTTGAATACCTCAGCCATTTCAAAACCGATTTTTATCAAATAAACTTTGAATTCCTCGTCGAATTCTATACTCTTTAAACATTTCATAAAATGGTTTCTAAGTATCTCGCAAAAAGTTAAAGGCTGAATTCTTACCTTAACCAATACAGTACCACCACTTTAACGTGTCCATTCTTGACCTTGTAAAATAAGAACAGTTTTACATTATAGGAAAAAGGATCTTTGCCCGCGACTGCTCAGAATTCGAAGGAACAAAACCACTCCAATTGAAGTTCACCCCCCCCCCTCTTTATTTTGTTTCATCCCGGTCCACAATTTGGAGGGCTAAGCTTCCTCTACCGTTGGAGAACGGATATTTTCAATTCTGTAGGGATTTAGAGATGGCGGGCGCACACTTCGACGTGATTCGATTATGGCCCATGAAATGCATCGTGCCGGGGAAAAGGTGGAAGGTACAGCCGCGCCGGCTGGAGATATTTAATAAACACGTATTACCGTCTGTTATCTCGATCTATACCGTAGTAGTGATCCATAAATAAAATCACGGGGGTTCTCACCAGCGAGAACGGATTCTGTGTCACAGGTGTTGAGGGTCCCATCCTTGTATGGCCTCCGGCATAGTGTTATCTAAGACACTCAAGGTCTATGGAGTAGGGAAAGGTTAGAATACGGCGTGCACAGTAGCTCGTGTAATCATGATGTAACGCGCACCACGTCCGGAAAACCACGTTTTCATTGAGTGTTTTTTTTTTTCTTTCCTTTTTTTTTTTTAAGGCGTCCCTTCTAGCATATTCAAAGTTAGTTCGCTATGATGTATTAATTACACATCTACATTTTAAGATTCAGAATATTGCGATTCTATACTCATTCTCAGACATCCAACTCTTTATCTCCATAAAACCAACGGCCCATGAAAGAGAAAAGGCAAAGGAAAAAAGAATAAACCACCCTTGATAGTGTTTCGAGAAATGATCTGGTGAAAATATTCACTGAGACGATAAAGAAAATGGAAAGGTGTCAGCTTGATTAGAGTAGAGAAAGGAATGCATGTGCTCTCAAACTTGCTTTCTCTTTTTAAATGTATTATGTGTAATACCGCCACTACAACACTGACGACAGTAGAAAGATATTTTGAATTCCAAGCTAGATGTTTATTGAAATTCTCAATTGGTTCCCCGAGGGTTTTCGTTTTCTATTTCCAGTTATCTCCCCTAAGCAAAGGAATCATACCGATTAAGGTAGCAGATATTGTTTCCGAGACCCACCATTCAATATTCCTTCTTGCGATAATGTGTCCCAGCTCTCTAGCCACCTCCGGCCTTTAGCCTGTTGCTTGTAGATGATCGGCCTAGATGACAATTATGTATCTCAGTCTATTGATGTGTGCGAGATATATTTCAGATGGTATTATTTGGGAATAGTCACGAATGAACCTTTGCCGTATCCTGCATATTCTCCGACTGAAATGAGAGCTGTCAAATTGAATTGACGATTGCAATTAAAGAAAAAAGAAAAGAAAAGAAAGGTGCCTCGGGAAACAGACATTGAGCACCATCCCACTTGACGAAACTTTTCCACTATACCATGTGCTTTGCCATGGCATGGTCGCCCAATTCTCTGCATTCCTACATCATTCCATGTGGTGTAGAATTCCACAGTTTGAAATGTCAGGGGTACATATGCCATAAATAGAATTATCAGAGGAAACTCACACACACACACACACACATACACACACACACTAAAAAATGACAGTAGTAATCGCGTCCGATGTAGATTGAGTAGCAATGTCAAAGTCAGAAACAAAGCCGAAATAAAAGTATCAGAAATGAAGCAATAACGCGGTAAAAACAATACAGGTTGTATTTGGACTGATGTTTACATAGATTTGATATTCCCATTGCATTTCATCCCTGAAGTTTTACCACTGCTACATTTTCCTCTCATTTCCCAAGCACTTTTACTTGTGTAGCGAAATAAGTTCATAAGGATCAGGGGCGGATCCAGAAATTTCGTATAAGGGGAGGCGCCATTACAAAATTAAAAGGGGGCACAGGCGGCCCATTTTTTTTTCTTTTTATTTCTTTTGTTTTAACAAGAAATAAAGAGGGGGCACGCACTCGGTGCGCCCCCCTCTGGATCCGCCAATGGGGATGCTTGATGAATATGTATAAAGAGTTCTCTAAACACATCCAATAGTTGTATTTACCTGTGACCCCCAATTTCGACGACGGGCTGTCATCTTTCTCAAACGATGGGTCGTGGTTAGTAGTGAGAGAGAGCCAGGACCTATTAGAGAGTTCATCTGGATTGAGAGACCCCCCCCCCCCCCCACACACACACACAACATGAACCTGGCTGAGGGGGGGGGGCATACCAACTGTCTGCCATTCACGATGGCGCTATCAACTCGGATGTCACACCTGGGTGATTGCTGATTGGAGCCAAATCATCAGTTGCCGATTACAATAGCCATCTTTTGAGAAATACGACAGCCCGTCGACGAAACTGTCACAAGTAAATACAACTATTAGATACGTCTAGAGAACTCTTTATCTACTTTTACTTGTGGCACATTTAGCTACTTTCGTTTGTTAACACATTTACGTTTCTGACAAGCATACATTGTTCATCCATGCAAGCTGCCAGCAAGATTAAAAAAAAAGAATTAAGTTACTCTAAGGGATCAAACAGTTCCCGAAATGAATCCGTATGACGGATAGTGTGGCATCTTTTGCGGTTTCTCTGTTCTGTATACTTGGTAGTTAAGAATAGCCAAAACGACACTCACTCGCAGGAGGATAACATTGTTGGTGAATATCGAGAAGTTTTACATTAATCAGTGATTACGTGTATGCCCTTATTTTTAATAGTAAAGCCCGCTTAATTCAAGCCCATGCATAATCTATATCAAAGCCTGCTCGTCATCATATTGCAGGGTGGTCAGACGCTTTCGTCTCACCTCCCTGATCATAACAAAGCTTACCCGACGCCTACCAGTCAGTAGTGGTAATTAATGCTTGCCCATAATGATTCCAAATGTATAAACATTACAAATAAATAAAATAATATATATATATATATATATATATATATATATATATATATATATGATGTAAAAAGGACAAAGTCCCTGAAAAAAGAAAACAAAAAGAAATTTTGATTTACGTGAATTCAAAATTAAAGTGAAAAAATAGTAGTTCTGGTAAGGTTTGAGAACCCGTCTTGCACCATTTCATATTTGCTTGCAATACATCGAAAGAGGTTACAAAGGAATTTAACTGGCTGACGCGATTTGCTGGGATGATGAGTTGTTTTTGGAATATTTTGAGATCAAACGTGTAGAATAATAAAAGTCGGTATTCCAGAAGTATCTAAGTAAGTCGGTCTCAGGGACAACTCGGCCCTATTTCAGACAATTTACACGCAGTTCGTGATCGCTATATCTTATACATCTAGGCGCACGTTCATTTTGTATATACATGTATCATGCGCGCCAAAGAGGTTCTTTGATGTGCGCGTTGTATCAATTCGATCCATAACTGCGACCAGGAAGAACACGAAGCGCTCCCATAGTGCAACACTGTACGATCCAGAGGGACAACTCGGCCCCGCGGTCAAAGCGAGGTCGAGTAGTCCCCTACCTAGTTAGCCTCACCTTGGTCGGGTAAGTTCTGAGATCGCGACTCCGGCGAATCTTTTGGTGAGTATTTCGCATTTTCGTCGTTACCCAAGGAATATCTTGTTATAACAGCGTTATTCCCCACATTTCTTAGGAATACGTGTCGATTTGGAGCGAAATTTGACAGTTTTGCAGGCGTACCAGAACTATGTTTTACCTTTAACAAACTTGCCTATGCGTCTTCGGGTATCCATAAAGCTAGGATAAAGGTGAAAGGTAGTGCTGAGGTACTTGTAAGTTTCCAGCAGGTATACAACTCACCTACGCATATCTGATAGAAACGGACGAAAATACATCTGAGTAACTATGTCTCCTAATTTCTGAAACTCGACAGTGAATCAAAAGGTATGTTTGAACTCCTTTTTCTAAATAGGAAAATGAAACATTCGATAATGCTCTTAACATAAAAATATTTCATTCATTTATGTACAAAAGTACTATAAATACGGCAGTTTCTATTCAGTAAAAAAAAAAAAGGTTATGTGTTACGATCATTGCAGTGAATACATTTTAAGCCTTGAATCTGACAAACGGCAAATTCACTTTGAGGGGAAGGTGCATGGATGGATGATGGATGTGGACATTGATTTGAGTAACGCTTAAATGGTATGACTATATTAGAAATTCCATCTTCCCTGAGGATTATTCCAGAGCATCGAGTCTCGGAGATGTTTTGCCGTGGTTGGAGCGACGCCAAAGTTCGCACGCGTGTACATTAGCAATGATGCATCAACCGGGCGTATCTTTTTCTTTTTTCAGTTGCGGCTAATTGAAATTTGTCATGGTCGAAATAATTTCAGTGAAAGTCCCTTCATGGCAAGCAGGACATTCACCAGAGGATTCCTTTCCTCCAAATAGAATTTTCTGATTAAAATTTTCCCGCTGATGGAATACACGCAACCCTTTCGAGAATGCATGTATTCCACAGTGGATTCAACGTGATAGAGGAATGTAGGTATACGGTGGCGACTTGTAAATCACAAACATGTATAATGTTGTCATTGCATTGCTGTCCTGAGCGTGCTTTGACTTCCTTATCAATCACCACATACTTCATTCACAGCCCCCGGCCTACAACATGAGCGATGGATAAGGTTTGTGATGAAAAAAAAAAATGGAGAGCCGAAATTCATAGCCTAAAAGGTGTGTGTGTTTTTTTAATGGAAATTGAGTCTGTAGTAGGATGAATATTGTGAAATCAATATCGCAATCTCTGAGTGGTTGTTGTTGTTGTTGTTGTTGTTGTTGTTGTTTTGTTTTTTGTTTTTTCTCCCCCGCTCTTTCCCCACCCCCACTTCTCAAGCTTTGGATTCAAGGAAATACCACGGAAAGACTTGAGCCGTCCAACATTGTCCAAACATGATTGCGGAAATCTTTTTCTCCAGGGACTCTCGATATAGATCCAGAAGTGCAAATGATATGAAACACAACGATATACGATATCCAAAAGCTCTGGAGTGTAGAGAAACAACTCTTTTTTTCAGTTTCTAGTGCGTATATATTTATTGGGGCGGGGTTGACGAAATGTCTGACCTGCGGTGCATTTGAAAATTTATCACGAATATACTGTTGCACGGGGGCAATGGAACAGAGCAGAGGGAGATATCTAATAAAGCGTTATTGCCTGCCTTGTGAGGGTAGCCCGTGTTTGTTTTCTCCTACACTTCGGCTCTCTCAGGGCTGGAGGGGGAAAGATTCCGTCAACGAAAATGTCAAGCCCTCGTCCGAACCACTCTCTCCAGTGTGTACCAGGTCAGTGAGAATTGAGGAGCGAACGGAAGGTAGCGCTGCAAATAGCCAGTACTGTATCATGTCGCTGTCCAGAAAGTGCTGGTAACTTCTTGATCATAACAAAACAACAAAACACTATTTCTACTTACGTTTTGTCTTTTTTTGTTTGTGTGTGTGTGGCTGAAATGACTTCTGAGACAAGCAATATTTGTGTGTTGCCTCCGGTGATCACTTACATTGTTTTTGATAGAAATGTTAAAACACAGTCTGCAATTTCAAAATCCACATCCTACGCCTACCGTGATTGAGTATAAAAAGTTTGTGTATCTCTATTCATAGTTTCGATACATGTTACTCCTAAGCGTACCTCCTTACGCCCTAAAACGCAAACAAGTTCTCCGCTTTTATGGATTTCGTAGACGATAGTGATAATGAAGAAAACACAAATGAATTATAGAGAAATCACAAACATCAACAGCATCAATAACAGTATCATGCTCGAGAAAGCTAGCGCAAACATCCGGCTGTCCTAAAATGTAGCACGAAGTCACACTAATTAATAGATTCAGCTTACATATCCCACCGCGCACCTCTTCCACTTAATATGTCTAGGCGTGTAGATGCTTTTAGAGGAACGGTGCAATAATGTCGCAGAGGGGATAAGCTTGTACAGTGTCGAAGTTCTACAGGCATGAATCTGTCTCCATTCTTATGATCGAGTACTGTATATTTATACAGAGTCCTAAAATGGTTTGCAACGCGAATCCAATCTTTCGTCTCATCAACAACAACAACAAAATGATGTTGAAAACTTCACTCATACAAATTAATGGGATGTACAGGAAGTTAGTGGAAGTTTAATATTCGGTAGCAGTCTGAGTGTGTGCAATGTGATAGCGCATGTTTTTGAAATCACGGTACTGCATGTACGCATGGTCCTTTGGTTAGGTTAATGGCTGAATAGATGAATGAAGACATGAACTAATAAAATGTATGTATTATAGAAACATCGATCAACGAATGAATTAATAACTTAATCAGTGGTATAAAACAATAATGACGATAACAACAGTATGTAAAATAGTAAACAGTTCATGTATGCATTTCGGGGTATTGTACCGGTATCCAAAAATTGTAAATCCACTCTCTGCGTTGCCGCTTGCCTTCAGGAAATTATCAGTACACTGAATTACCTCTTGACCACAGAAATATGTATTGTGCATGGGAGTATGATACCAACCTTAGGATAACACATGGGGATTCATTCTCCAAGATGTCTCACTAATCTTCTTCACAATCTCCTTTAGATGTGAACGTGTTATTCAAGATGCCGTATAGAGAAAACTGTAGGTAAAGAAATCGTTTCGCGGTGTAAGCAGTGTAATTGTTTTTATTTTACTGACTTTTTGTTCTTTCAGAGTGGAATTCATGGTGACCATTCAAGTGAGTATAATTAAGCGTGATATGCAAATAGGTCTTTGTTACTCCTCGTCCTCGATACCCGAAAGTTAATCTGACTCACTTAAGTTTTGGTGGACGTCCGTTTCAAGACGATAATTCTGAATTATTTTCCATTCAATTCCTACAGAAAACAGCATGATCTTGTCAATAGTATTCAACCCTCATGAGCTCACTATAAACCTCATAGGCTGTAGTGTGTGTGTGTGTGTGTGTGTGTGTGCGTGTGTGTGTGTATGTGTGTGTGTGTACGTATTTGTGTGTCATTGTGTATGTTTTTATCTTCATCTTTATGGTTAAAGATACAAATATTTATGAAACGGTGAAAAGTGATGTGAACAACATTGATTGAGACTTAAGATAAAGACGCACACACAACAACAACTGATTGGTACATCCAGGAAAGGACGACACATAAATCATCCATATCCCGTATCCAAGACATTTCTTATGACGCCGCTGATCTGCAAATATCAATCCTTCATATTTTGATGACATTAACTGCGTCGTAAAAGATCGTCACGCCTCAGAATGCGGCACCAACACGTGTACAGAAACGAGTGCGCCCTCCAAAAGTCTTGTGACGATAGAATCAGTGTCAATATCGAATTCATTTATTTCATTGTTTGGTTGTTGTTGTGGGGGTGGTGGGTTCGTTTCTGTAGTGTGCATTATGTTCGCAATGTCCCATGAGCAATAAAACATTTGCAGAAACGTTGATCTTCAATACAAAACCTGTGACATTTGGGGGTAATGTAGCTGATAGTGAATGTATATTGAGCCCGTCTATACGCTTACATTCAGTTTCCAAGAGACTGACAACAATTCGAAAAACACGCCACTTGATATGTTTGTAACGCTTGTCGTTCTTCCATAGAATATGCCGAGTGTATCAGTGACTTCCGTCGTATGGGAAATATTATATAGGAGAGGGAAGCGAGCAAGATTGGGATCCGCATTACTTCCAATTTCTCCCTGTCAGAAATGGTGTCATGTAAATATCAATTGTCTGCACATCAATCAGTTTCTTCTTTTTTTTCTGTCTTTCTCTCATTTCTCCCCGTCTTTACTGTACAATTGATCAGTAGAAATCTACCAGTAGAAAACATGGGCATCACACTTGATATTATGCATTAGGCAGCTGCTTACGTACTGTGCATCACAATTAATACTATGAAGAAACAAACTTAGGACGTGTCTCTTTGTCTGTTCTGAATCCATAGGAATACTCTTTGGGTGTTATCATAGAGTTCATTTCTGTACGTGCCGTTCTTCAGGGAGCTTTAATACTTTGCTTTTCTTGTGTATTTTTCCTACGATATGACTTTTTGTAGTTTTCTCCTACTTCCTGTGCATGATAAAAGCTTGATATTTACTTTTAGGACATTCTACTTTGACAAGGGTATCCAAGGTAAGCGACAACTGGATTGACGATTTTTTTTTTTTGGGGGGGGGGTCGTTGTTGTTGTTTGTTTTGTTATGACGACTGTACCACAGCCACATAATCGTAATGCCATCAGTTTTGCATGTCTATGACATCAACGAATGCCAACAAAGGATATGAGTGAGTTGTCGAAATCAACTACCAAATAAAGCACTCTTCCCAAATAGGGGGCTAAATGTAGAATAATCTAGCTGCGTGTGTTTTTTTTTTCCCTCTCTTTTTCATTTTTGGAGTGAGTAGGGTCGTGATAATTAGTCGGGTTTACCGTTGTTGCCGTGTTTTGGCCTTTGGGCTATTCTTTTTTTTTTCTTTTTTTTTTGTACAGGGCCATACGTTGGACTTTTACTGGTATTTTGTTTTCTTGTTTTTACCATAATATATCAAATTCAAAACAACACGATTCCATAGAGCACTCGCTAAAGGTGCTGTTCGTAAAATATTGCCATCCAATGATTGGGACTCCATTTTCCAATGATCTCTTTCCTATTCATCGCAGCGTATCTAGAACATTCCTTCCTCGAGGTCGCACTCATCGCGCATCTCGATCTCCCCTCCAAGGAGTTACACCCGAGATCGCCGGAAAACGATCGCATCCAGAAGACACGGGAAGAAATATGATCGTCCGGGTCCCTCTGATTAGCGATTCGTGAAAAGTGCAGGAAAACATCCCAAGTTTGTTGGGATTTCTTACAAGACCGATGCCCAGCGGAATTCCCGGCGTAAGGTTACGCCATATTCCCGTAACCCCTTAAGCAGATGAGGCTTATTACGGGGTCCATTCTTTCTTTACATTTTTTTTTCATCTTGTTGTTCTTGCCTTTTGTGACGGGACACCTTACAATCGACACGATGATCTCATTTTTTCCATTTTCTTTATTAATGATGAAAGCTTGCTCTAAGCAGATATTTCTTCTTCAGTGCTACTGACTTGGAACAACTATGGCAGATCTTCACTGGGCGCTTGATAGTAAATGATGTGAGTAAAGAGCCTTACGGCTTTCATATACCAGCTGAGACCGGCTGAGACGAACCCAAACCGGCTGATACCGCCTTATTCTTGGCTACCTGATCTGGAATCGATGTTCGGTAGGGACAGTCGGCGTCATACTTCGGATGAGATTTGTGTAAGCCTAGAAAATTTCGTCCGTTTTGTTACAATTTTTCTTTCATGAAAAAAAGTAGATCTTCAATGTCCCTATTCTTTACACTGCAACTTTGCTGTTAATCGATGAAGCCCATTGTTTACGTGGTGAAGGCACGCTCTCATACGGGTGATGTTCCCAAATGCCTCAATGTTCGCTAATCCGAAAATGAAATAGAGTTCGGTAATCCGAACATTGGTGTCTTATTCCGAAGGTTCGTAAGTTCGGAAATGAAATAAGGTTTGTTATTTCGAAGGTTCATTAATTTGAAAATGAAAGTTAGTAAATCCGAAAAAGAAAAACACGTGTTCGCGAACCTTCGGTTCGAGCAGATTTTACTAAACATCATACAGACAATGTATTTATACAGTGTGTATATGCATGTAAGCATGCATGTAAAGTTATTTATGAATATACGTGAACATATGTGTTTATAATAGTGTGTGTTATGTATTTGTGTTGAGTAACCAGATACCACTATGTGTCTGTATGATAACAAACCATTAACGTAAACAAAACGATCGAGCCACAAAAGGGAGCCATCAAGTCAACTATTTACTACGTTCCCGGCATCGCCTCACGACACGGGCGGCCAATAGCTATGGAAGGCCATCATGTCATGCCCGTCATCTGATAAACTTTTCCATTAACGGCCAGCGGAAGATGGCTTAGTCAGGTATGGTAGCTGGAGAAGAAGCGGTCGCGGTGCCTGTTGGCTACAACTAATGAAAAGCAGATCTTATATCACATGGATTGATGGACACTCATATTCCCTTTCACTTCCGTATGAAAACACAAGCCTTCAACTCAATCGGAGCTGTCCCAATCCAGCCCCCACTTTCGATTACAGTCCGGCACGTTTTTTATTGACACCGCGATTCCTGAGCGTGGGCTCCGTTTTCTATTTGTGAGTTTCTCTTTTTTCTTTGGGGGGGGGGGGTGATTGCTTTAGCTTTGTTTGCTGTTTTTTTAACCCATCGTGACAGGTTATGTGTCACCTCTTTCATAAGATAGCTTTCAGAAAGAGGGTGGTTAATATCCCTTGGTACTGAGAGCAGAATCACTTTGTGACTGCGCAATCACTGGGAAGAATAAAACATTTTTATCCAAGTAATGGACAGCACGTAAGTATTTCAAAGTAGCATACAGTTTCAAAAGAAGCCAGCAACAGTATTCGTGTTAATAGTTTAAAACACTCAAAGCGGTAAGAATTGTCTCCGTTCTTCACGCACCACCACCATCACACCATTTCGAGATTCCCGCTGTTCTTTGCGTTGCTTGTGCAAACCAAGTTTCAATTATCAGTTTGTCTGTTGTTGTTTTTTGTTTTTTGTTTTACTGTTTTCAACTGTAAACTCCGCACAGATAATAAATAATATTGTTATTGTTTGATCATTACAACGTTGCTACTGCCTTAGAAACATAACTGTGTTTCATCTTAGGAGGAGAAAGATTTGGTCCCTGTCACAGGAAAGGAAACTGGCTCACAGGAGTGATGTGCATATTTCCGAAGGTTCGTCATTCCGAAACACATAATTTCCATATGCCAAGATGTTCGTTAAACCGAAAATGAAATAGGGTTTGCTAATCCGAACGTTTGTGGCGTTATTCCTAAAGTTTGTTCATCAGAAAATTAAATAGGTATGTTATTCTGAAGGTTCGTTAATCGCAAAATGAGATAATTTTCGTGATTCCGGAGGTTTGCTGAAACGAAAATGAACAAGGTTCGTTGATCCGAAAATGAAGAGAAAGTGGGCATTATATAGGTAACCTTCGGACTTACTAACTTTATTTCGTTTTCGCATTAACGAACCTTTGGAATATTTTTTTTTTTTTTTTTTTGTATCAACAAGCCTTTGGAATAACATACTTTCGGAATAATAAACCTTCGGAATAACGAGCCTTTCGTCATTTTCGGAATAACGAACATTCGGATTGACGGCCTTTCGGAATGACGAACTGTAACCGGCTCACAGCACCTCTTTGTCAGTGCAGGGCGCACACTATACCGACAGAGGCTGCTCGCTACCCTTACACTGAATTGAGATGAAAGTGTATGCCTCCAGAATTGCAGTCTACCATTTTGATCGTCTTTGATCCGATAGCAAAGACGCAATCACTATGATTCTGAAATGCCATGCGTAAAGTGATTGGAACAATATCAAAATTAATCATAGTTATGAAACTGACCAGAATACTGTGCTGTGACGAGGCTAACATCAGAGATCATATGGATGATGACGATAGAGTTATGGCTTCTACATTCAATAATGACTTGCTTGAATGATTTTTATATGTCGCCGAGAGAAAAAGTTTGTTTGCACTGTTCCGAGATGGAATGACGAGCGTTAAAAATAAAATAAAACGAAGTAAGTTAAAATAAAACGAAAAAGACCTTGAATTCAACTAAATCATATCAAAATAACATAACATAACATAACATAACATAACATAACATAACATAACATAACATAACATAACACAACACGACGCAACACAACACAACACAACACAACACAACACAACACAACACAACACAACACAACACAACATAACCTAAACATAACATAACATAACATAACATAACATAACATAACATAACATAAGTCCATGTCTTGAGAGAAGTACTCTTTGGCATTTTTCTCTTCCAATTTGCACTTTCATGGTCCTGTCAATCTTTCTGCCAAGGTTAAGATCCGTGAATTTGATTACATCTATAGAATTTTACAGATGGCTGGGTCGCGACAGAGTGGTGCAAAGTTTAATGCACGTATACAGCTTTGGTTTATTTTGAAGAAGTTCGCTTCCTTTTCTTGGCTTATGCCATTATAGCCGTTGAACTGTAAAAGCCGAGAATGCCTTCATTTCATTGGACGTCGATATCTGTTTCTTTTATCTGGTTGATTTTCTGTTTATTTGTTTGTTTCTGTTGCTTTTATTATTGCATAAATTCATCGTTGCATTTGCGAATATTTGTCAAAGTGCCAAGAAATTGTAAGAGAAGAGTGATGGAAAGCAGAAAGGTTGTGAAGTTCAATTGCTAGGTATTACGTCGAGGAAAATGGCAGACATTATTGCGCAGGTGATGTTGTTTATGAGATCGATCATTGCGGTAAATAATGTGAAGAGTGCAGCTTAACATTTGGACGCGTTAAGGTTCTGCGAACTTCCTGTTATTTCTGCTCTCTGTGGGCTGTGAGCCGTGTAATGCTATTTCATGGTGGGGGAGAAGGCTCATCTTTAAACAGGAAATAAGCTAAAAAGAAACAGAATTGTTTGACAGTGTTGCTATCTTTGCATGTTTGACTCGTTTTCAGCGAGTCGAAGAGGAGAACCTTCATTGCATTTCGCGCATACAGTGAATCGAATACTAGTATGTGTGTGGTTATTCTTAAAAGGACTGCTGATTAGCGTTTAGACATAAACCCTCAGTGAATGAATTCGTTTTACACTCCCTAACTCTGTGTCTAATTAGCTTACCATGCCAAAAGGACAGAGGGAGTTATCTCAAACTATGGTATTGCACTTCATAAAACACTGGACAACGAATGCATCTTCCAATAAGTCTATTCATTTCATCAGGTTTTAGCAACTCATAATTTTTGCGAGCTTTTCAAGTAATGACAATTTTCGGAAGTTGTAATTTCTTAAACTGCATCTTTGGATCGGACCGGATACCTTCCTTATTGTTCCTTTATTCTTGGCTCAAAGTTCTGCAGTCGGGGTGACACTAGTCCTAGTGCCTTGATGAGAAGCAACTTCCAAGCAGCAAGGCATTTCCCTCCATATTTGAGCATATTATCTGGGATTAGTCGTTTGAACTCATGCAGCGACACGCTTCACGTGACCCTCTTAAACGGTGGCAGTCGGTAATGCAGCTGCCACCGACGGCATACTCTTTGCGCCGCATGTGCCTTGATTCGGCGCTCCAGGACAAGAGCCGCCCTTTACGGGAAAGCGAATTTCCTGTGAATGATTTTTTCAGAATCGACAACACTCTGCATGGCTATTGTATGCAGAGAATGCCTGAAGGTAGTCTAAGACAGGGATGTAGAGATAATCTGAAATACGATGCCATGGGATATTCGTCCGGTACTCTCTCTCTCTCTCCCTCTCTCTCCCTATCCCTGATCGTTGAGGTGAGAGGACTTTTATAACTGATTCTTTAACCCCTTCTGTGCTTCTTCTGTGCCAATACTTCTGTGCCAATAAGTCAACTGCGCACAAATTTCGCACACAAACCAATGAACAGGTAATTAATGTGACGCGCGGAGAGTTAAAGAAAAGTTTTGGTCGTTGTAAAATGAAGCAAAACAAACAATCTGCAAAATAAGCCGTTGCTATCCAAGTAGGACTCGTTCTTATTCCCGTTTTCAGAAACCAATACCGGCTCTCAGAGGAATCGCATAATGTGAGTGAAGAAGTGATTGTCCTAAAATCATTCTGACCTTTAGTAAAGCCAGCTGGAAGCGTACGGCATTAAAACACCACGTTTAAAGACCCAAACCCAGGGGGACGCCATGGAGTACCATGGGGACCGTAGTTGACCGTTGAGCGTACGCTTCAATGCACTTATTCGCTGACACGTGACTGACGGGCGCTATTCGTGGTTTTCGAGTGACCGCAGTGGGCAGCGAATTCAGTCGGACCACTCATGCTTCCCCACGCTATCGTGGCTTTAAACTCAGTAATGACCCATTGACACCAACAAAAAATCATATATCTTTTGTAACGCTGACGGAGAAAAGAAAATGAGATAACTTATTTACCTCACTGATTTTGAAATGCGATAATAGTGTATCAGCCAGGTGCACGCATTCACATTAAGGAAACACTTTGAAATCTGTATATTAAGAGACAGAAACTTTATGCAAAACACTGTGTAGAAACTGCATCAATCCTACGAATTAAAGGGATAGATAGGTACTTTACATAATTCCAACTTTCAATTTCTATTCGCAGTACCTTTCACTTACAAGTATGACACAAACTGAACACATTAACGTGTCAGACATAATGTAGTAATCAATATTGTACAGTCATACAATTAACAGATAGAAATTACCAGCTTTAATTAAATAATTACCAGTGTCTATGCAATTTATAAAGGTTAAAAATAGTAATTTTGTTGGAAAAATCTACTGAAAAGCTAATAACCTTACGCAAAAATCATAGGTCATTGTTGATATATGGAGGATCAGAAAAGTGTATAGTTGTTGTGGTTTTGTCATTGTTCTTTTTATTGAACTGAATCATTTGAATTATTTTTCTTGTACCAAGCAAAACAGAGGAATAAGACGCTTAATCAGACTGCTATGATCCATTTAGAAGCGACGAGTTTAAAGTGCCATAGAGGATAGTAGCAAGATAGGATAGGGTCAAGATTAACTATAGATATGCTCCTCTAAGGCATGATCGCAAAATGCTTTCATCATTCAACTACTCCTATCCTATGTCATATTGATACATAATTCTTTATTATAATTCTTTATGTTGCACTTATGCTGTATGTAAACGATAATGAGAGAAAAAGAGATGAAGAGACTAACAACTACAACGACTACAGGAGAAACGTCACTGGAGGATTCAAAAGATCAACATAATAATTATAGAGAAATCGTGCTGTTTGAGCACATTCACCGCAGAGCGTATACCGAATCTCGTTAAATCAGCCGAATACCACATGGTCAAATGCGTTCGAGAACAAATCAAGACTGGGCTCAACACTTTAAATCATGCCTCCACTCGTGATGTGGTACCATTTAGATACGGTCGGTGGCAAATTGATATGATTGATGGTCAGCTCGCTGTCTGTAGAGGCTCGATTGATGGTATTTAGGCGTGAGTTCATCCCAGCGACATAAACCAAAGTCACCAGCATGTTAGAAAGAACCATCCCTAGAACTTCGGGTCAATTAAAAAGTCTGGCGTGAAAAGCTAGCCATTAAACGCCGTAAAACATTAGCTTGAAATGAACCAGTGTACAAATCAAGACAAGTGCAGAGACTGCCGAGAAAGAGCAAATAATATAAAAAAAGGCCTGAAGAGACTAAACTTTCTTTTAAGTTAAACGTACATCTGATTTGGAGAGAAGGTTGGGGAAAAAAGACGGCAGAAGGAACTTGGATTTAAACAGAATACCGAGTAGTAAATCCAAGATCCTTTTAGATTTGATAAGGAAAAGAAGGCCAGCGGTATTAGCATCTCACCACGATACAACATCGTGCTAAAGAGGACAGGGAGAGAGAGAGAGAGAGGGGGGGGGGGGACGAGAGTGTGAGGGGGGGGGGTAGAGCGAGAGAGCTTGGGAGAGAGGAAGAGAAAGACGGGGGAGGAGAAGGAGACGAAGAAAATTCCCTCCTCTCGATTCAGCAAAGGGTTTAATTCCACGTTGCTGCGGCATGCAGTATCAGTTCTCCGATTGACTTTGAGCCCCAGATACGCCAGAAAATTCTACACCACTGGACATGACATTGATTTTACTTCATCCTTTGTCAAAGCCATGCCTAGGAGTCTTAGCACATAACAGTGGACGTTGAAATCAAGACAGTAATTCGTTTTCTTGGGCTTGTGTTTTGGATTTCTTCTTCTTCCTTTTTTTTTTCATGAAGGCAACCAAAGGAAAACGAAAACAACCCTGGGAAGTTGCTTCGGCTTGGCGAAAATATCGAAGAAATCCACGCATGTTTTAGCGTTAGAATCCTACCGAGCACTTTTCATCGATTGATTAGTTGGTGTGTGTGTGTGTGTGTGTTTTGTTTTTTTCTGAACTGTGCAAAGGCTGTTTTCTATCCGGCTTTGGATCCCCCTCCCCTTCTAGACGCAATAGCAATAAATGTGGGGAAAACGAGACAACTAATTGAGAGGGGATGGGAAGCACAACTTTGAAAATATAAATGACATCAAAAATTTGAAAGTACAAAGCTATCTCTAATTCAATTTATATTCATCGCCATAATATTATGTTTGAAGTGAAGGCGTCGGAAAAGCAAGTGTGAGAGCGATTTTCTTGCCCTGATGGCCAGCGGTCATGTATGCAAAGTCAAATATTCCACTATCACTTTTAGAATCATACGCTGTCTGTAGTATTTCATCAAATGAAAACATTTAGTAACAAAATGTAGGTGATCAAAACTTGTATTCAATCTACGCTCTTCTACCGTGGTATCCCGTCTAATCATTTAAGCTGGTATCTCACTGAGCGGCGAACGTTTGCGAACGTAGCGAATTTGAGATTCGCCAACTTTTCTGACGAATGTTTGCGAAAAATCAAAGTTCGCTTCTGCCATTAGCGACAGTTAGCGACTTTTAGCGATGTTTAGCGACAATTAGCAACACTTTAGCGAATGTTTGCGAAAGTGTTTGCGAACACAGGTGGCGACTATTAGCGAATGTTAGCAAATGTTAGCGACAATTTTGCAAATGTTAGCGACAATTTTGCAAATGTTAGCGACAGCAAATATTAGCAACTGTTTGCAAATCCTTTGCGACAATTTTGCGAATGTTCTTGGACCTAGAGAAGTACCAGGCGATTGTGTATAGTAAGACCCATAAAACGACATAAAACCTTCCACTGAATTCAGATCTCTTGTGACAACCGTTCAAGATGGATTTCCAGGGATATGGAAATAAATTTCTGCCAAGAAGAGGCTCAAGGTGTTGCTATCCTTGAAGAGCTGCTTTGTCAGGCTGCTGCTACAGCTTAATATTGTGCAGCATAAGAGAAATAAAATAAAGAAAAACAAGAAAGGTAGAAGAAAAGAAAGAGAGTCAGAGAGTGCTTGTTGCAGAGGACAGACTTTAGTCAATATGAAAAGCTTTTGAAGCAATTACAATCATGATGGAGATGTCAAGAGCTTCAAGAACTTTCTTAGAGTGGAACCTTGTCTGTTTCAGAAGCTTTTATATAGGAATCATGTGGTTACTTGTTCGCTAGCAGTGGCGAATCATATAAAAATGTTAGCGACATCGTATTACGACCGTTTGCGAATTCTTACGAGTGTTTTGCGAATGTTTGCGAATGTTTGCAACTGTTAGCGAAAATACAAATTCGCAGAGGTTCGCAAAGAAATTTTGAACATGTTCAAAATTTCTTTGCGACAAGAAAAACTGTTTGCGACAATAAAAACCGTTTGCGAACTTTCTTGCGAATGTTAACGAACCTTTTGCAACCGTTTACGAACCCTGGCGAATTCCTAAATTCGCTACGTTCGCAAACGTTCGCCGCTCAGTGAGATACCCCCTTTACGCTAATACACAATGATCTTTCTTTTTTTTAGATAAATATTGCCGTTACGTCGCAGGGGTGTTGCTTGTCTTTATCTAAAACACACACAAAACAAACAAACAAACAAACAAACAAACACGCACGCACGCACGCCCACTGACACATGCAGCCCTTATCACCCAACCTTGTTTCCAAGGGATTCAATCAGAACAGTTTTCCGTTTCTCGCAGTTTTGTGGGATTATTCTTTTTTTTTTTTAAATCAATTTCCGCTCGAGGGTGATCATTCTATACTTCTTTGCTTCGCTCATCTCATCGCACTTGGCGACAGCTGCTTACTTTCGGCCCGAGACCACCGTCAATGGAGGACTAATGTAAGTCAAGGGTAAATGGTTTTCAGCGGCCCTAGGTTTTCCTCAGTTATTGATGACAGAGCGCTCCGAGCGATGCTGCAATGATTGAGGACACAGGACCTCGTAGTTCATTCCAACGCCGGAGCTTCGGCCCACAGCTAGGCGGCGAATCCATCGCGATCTGGGATAGCATCGCGTGATCAATGCCAACTTATGCTGCTCGACAGTTGATTGTGTTTGAAGCTTACTATCTAAAAAACATGGAAAGGAAAAACAAACAAACAAATGTAGCCCAAACAAGAATTTCGACGGAGAAGAGCTTGATACTAGCTGACATACCTAAAACGTCCACAAACACACAAAGACACACACTCACATTAAAAAAATGTACACACACACACACACACACACACGACTTAATCTACATTGTATCTAGTGGACAGAACAAAACACAAATAAAAACAATCATTATGACCCTACCGAGTAACAAAATTGAAAAAAAAGTACAGAGCTGTGCTGTTCGATATATATGTATATATCTATATATATATATATATATATATATATATATATATATACATATATATATATATATATATATATATATATATATATATATATATATATATATTATATATATATATATATATACATACATACATATATATATATATATATATATATATATATATATATATATATATATACATATATATCGAACATGTATATGTATATGTATATGTATACTTGCATTTATATGCGTGGAGGTCAGTAACATCGAGAGTCCATACATTCATAGCCAGCACCAGATAGTCTCAGTACTATAATGAATATCAAATTGCAAGGAGGGCAAATATGGGAAGAGAAATATTGGATTGAACGGAAGATAATTGAAACGGCAACTGTCATGTAAGAATCTTCAAATTTGTCCTTTTTTCCGGGGGTGGAGTTCAATTTTGCACCGGTTATCTCCTGTATATATTCTATGATCCTGCTTTTTATGGAGCGGATTTCGAGTCCTATTTTGCGAGAGAATGAATGAATTCTTTTTCCTCCGTGAACCTTCTACCTCTTCCTTGGCTCTCGTATACAATACAGACAATATACTTTTATAAGTGACGATACGAAGATGTATATATGTATATGTATATATATATATATATACGCATTATGCACAAGGTTAAATTCAATTCAATTCAATTCAATTCATTTATTTTCATTCTTCTTTTTCCAACAAAACATAACACAGAATAAATCAGGAATTACATCATAAACATAAACATTCGACTTTGAAAAAGATAATTGATACAGATAAACATAAAAATGCATACTGAAAAAAAAAACAATACAAAGTTATGCTTCAGTTGAGAAAAAAAAATTGAGAGGTCCACTAAAAAGCAAGCTTGTATACTGTGAACCACTCAATTGTAATTGTAATTGTACTATTCTAACGTGATATCATGTTAATTGAGGGTAATATTTTAGTTTTTATTTCGCAAAGATCAAAAAGAAACATGGACCTACTTGAAACCTTTCATAACTAAATGCTGAAATACATACATATATATCTATCTATCTATATATGATATATATATATATATATACATACATATATACAGGCCTATATAAATACATAAATATATACATATATATATATATATATATATATATATATATATATATATATATAATATATTATACATATAATATATATATACATATATATATATATATATATATATATATATGTACAATATATATATATATATATATATATATATATATATATATATATATATATATATATATATATCAGCCTCGTTGAATAGAGCACCTCTTTCTTTCACCTCGTGCGAAATCTCGTACCATTGCACTCGTGACCATTCACTATTTGTATACTAACATCGTGCTTTGTTTAGGTTGCCTGCCGCAACTAGAGCATTATATTTCGACCGTCACGTCAATCCCTCCGGCAACGTGTTTGAGTGACAGACGTTGTCCATGAAACCATGGAGTCATGGGTTTTTGAGTTTTTGTTTATTTGCTTGGTTATTGTTGTTGTTGTTGTTGTTGTTTTTGTTATTGCTTTAGTTTTGCATAACCTCTAACAATCGGGATTCCGGAAAATGAGTTTAATCTTTATCAGTCATCACACGATGAAAATAACAACCAAAAAGACAAACCTTTAGATCAGGAATACGTAAATTCAGGAATCTTTGCTAGGTACGTAGAAGTTTCAATATGTATGAACACACACACACTAGCTTGGGCACTTAAAGGAGAAAGTATTCGTCATCAAGTTATTTTGAAAAAAGCAAACCCTCATCACCGACTGAAAAAAAAAAAGTAGATTGAAAGAAAACAACTGTCGAGGGAGACTTTTGTGACGCTCTACTTTCTAATCCGAAGAGTAATCTACCTAACTAGCCACGCATACACAGGGGCGAAGATTCATTCAAAAAATACGTGTCGTCCCTTCTCTTTATGGTCCGCTGGGGCGCTATGCACGAAGCTGAAAGCTACTTAGCCCCGGAAATTATTGGACGGCGTACCAGCCGAAAGGGCAAGCAAACATTGAAACGCAGAACAACAACAACAACTACGGCATGGACGGACCTGCATGAGATTGTACGAACCCGGATGTGGAGATGAATTTCCGCTTGAATGGATCATCCCTTTCAGAGCAGACTAACAGTATGACTGGGAGCTGATATTGGCTCTCTCAAAGCTTCTCAAAACGTACAAGGAAATATCGAAAACATGCACGAAACTGCAATTCCACTCCAAATTCAGGTTGAATTTTGTACATAGAGTGCAATTGGGCAAGTGAAATGGTGCGAGTTTTAATCGAAAAGGGGACAGAAGTATTAAAAGAAAGTTGTGAGATTTTAGAATGCTACGTGCCCCACCCCCCATAGTAATACATTTTACCGTAAGTACGCATGCAAATTTATATTAGCTTCGTGATGATTTCATCGATAGCTGTCCCACTGGTGTTCTTACAAAAATATCGTTAAAATCATCTCATATTCACTATTTGATAATCCCCTTCTTTGAATTACCGGTAACTCAACTGTAAGGAACTTCAGAGAAAAGTACCTTTTTAATGTACTGTAAAACTTTAAGCACGAAATGGATGAAGAAATCCGAGTCCCGCGCTATTAAATTGAACCATAAGTTGAATAGGAGAAAGTAGGGATAACGTACACGTTTGTGAACAAACTGTTACCTGGCAAAGATGGAAAATCAATCAGAATCCCGCAAACACACCGATACGACTTGATAAGTCTCCTCGAGCGAGTAATCAATACATTTAGCATTTACTGAAATTCAGCACTCCACACGCATTTTTTAGCAAAAAAAAAAAGTACCAACGATTTCGCCTTATTCAGTTACCATGATTACAGTTTTTTCCCCCTCTTGGATATACCCCAATGTATCCGATTCATATTATCACCTGTATACAGCCGGTTGAAGAGCTCTCAAATTCCACTGCAGAGTCCACAGCTGCTCGTTCTTTATCTACCACGCCCACGGGGGAAGAAGGGGGATGTGTTCATCTTCTTCTTAGGCACTCTATTCCATCGCCAATCCAGACGATTTATATAAGTTTAAAAGAGAATCTTGTCAGTTACCTTCCGGCGTGATGAATCTGTTAGAAATTCTAGAAACCGGCTTATTGTTTTTACGTTTCTAGAGACGCGTGTATACCGTCTTCAGGGATATCAGTGTACTTGAAACGAAGATAGATTGATGTATAATACGCGTTTATAGGGAATAGCCTGCCTGTTTTGCTTTGGTTGTTGTTGTTGTTTCTTTTTTCCCTTCCCTCGTCAGAGTCAGAAAGAGGAATTTCGCTCTCACTGTTATACAGATAAGAAAACCGGAATACATAGAAATACTTGATTGGCACATTCAAATCCTTCATCACTTAAACTGTTATGCAGTGATTTCGTTTTTATTTTTTTTTAAATCTAAATACAAAAGTCCAGTCGCATGAGAAAACCTCAATAGTAACTATTGGCAGGTACAAATGAAGATTCTGTCTCGTTTGTTGTGTTCGACTTTCATCAAATGCATTTTAACCAGTAATGCATCATTTGATACTGCACCTATTGTATGTTTTATGCATTTTGAATTTTCTCTTCGCACTCAATCAACCAATAATCTATGCACATGAGTGGGGAGAAATATTGTAAGTCTATTAAAGCTATGGAGTTCTGGTGATTTCTTTGTTGCTAGATTTCTACTTTTTCATGTGAGGTTATATTACTCTGCCTCTTGGTGATGTACTGCGAGTTACACAGGAAGATATTCTAGGCTGATATTTGCCTTTAAGATGAAAGTCTGTGTATATGCGTGTGTGTATGTGTGCGTGCGTGCGTGTGTCTGTGTGTGTCTGTATGTGTGTCTGTCTGTCTGTGTGTCTGTGTAAGTGTTGATGATAACCTTTTCAGAGACCTCTCCAACAGTATTCATAATTTTGAGCGTTCCGTTTTGAGTTTGCATACTTGTGATAGGCATTGTGATAATGGTGAGCTATAACTGTTATTTCGACGAGAAATCAGAATCACTCTGACTTGAGGGCAGCCAGAGCGTTCCGACTGTAAGAATATGTCGTTTCCCGAGAGCTCTGCGGTGCAGTATAGATGAAGCGCTGGTTTCATAAACAGTGGATTTGACGGGGAACTATGGTTGTACCGCTCTGCCCATCTTGACCCAGATGTGAAAATGGGTCTCTGGCCGCGTTCGAATGATTATATAGCAAGGGCCTCAGCAAAAATGAAAGATTATAATGACTCTCGGAGAAGTTAGATAAATGACAACAAACAAACAAAACAAGTGTTTATTCACGTTAAGTTCCTATCCGTGACATTCTGGATGCAGGAGAGGAAAGGAGTATTGCAATCCAGGCGAAGGAAGAACGCCAATATATAGAACAGCTCAGACGCACCGAGCCAATCTTTCTTTACCACACTAATTTCCATACGGCAAATGCGTGGCGCGCCAAAAGCGAGAACTTCTGTTGCGGCCAGATCCATTTCTATTTCTGGCTGAAACTACAGACAACTCGACCAGGCATGGAACTCATTTGCTCGTATGTTTTATATCGAATCCGAAGGATTGTTTTATTCGCAGTACTTCGATTCGAGCGAGGTCACCGGCTTTCCGACTGTGGTTGCAGTTCGATCGGCAGAACGTACACCGCTGTCTACGGGTCGGCAACTCCAATCAATACCAACCATGGTGGTTTGTGTATACGTCGTATTTGCCGCCAAAATACACTTGAGCATTTTTGCGCAGGAAAGCAGATACCCTAGGGCAGATACTCGCAGTTAGATTCTTAGTGTAGCGGAATTTGCGTCCTTGCAAAACAGTGTCACCGTATCACATGAAAAAGAAAAAAGTGATCGACGGAATATTATGAACCCGAAGTGTTACCAACCGGTCACTCGAGAATTCATGAACTCTGAAGTTCATATTCGGTCTTCTCAAATTTGAATGGAATGTGACTCATTTTGGAATATTTCAAATTGAATTGATTAAACAGATCTCAATAAAAATTATTATGATCGATCTGCGCGTTATCAATTAGGTGCGAATTTTGTAGGTTTACTTAATCGATTGACTGTTCGACAATTATTGTTCCATGTACAAACTCTGATATGTTGAAAGTCGATTCAAGACGCTTACTTAAGACAAGACTGTTCAGCTACTCCACTCACCACTGTAACAGAAAACCTGTCTGGGGCGATACCTGCACGCAATCATATCGATCAATGACATGTTTTTATGTAGAGTCAGAAACTTCCAGCTGATCATAAACATATAAACTGTGTGTATGATTCTAGAGTGTAATAATGTTAACGTATGTTAGACAATATAGTCTAAAAAAGGATCGGACGCCTGGTAATTTTACTGTCATTTGAATGCTGTTAAAAATGTTTGTTTTTGTGATGTCAACAATTTATATGCCATATGACTTATAAAAAAAGGACAGTGTTTTGTTCTGATCAATAGAAGAAATACACAAAGTAAACATGGGGCGATCCAATGACAAATATTGACAAACTTTTAACTCTTTCATAACCAAGAGTTAAGATAGATTACGTAATGAGCACAAATTTGGCATACATACCTATGGACAGGAGATTAAACTGGCACCCAGAGGGTTGATAACTTGATAATAACCGCACTACAAAGCTCTCTACTATCTCTGCCGACAATCCAGCAAGCAGTGGTTGCCGCGGGTTTGTGACCAACGAACAGTCATCGCGGCATTTGTCATCTGTCGCTGAATACAGACACGTGAGCAATGCATGGTTCGGATGTCATGTCAAAGCATAAATAAGCAAACAGACAAACACACAAACAAACGGCGTGGACATGAAGAACTCGACTCAGTCACTACAAGCTCTACTGAACCCTCAAAACGAAAATTAGATGCGATCTGTTCAACATTCAAATCAGATGTTTTGTCCATCAGCAATGTGGATGCAACATCTGCTTGGAGTCACAAGACGCCCTGTTATATCTGAGGATGTAATTCGTTTCTTCACTGTATCACTTCACGCTTGAACCATATCAAGATAACATTTGCATGTGTGTGTGTGTGGTTTTTTTTTAAGGGGGTGGTCTTTTTGTTAACTCTTATGTTATACATTAAATCCTGTCGTTTATACAGTCTAAAATCTTTAACATGGCCAGATCTACAAAACGGCAACCATGTCCCTTGGAAAAAAAAATGTGACGACAACAGCAGCAACGAGATTCATATTAAAAAAAAAGAGAAAAATGATGGCCCCGTTAAAGGTCACTGCTGTTTATAGGTCCTCGAGCAATGCTTCTCATCACGAAAACAGACAAGTATCGGCTGAAACAGATCACTTGGAAATTTACCCGCCTGTCATCTATAACTAGTAACCCCTGCGGTGCATATGATCAGGCCCGCTGTCTCCATCTTTCTCCAGCTCCGATCTCCACCATTTTACGACGAGAATCCTGCCTAAATACACTCTCCTGTCAGTGTAGACGGAAACTAAAAACCTTTTTTGTTTGTTTGTTTCTCCTTCGCTGTTGTTATTTTAGTTATTGCAGTTTACCCGCGAACGATCAATCGTATAGGTCTCAACTTCGATCGCCTAATCTTGAGACGATTTACTGAGTTTTAATTCATTCATTATGCCCAGACTTGCCTGTGTCGGGCATCAAATAAATTATATCGGAATTTTTAGTTGCATCTCGGACTTACCATGTAAACGGACGAATATATAATATTATGTAGACTTTTTTTTCCACCGGCAGCGTTTGAACCGAGACATAGGCAAGAAGAGGTTTAAAAAAAAAAAAAACAGTGGAAGAATCCATACTAATGGACTGGAAAATAATTACGTCCAACAGTCCCGTTTGGATCAGCTGGAAATGAATCTAAGCGTCAAGCATACGTGTTGAACAAATTTACAAAATCTCAGCGGTACAACTCTTGCCTGTAAATGGTTACTTACAATCAGAAATTGATAGGACGTCACATCAGCTCCCCTTGTCTGTGAATAATTATCTTCTTGGGGGAAATATAAAGACAACAGTATTTCGTTCAGAACTATACGAGCTACGAGCTAAATGACCATCGACATTTAGTGACGAAATTGTAACCAAGCTGGAGGTGTGATACCTCCTCGGTGCTGACTGGGACAGCCGCATTATGCAGCCACCTGAGTTCCTCGAAACCTATTATACTTTCACAGTCCGGGGAAGGATGGGGGGGGGGGGGAGCTGTGATGTCAGATATTAATGAAAGCTGTCATGCTCCACTGGTGTTAAAAGGAATGGAATTAAGGAAATGAAATAGGCGGGTAGGACATTTAATCTGTGAGCCGAGTTACAGTCGTAAGCTGTCATGAGATATACAAATGCATGTACACACTGTTCGAGGTTTCACACTTGCACATTTCGATATGTCACTTTTCTGTACTATAAAAATGCTGAGAATATAGCACAACCGAAGAATTCTTTGGGGTGTAAAGTACCGAAAGCACAACACTCTATACCACTCAGGGCCGGCGCAAAGGGAGGGGGGGGGGGGGGGGGACTCCCCACTCTTTTTTTTTTCTTGCAAAATACATAGGGTCTTAACACTTTTTTGCTGAAAATATAAGACTGGACTTCTTGTTGTTCGTCTTTACTTGTTAGCAGCCGATGGATATTGTAAGAAGAGCAACAGCAAAAACTGTGAATCTTGTCGCCCATTAGCCCCAGACGTAGCACCAGGAGATAATGTAAATCCCCCCTCCTTGTTTTTTTTTTTTTTTTTTTTTTTTCTCCTTGTCAGCCGCTTAATTCCGGAAGTGGCACCATGCAGAAGGTAATGATAAGCCTTTTTTTTAAATCCCGGAAGTGGCGTCAGAAAATGTTAAGTACCCTTTTTTGTTTGTTTGTTTGTTTGTTTGTTTGTTTGTTTGTTTTGTGCATCATTATGGAGTTAAACATTTATTGTTTAAGGTATTACAGCAATCATTAATAGATATGCACCTTCAAATGTCATTGAACAAACAAAGAAACATGAACATCAGCCAGTGTCATAAATTGCAAGAAGTGTTCTGACACACTGAAAAAAAAAATTGCTTTCTCTTCACTGTCGGGTGTTTTTGGGACACAATCAACTGTCATCCAAAATGTCTTCCCCCATCCTCAACATGAATCGACGTCCCTGTTCCCGTAAACTAGGCTCCCTCACTTAGTGGTGCTTAGTAGTAACGTAGTCCTGGCCCTGTCACTATCATAACTAAAGCTCACTCACCATCATTGTCATCGTTTCCGTTATACATTATATTGTCCAAATCGTCTTCGGAGTATCAATGACAATGGTTTGATTCATAACAGGTTGAAACGAATATATTATACAGAACTCGTGTTACCTCAGAATATAGAAAAGAGGAATGGATTTTCATCTTTATATTGCTATAAAAGTCTATAAATGACTTTAAAAAGTCTTCCTTTTATTCAAATCTGTAGGAGGCAAGATATCATGTTGTGCCTATACGAGAACAACCATCTTCCGGAAAAGATTCATATCACATCACAAATATCAGTAGAGATTTTCTGTCTTCTATATTTTTTTTTCTCCCGGAACAAAGAGCCTTCGAAGCTGGAAAACACTTGATACGGCCATGTCATGTAATAGTAGTTGACAAGCTTTTCTTCCTGTGCAGACGTGAAACTGCATTCCTTCTTTCCCGCTTTTGAAAAAAGAAGGGTAAATATGTCAAATATTGACGTTTGAGGAGAGAGCCCCAGCAGCCTAAAGAGCATTTAGAGGATGGTATCTGCATCTATTACACGGTTAACCTACAAAACATTGTGATGGTGTCTGTTCGTGATCCTTGGTTTTCGCTATAGGTCTTGCAGCCCATTTTCGTCATCATTTCATTCAGTTTTTAAAGACGTGTTTTCAATTTCATCACGGACACTCTGACGTGTGCGAATGCTAGTTTCAATTTCGTCTGACTTACGCTCCAGCAATTCGGGAACACTGTCATTTAATTTCGTTGTTTGTCTCCAGCTTTTGTCAAGTGCAATGCAAATTCGTCGACCGTAGCAGCTGAGTACGAGACAGAAAAATTAATTTTGCCTATTGGCAATCATTTTCGTCAAAGTTGTACTTAAAATAGTCCCCCAGATACGTCATTACGGTCTAATGCTGTAATTATTGCTTGATTAGAATTGTTTATCCAACACATTTACGTATCATTAATCACACATAAAACACATTATCATTCCTTCCACAGCACTCGCTCATTTATATCTATCTACTCGACAAAAACAAGGCAAAGAACTCACACAAGCTTGTACAGTGGCAAACTAACGTAATTGAATAAAAATAAAATGATAAGATAAATGAAGCAGTTAAAACGTGATTTTCACATGATGTAAGTATATACGTAAAACAACGGACTTTTCAACATTCTTGGTTGAATAAAGTCTCCTTAAACATAAAAATTTATCACCACATATACAGTTCATGACGTCATAAATGGTTGAAGTTCTGGCTTACCCTCCACAATACTATAGATAATAATATAACACTTAACGAATTTGAATTACAAAATAATGAATTTGTTCGAAAAAATAGCGAATTTGAATGAATTTGAAAGAATTTGAATTCTGATAATATGATTGACCAAAAACAAAGCAAACTAATATGAATGACAATTTGACCATTGAGGGTAGACGAAATTGAACCTAGGGTATGATAATTATGATAATCATGATAATCATGATAATTAATGATAATTAATGATAAATTTCTCTCTCAGGAAAGGTGAAAGAGAAGGAAAGAAGAGGTGAGGGAAATGAGAAGGAAATTAATCTTCTTCTTTTTTTTCCCCTGAGGATCTAATCTTCTTTCGGTATGAACACGAGCTTTGCACTCTTTTTACTAGTTCAGCCTGATCAACATTACTTTTTTTCTTTTGCTCCTATAGCTTCGTCAGAAAGCTGTCGCTGTAACTTGTAAGCTGTAGATTTTGCACTCTTTTTCGTGTGAGTTTCAAAATGTCATCTGTTTATAGCGCCGCCCCCCCCCCCCTCTAATCATTAGGACTGCACGCGTAGAGTGAAAGTGAAGTGAAAGCGAAGATGAAGTCTTTTTGGGTTAATATATAGAATCGTATACCTCATTCCCCCCCCCCCCCCTCGCCCGTACACCCTCTCCATCTCTCCATCTCTCCCTCTATCTCTCCATCGGTCGCTCACTCACTGTTTGTTTGTTTGTCTGTCTGAAAGTGAAAATGAAGCCTTTTTGGGCTAATGTATAGAATTGCATATATCTTTTCCCCCTCTCATCCCGTACTTCTCCCCCCCTCTCTCTCTCTCTCTCTCTCTCTCTCTCTCTCTCTCTCTCTCTCGTTGTTTTAGAGAGGACTCGGTAAGGTCGTTTCCCCCTAAGCCTAAATTTAAGTAAATGTTGTATCACGTTTCGCCGATATTACTATGTCATCAGTTATCAGATGATCTAGACATGAAAAGCTGAAGTGAAAACCGATATCTCCATTTTTATCAATTTGAAATATTTGAAATTGAAGCTGTTGAAAAACAACAAAAAATAATTGTCAAAAATATATTTGAGAATGTTATAATTTCTTGAAAGTATTTCTTGTTACGTAACGAGTGTTGTATCATTGAAAAAGAGTCTTCTGTCTCCATGTGAAGATGATCTTGCTTGAAAATAAATGAAAATGGCGTTTGTCTGTTTTGGTATTGAAACTCTTCACTTGCTCGTGTTATATTCTTCTGCTGGATAGGAAAGTAAAAAAAAAAAATCACAAAACACTCATTTAGTTTCACGGAGATGCAACAATCCAGACATCAGCGTGGACGTAGATTTCTCTGAGATGCAGAGTGGCTACAGATTACTGCGATTTAACATATTATGCACCTACGCACTGGCGTAGAAGCGTTCATCTAAAGACCTATGGTGGCTACAGGTCAATGCGATTCGATTTGTTCACCTATGCACCGGTGTAGCAAAAATTCTTCGCCCGAGACATAATAATGGGGACTACAGGTTAATGTGGTACAGTTTTGTTAAACTATGCACCTACGCTGCAGCGTAGACGGATTCGTCTGCAACCTAAGGCGGCTAGAGGTTATTGCGGTTCAATTTGCTTACCCGCCATAGACTTATTTGGGTTCCCCCTAAGCAAAGTTAAAACGTCACTCCCTTGCCTTCCCTCAGATCTTGGCGAAGTGGAGCAGCCCATACGTGAACCGCCTTTCAAAGTTGGTTGATGAGATAGCCATCTCAACACGGAATTAAATCCTTGGGGGAAATCTCTTTCGTTCCTCTCTTTCCCTCTCTTTTCTCTTACTGCTTTTCTCCGACTGCCAACCACTCGACGGTAATCCACTGAAAAGCACCGGGCAAAGTGTTGCGGCAAGGTGAAATGGGGGAAACTCAGAGTGTTTCTAGGTGTTTCGTCGAGAGTGAGATGAGATTACTCTTCTGCTTTAATTGTGCTCTCTGTGAAACCGGTGAAGGAAGACATTTTAAGTATAGCATGTTTGCCGTGATCGAGAGGCACTTTGCTGATGTAAAGGTCACATATTAAATTCATGACTATGTTTCACATTCTACAGCTTGTTTTCCTGTATTTCCACTTTGTTTTCGTGGTACTTCATTTCTTCATCTATTCAGTCATGTTTGTCTATAAACCTACATCCTTATGTCACTAAACAGAAATCCAAATTCATCATCTGGCTAAATCACACTAATATAAAGAGGAAGAGAGACAGGAACAGAAGACAGAGAAAAGGAGAATGTTGAGTGCACATATTAACTGTGACTTACAGTCATTATATAGGCCTACGTATATGCATATATTTGTATGCATGTGTGCGTACACACACATTCATACATACGTAAGGAAAGACAGACATAAAACAATATAAAGCGAGTGACATGGACGCAAAACGACACAGAGAGAGTGAGAGAAAAAAAAGTATACAAGCTCTCGATTAGTGAGCAGGGTAATAAATCTGTTAGGTTGTTATGAACGGAAAAGGGGATATAAGCGGGTCATTTTCGTAGCAAAAAGTGTAACCGTATCTCATATTTCAATGGCACTACAAGTCAACTATCCGTACGCTTCACACCCCATGCCAAATATACCAGTGCTACGTTAACACTCAGGCAATGCGAGAGCTAGGCATCAACTCCCGGCATCACGGAGTGAATAGCATCGCACGGAGAGCGTGAGATCCCGTGTGATACAGAGCTCGTTCGATTCTCCCAGCGACACATGGTACTTTAATCTGCAAAGGTGGCGTGCACACGCACACGGCAGCCAGTTGGTGTGATGTATTATGTATATACACCCTCCGCAAATTGATAAGAATTCATATCAGGGTTAGATCGACGCACGACTCTGGCTTTCCATGGACCGTAGGTACGCCGCCTGAAGGAGGTGGGCAGGTAGCGTAATGCTCACCGACTCCGTAAGGCCACCTGATTGGATCGTGTCCCGCGCCTGCGCAGCGCCCTGTGAAGACGAATGCTGGAGCTCTTATAACGCAGACGATGCAGTATTTGGTTATCAGACCGTTCATGTACGAGACGGAGATAGAACGCAGACTGAACATCACCCCCGTCATAATCGAGAAACTGCCAGCGGATCTGCAGAAAGGGGGAAGACGGAGGGCAAACTCTCCCGGGACTTCAAGCTGATGTTTGGTAACGCAAATGCTTTGCGGTTTTCATCTCAATCGCTTGCTATCGAAATGGAAAAGCCAAGCAGGAAAAGATCAAGTAATTTGGACGTGAGCAGTGTCGTTGGTGCGTTGTTGCTTTAAATACAAGCTTCTCCATGCCTACAAATACAATGCTTGGAAGAAAGAGAGTTACTTGCAGTGTGCGTATATCGTTGTTTTCTGGTATTTTGACTCATGCAAGAAAGCGTTCTGGAGTTCAAATGTGACTTAGTATACACACAGATAAATTTCGCATACAGTGAACAGGACAAAAGGGACCGACAAACGCTGGGACTGATGTGAAACTAGAAATAATTTATCGGTCAACCTCCTCGAATATGGTAAATATGCAATGTCGACAGCAGCAGTGTGAAAAAAACAGAGAAATCAATCAGTCACTTGAATAGTGACGCAGTTGTTTCATCCTTTCGAGTTTACCAAAAAGGCACCGTCGCTCCCATGCTACTAACATTACCGCGACATAGAACTCGCTGAGAGTATTCGCTGAGAATGAGATAGGTTGAAATGCCAAACTATGACATCTCTAACATCCATCGCACTTTAACCCGTTGACGAGGGAAATATCGAGATCCTGTGGGGGAAAAAAGCCCCTAGAGACTTGCAAACCTGGTGATGATCCGGTGAGGGCTCATCTGCGGCGGGATGCAACCTTGAGAACTACGCCTATGGCCTTCGAACAGACGACTTTTTCCCAGTAGTTTGCAGGTAGCATCCTGACCTTGGAACACGACAGGTAGAGCAATGCCATTCACACGTGTGCTTGACAGTTGTTAAATCAGCACATCGTGACCTGTTCGGAGTACCCCCATCGCGATTCTCGTCACGCCTCTAGTTTATCACGAGAGGTAAAGTAAATGGACAGAGTAAGTAAATGATTGTTTTGACCTTTGTCAGTAATGATGCTACTGGGCACGCACCGTGCTTAACTCGACGTCAGACACAATCAAGTAGATCGAGGGGAACCTAGAACTCGTCAGTTCATTCCATTAAAGACGTTTCACGGGACAATTAACGACTTAAGTGGTGAGTAAGGTGGTTAAAGCCTATCAAATTACGCGATCAAACTCTCTAGGTCAACGTTAAAAGCTAATGGAAACATTTTTCGCCGCCGAGCACTCAAAAACCGTAAAATGTTCATCAGCTGTGTTGAAGACTGCAAAATTGACCTGGCATCGACATTCCTCAAAATAAACTACATTGCAGCAGTAGCAGATTTGTAAAGTGCTGTGACATGAGGAGAGACATACGATGTATTAGGCAGGTTATCAACATCTGTTACATTTTTATTCTTTTAAGTTTACATTTCAACGCTTCACATTACTTTATGCGGCACATGATAATTTTGCATTGTAAAGCACAACTCATGAATAAAGGTAATATGCCTCAACGTTTCTCCGCGTACGTCGCAAATCTGTGTCCACGTTAAATCAGTCTTTTCAGCTCTGATTATTCTCCGTCAGTCGTGCGGACAGCGTGCCATCATGAGCATCGTAGAGAATAGTTACGTTCACGTTGAAGGGATGGGTGAATATATGGACATGGGTCTCGACTATGGAAACTACTCCGACGAGGTGAAGAGCCTGTGCTTCATAGCACGCCGCGTGAACTCCACGGCCGATGCAGCGAACTACCTCTACGTTGGCTACCATCTGTGGACGGTCAGGCTGATTCAACCGCTAATTCTTACCATAGGCATGATAACAAATCTCGCGTTCCTGTACGTCGTGGCCCGCGTACAGTCCATGCGGACCGTTGTCAATCAGTACCTTGTGCACCTAGCTGTCGCAGATATGCTTTTCCTAATTGGGGCCATAGGGAAGAAACTCTGGCAGTACTGCGAGTCACCCATTAGAGACGACGGGGGCTCGGCGTTGGGACCCGTCATGGTAATTATCAGTCACCTCCTAATCTACACGAATATATTTTCTTCAGAAATCTTGGTGACATTAGTAGCATTTGAGCGATTCTATGCCGTCTGCAGACCAATGGTCGTGTTTGCCGCCAGCTCGAATAATAGAAAAGTAACAAATATACTATGTCTCATCTGGTTGCTAAGCCTATCTCTGGCGGCGACTACATTACCGGCCACCCTGCAACCATATCTAATATGTGTTATCTGGCCAGAAGACTATAAGCATCTTCCAGATACGTGGGTCAAGTACGGACCCATCGACGATCGCGCTCAAGTGTACGCCTACGTCATGCAGACGGTTCCCTTCTTCGTGGTCATGCTGATCAACAGCGTCCTCTACGTTTGCATAATGAGAGAGATGGAGCGGCGTCTCCTAGCAATGGAGCGCCACGATCTGGACCTTCATACCAACGTGGAGATCCGGAACCAAGTGTCACGTATGTTGGTCGCCAATGGTGTCATCTTCTTCGTCCTAATGGCGCCATTCCAGTTTGGCTCGTTGATCTTGGCAATTGATCGAATAACCGGGAAACGAATCGATCCACAGTCATTGGAGCAATTCTTGCAGGTTACGAGGATGATGGTTTATCTCAATTCAGCCGTCAACCCCATCATCTATAACGTCGCGAATTCGCGGTATCGTGCAGCCTTCGAGGAGGCATTCTGTAAGAACCAGTGTCTTAAACGGCGATCGAGGAGGAGTCCAGCCAAGCAGCTAAGTAATCACAGCTCGGTGTATGCCACTTCAATTACGAAAGCGTCCAACAGTGACTCCAGCCTCGCTGGAAATACTGGAAACAATGGCAATGAAACGTGTGTGTAAAGAAATCTTGTCAAATTGCATTGTTACATTCTAGATGTATGGTGAGTTCATCAGGCAGTATAGCAGCTGTAACTGATCTTTGAGGAAATGATAATTCTCTGTCCATGGTATTTTGTTCAGAAATGGTTTCCTCTTAAAAATATCTATAAATATCAGTCACCCAGCTATAAAAAAAGAGTTAGCCATTTGCATAAATCTTTAAAATGTCAATATCTGAAATACAACTGGAAAAAAGGAGAATAAGAGATAAGAGAAACTACCTAGGCGATGGACATAACTAGCCAGGAAATAACTAGCTTTTACAAGTTCTTTTATATTTTAAGAACCAACGATCTTAAACTACAAAGTTTCCCAACCAAAATTCACATGGCTGTTGATTAATCACCAGGCAGTAAATATGGCGTAGTTTGTCGTTCTTTTTTTTTCTGTGTACAGATATTCGATTTCCAGAAATATACTAATATCGGTTTCCGATACCCTCTCCTGTTAGTCCGTGCATTGAAAGAGAAAAACAAAATGTTCATTGGCCTGTGTCAGTTTATTTATCAAATCAAAAGGTTGTGTCGTTGGGACTATTTGACATGAATGCACCATACCGAGCTGCGTTGTTGGCTGTACAATGATGGAAAGACTTCACTGTAAGTGTACTGCCTCAATGCAGGGAGGACCAACTGTGAATGCAGTTAATTTGGAGAACGATGTTTCCTCGTGAATAAAAATTAAAAGTCCACGCGATCTGTAGGCGATTTCTTCTGAGAGACGACAGACTCATCAATGCTTTCCTCACGAGGAATATGGAGTGCCTTTTGACGGAGAATAAGACGCGTTTTCTTCAGACGTTACGCACCGCTAAGCGTGCCGTTCTCTGCCGTTCGAAAGGCAATGACAGCAAAGAAAACACTGCCCTAGGCAACTTGACAAAGTATCCTCGAATGGAAAAAATAAATGGAAAGCATTTTGTTGATGACTCAAAAATTATTCCCTACGAACTTCGAATCGCGTGGCTTGAGACTCTAAAGGCGCGGTGCCGAACCTGTGATTAAGAGCGTTTAAAAGGTTCTTTCCAGTACGAAACGCGGTGTGTTTTGTTCATCCCATACGAAGGTGCCTCAGTGTCCCGCCTATTTGTTTGGGTGTCGTCTGTATATTTTCAGCACACACGGCAGGTACAGTGACCAAGCACTCTTGTAGAACCACGTCACACAAAACCCGTATATTACAACAGTCATGTTCACCCCCGCTTCATTATGTTTCGCCACCCTGGCTATGACTACAGAAAATGGGGAGTTTCATGGTCTGGTGGTCCTATATCTTCGTGCCTGTCATTTCAAAGCTTTTATCTCCTTTCGTTTGTAAAAGAATGGTGATTATGTATAATGTTTTATTAAAGGATATTTTTCACGCACAAGTAGTAAATGACACTCACGCGTATACACGAACACACATCCTTCATAAGCAAACGCAAACATAAAAATATACACACGCATACACTCCCACACCTTTGCACACAGACAGACAGACAGTCACACACACACACACGCATACGTATACATGCTTTGCACTGGGCAAATCCGGAATCCATTACAGAATATGTTTATGAATGTCCAGTATCTCATGCCGTCCAAACGATGAAATGACTTGTCATTCAGTTGTACCACTGGTATATTGTATCCGTCGTAAAACCAAAGTAGTGTCATGCCTACCAGAATTACCGTACTGGCCGATACCAGTAACACCATTAGTAGTTATAGTGATTATGTAAACGGTCCCTCTTATAAGTATGTTTGTCCTCTTAAAGGGATGGTACAGTTTTGGTTGAGATGGGGGTTCAAGTTTCCAAAAAAAGATTTTAATGATGATTTTCTGATACAATGAGAAACTTCTTATGAAATATTAACTATCACAAAATTCTAAGAGGAATTCAAAGTCTATTAGTTGATGAAATTATTTTCTGATACAATGAGAAACTTCTTACGAAATATTAACTATCATAAAATTCTAAGAGGAATTCAAAGTCTATTAGTTGATGAAATTGGTTTTGAAATGGCTGAGATATCCAAAACAAAGCGATCTAAATAAAAGGTGTGACCCACCTGTCATAAGTATCCCTTTGTTTTACTTTTTTTATATCTCAGCCATTTCAAAACAGATTTTCATCACATAAACTCTCATAAATCCTCATAGAATTGTATATTCTCTAACATTTCATGAAGTGGTTTGGAAGCATCCTCCCCTAAACCAATACTATACTATCCCTTTAATTTGTATTTTTTTCCTTAGTATTGTGTGCATTAAAAAAGATGCGTGAGCCTGAATGCAAACATATGAAATATTCATGTAGCAGTCGGTTGAACATCGTAAGAAATAGTTTTTACCATTGTCCAATGTTTCCTATTCGACACGAAAGGTGAGCGGAAACAGCATTGTTCTGAAATCGAATCATTGTCGCCTGCAAAACCTAGTCACATAGTCACATTCATAAGAT
Source organism: Diadema setosum (assembly GCF_964275005.1). Classification (NCBI taxonomy): domain Eukaryota; kingdom Metazoa; phylum Echinodermata; class Echinoidea; order Diadematoida; family Diadematidae; genus Diadema; species Diadema setosum. Next base: position 26,796,786 of record NC_092695.1, read on the forward strand.
ACTACGAAGTATTCCATCTTCCAGTGCTGGTATAATTTTCTATGATTCAAGTTGTGTAAAAGGACATTGTTTGAAACCAAAGTTTGGATGGTCAGGGAAATGGCAATCTTCAAGACGTTCAGTTTCATATCGCTGAGAATTATGAGCGTGTAACATATGCTAATGTTTAAAAGTTAAAAGTTTATTTGCTGGTAAAAAGGAAATATTTTTACCTTCGTATGCATGAAGTAAGTCGATGGTGTCAGACACTAAAGAAAAAAAAAGAAGTTTACACAAATATCAAGCTTTGTATACACATATTTTTTATACTTTCATAGTTTACACCGCGTGTAAGACCATGATGTAACTGTGTTTACCTTCATATTTGCCGAAGAAGAATCTGAACTCCTTTCTGGCCACGCCCATTTGCATTGATGCTTTATCATTGTGACGTACAAAGATGGCTCGTCTCCGATGCTGTCACGCAGGCCAGTGGAGCGTTTCGCTGCCCCCAATCTCCCACTGTGATTAAAAGTCCCATATTATGGTTATCAGACTGCAAAATTAGTGAGCGAGATTCACACTCATTTAATCATGTACCCGTGACATTCCGTATCTCATGGTTGATTGGTCGTGTACAAACTGAACGACGATTGTTCTGTCTGTCTGGCGGTAGGGTGAGGTAGGGGGTTAGGAAAGGAAAATCGTTATAAACATTAATCCGTGTCCTCGTGTCCTGTGTATATGTATGTCGGAATTAAATGATCGATTGTTCATTAACCAAGGTCATGACGGAAAGGTTTGCGTGACCTATTTTGTCCTAATGTATATAGGAGAGTACCGATCAAAGTATGAATAAAATGAGTGACATTGTTACATGTAGGTGAGAAAGAATCGTCGCTGTAATTATTTGTCTGCGAGAGACGGGCAGCCGAGCACTGCAGCTTGTGTCGGGCATCTTGTCAATCTTGATTACATTGAGACAGAAAAGGGGAAAACGATCACGTGATTTTCCACGTAGCCGAATTTTTCATTTTAGACTTCAGATTTCAGACTTCAGACTTTAGATTCATCAAATCACTGTAGTGTACAAACAACAAGTTTCCCTGATGAGAGATTCTGTGCGTATAAGTTAAAGGTTGACTGTGATCCGAGCAAACAAAATAGTAATGAAGTTGGATTGTGCAACTCCTAACCACACCGTAGTCGACGTGACTTTATCATTAAAGTAGACTGAATCAGATCAAAAGAGTACTGGAAGTTTCTTCAACATTTGACTTAGAATAAGAAAGTTTTGGAATTCTCGGGTTACGAATCTTAGTTCCAGCGCATGGTGATTGGTGGTCACAACCACCTAATGCAAATTAGCTGGGTTGATGACGTCATTTGAAAGCTTTATCTTTCACTTGTCCACGAAATATAATGAAACTCATGTTTTGGCAGATGGTTTAGCAAGTATAATCCATTCAACTATAGGAATCGTCACTGTTGGTCATCGTAACACAACGAAATATGACTGGAAGGATAAAAGATAATAGTGAAAGTCTGTTGAAAATCAGACAATCCGCTCAAAAGTTACGAATTTTTGAAGTTTCTGCGCATTCAGTGCTTGATGAAAAGACTGCTACAATTTTAAATGTCACATGCGTAGAACAATATAAGGAGCATATTAAAAAAAAATATCCTAGACTTGTCATTGACGCATATTTAGGGTAATGTTCCCCCTGCTTTTAGAAAGAGGAAAGTCAAGTGTTTTTTCATAGTGAGAGAAAAGTAAAAATATGTTGAATTTCATCTTCTTTATATCGTTCTATAACACATATGACATTACATGCTGTAGTATACATCTGATCCAACGATGGCGGCACTGAAAAATCATAACTTTTGTACGGATTGTCCAATGTTCCTCAAACTTTCACCGATGTGTTGTATTGATGTTGCTGCATTCTCTCAATCCAAGTGTTTATGAAGGTGAACTTGTCCTTTAAATATCCCATAACCCTCTTCATTAGGGTGAAGCCTGCATCCTCCTCTTGATTAGAGTGTACTCTCTTCGGTATAGCCTATACTTGAACACGGTGTGAAATTACACTTTGATGAACTCTTGGATTAATGCGCAGCTTCGTCACTCCGGCGCAGACAGTCCGTGGCCTGTAGCCGCCATTTTTATCGGCGATAAAATACATCATCAAGAAGGGCACAGATCACAGTTGTTACGCAGGCCGACATTGCTATCCATCAGCGCAGGCATGAGTGTCGGCAGTTTGTATTAATTTGTAAATTAAAGACTATGGGGTCAAACCCTAACGCCTATAACTCGACATCAGGCGCTGTTCAACAAAATGCCGATACCGTGTCATGGAGTCTTAAGAGAGATGTTTAAAGAATATTCTGAGAATAATCGTTAAGTCCTTTGGTGTCCGCTGTGCAAATATCATACAAACATCAACAAATGTAACTTCTAGCTCTTCCATTTTCTAAACACATAATCATCAAAGAAAAAAAAAGAAAAAATTCAAAAATCATGCATAAAAACAGGCAAAAAATAACCGCTGTTGAATTGTGCTTGAAAGCGACGTGAAATGAAACTTTCCGAAAAATATCGAGATACAGATTCCGACAGAAGAAGAAGGAGGAGGAAGAGAAAATCAATGAGAATGCCCATACGGTGATGAAACACTTCATGAAACTATCACCATGTAATAGTGACATGGTAAAAAGTGGCAGTAGTAATATGGGACAAACGTTCATCAACAAAAGTTTTGAGTCTGGACACTTTTACTTGGTAAGGTTTTTCTGTTAAAAGGCCATTATTTCTTGTTGTTGTTGGGGTTTGTTCGCTTGGTTTTTTTATGGGCGGTGGGGTGACCTTGCGAGTGAGAATATTTTTTTTTTAACCATTCAGGACCTGAAAAAGCGACAAGTGAGAATATCGTGTGTGAAACAAGTTCATCCTATCGTGAAGCATTACCCTAATATTATGAATGAAATGGCCGGGGGTTCGACCGTTCAAGAGACATTTGTAATCTTTATATACAGGTAAAAAGCAACAACTTCAACAAATTTCAGCGAGGAACTTCACTCTCATGGTTGATTGATTGGTTTCTAGCTGCTGGCATGGCTGGCACAGCAAACTTGCAAGTTGCCATTACTGCAAAGTGCTTTATTGCGAAATAGATCTCTGAGCTCTCATGGAAGTAAGTCCTCTGCGTAGAATTATAATTCATAGTAATGGTGGAGAACCCTTAGGTTATCATTTGTTGTTGCTGTTGTTGTTGTTGTTGTTGTTGTAAGTGTCAACTTTAGTTTTGATCCCTAAACCCTCAGGTAAAAACCGTCTAGAAAGAAGGGAGGTGAGATTTGTTTAAAGTAGGCATTCCACATGGAAATCAAAGATTTGATGTAGGGTCACGATCAAAACGCATTTCATGCAACAACAACAAAAAATGTCATTTCCCCCCCCCCCTTTCTCTCTCTCTCTTTTAGGCAGAAACCCGTCTCTATCTAGGAAATAGCTTTGGTGAAAGGCAATAAAACAAGAAAAAAAGTTGAATACCAAACAGACCAACATTTGCCTCGATGAGAAAACCATTCGCGCAATCATCTCCTGTAATTCCAGCATTCATGAACTCAAATCTTTGGGTCAATAAGAGTCCTCATGTTTGTAGCTTCAAATCCCTCACCTAAATCTTTCTTCTTCTTTTTTTTTTTTTAAATATCAGTATCATTATTATTCTTGGCATCGTTTCTGTCACGCGTTGCCCTACATTCGAGTCTGCGCCGGAGTAATCGAGCGAACATTTACTAATGTTTGGACTTGTACAAACACACAGAATCCGAGTGGGACTACAACGCGGGATTGTCATGATGATTGCTTGATCTATATCATGTGTAATTCCAATTTATTCCACATACATACTCTCCATGTTCTATATGAGCTTGTCAGGTCTCTGCACCTTTTCATACATCAGCGCTCACGCAGTTTTTGTTATTTTTTTTTTTGGAGGGGGAGGGGATGGGAAGAGTTAGGAGCCTTCTTTTCCAGTAAACAATTCAGAGTTTGAGATGAGCTTTCCAGCATCTGTCCATGTATCAGGCAATTAGAAAACGAGGAAAGATATGAAATATGAACTGGTACCCATATTTCACGAGGAAAAATGGGGAAAAACACTGCGGTTCAAAAATCTTTGTATTCCTTCTGGTGCAAAACGTGGCTCGGAGTACAAAATAAACATATCTGCAAGCACACTCTACGCAACAATCATAATCAATATGATAGTGACCGAGTGTCATGGTTTAGAAACTATATATATATATATATATATATATATATATATATATATATATATATATATATATATATATATATAAATAAAGGGTACGTTACCTAACATGATATAGAGATACATTTTTTGATATGCATTATGATAATACATTTATACATACAGTATATATCTTTGCTCATATTTCTAGAAACATGCAGTATATATGTGTGTGACATCATGTGATACAAATATCAAACTTGAGTGCAGGCATGCACTTTATGTTAACATAAATTGTGTTACTTAGTGTTCTCCATTTCCTCTGTCTGGTTACATTATATGATACGCACAAGATAATGTACGGTCATAAAGAAATAATCACCATTTCACAATAGTATTTCCCGCGAAATGAAGTGGCCAGAAATGACTTCATTTAACAACGATATTATTTTGTCTCTACATTCGCACTGATTCTTCTAAAATGCTTATCATCATGTCACTGTTGTGACATTTCTTTGTTCACATCTGTCATCACAACAACAAAATGGAATATTCAATCAAAAATCGATGAAGCAGAATGATGTACAGGCAGGTTGAACATGGATATAGGTACATGTATATAGCGTTAACATGTTTATATATTACAAGCCCCATACTCTCCAAGCACTCTTACACCGTATAATTTCTTATACGATGGGAAGTAGCAGTACGTGAAATAGTTCTGGAAAAAAATAGAGATATTCAGCGCTCATTAGTAGACACTTAGATGGGCGACAGCCCTTGATCTGGATACATTATTATCCGGTCTCTTTAATGACCTGCTCCATTTGATTTCCCGCCAATGTGATTCCTAATTGCACGAATTTTATGTTAGGAATTATGCGCAATTACCATCACACATCACGATCCTTTCTTGCTGTAAAAACGGCGGCGCTACACGCGTAATTGAATCATCTAAATACGACACAGCTCAGGTCGACGAGAAAAAGAGAGAAATAGAGAGGGGGAGGGAGAGAGAGAGAGAGACGGAGAGAGTAAAAAAAAATGGCGAGGAACGAATATTGTTTCTCTCCGGTCGAGCTTGAAATTAATTACTCTCTCAAGGTTATGTCCACGCTGGCGCTTTAAAGTATTTACACGCTCCGGTAATGTCATTTTGCCTTACGAAAGGACTTTAACGGCAGTGGAATTATGATAATTTTCCTGTGCTTTTTGTTTTTCTGTCAAATCGTCCTTTAGTTTCAAACCCAGGCGAAAAAGTACGTTGCTCTTTGGTTGCACAATTAGTGAACAACAGTACTCCAGAAAATCATGAATAATCAAGCGTACTCTAGAAACTGTTTGAAAATTTAATGATTTTGCCTGAATAACTTCATGGTATAAAATCCATGGATGTTCTAATCTTCAGTGCATACAGAGAATTCAACGAATTATTCAGTGAATTATTATGAATTCATTATTAATCATCATTCTGTTTTAGCAAAGCGTTGGTGTGATGTCTTGTCATTGGCAAACCCTCAGTCAAATGTCGCTATGTACATCAAACCAGCCTAAAACGACCCATAATCGTTGGCCATCGAGTCGCTGCGGAAAGAATGGTGCATCACGATCTTTTGAAGATGTCAAAATGTTGGCGTTTTGGACACACACACACGACTACTCTGATGTGATTATTTCGGAGCCCCCCCCCCCCAAAAAAAAAAAAAAAAAAAATATATATATATATATATATATATGAATAAATGAAAATAGCTGTTTAGTCGAGAAGCATAAAAGACACGATAACAGTCTCCACTCATCATATTCCAATCATTTTTTTTCTATTCTTCTCTTCTTCCACATAAATAAACATAATGATAAAAAGAAAATTACAAAATAATCTTGAGTATGATAGTAATAGCTTACGGTACGATGAAAATTAAAGATAACTTACGAATTAAAAGCATGAACACATAATTTCAAAGGAAACTACATTGTCCATGATCTGAGGAAAGAAAAAAAAATGAGAGTTCCACTAAAAAGCAGAGCTTGAACCATTTAGTGCAGCCAGTAACAAGGAGGCAGTCTTCCATAGCCAAGTGTGCTGTCATTTGAATGCTTGAAATAATACAGTATATACTGCCAAGATCAGATTATAGTCACTAACAAAAACGTAAACGTGGAGGCGTGTAAGTAAAATCGAAATGGGACAAAAATAAATGTCGTGTTTTTCCCTTGTCATAGACTGACAATCGCTCTTCATGGAATGACGCAAGTATGTCCACAGCTTCATCCATGTAATATCAATAACAGGTATTGATATTTTTTGACAGTTATAAAGTAATTAATTCCCAATCAATGTGTCAGGCTCGTTTCCATTCTTATTTTAGAGTTATACTTGTTTTTGAAGTAATTACATCTATCAACACTATTGTTTAAAAGGAAATATATTTGCCAATTAATTTCACTGTATCGTCATCCCATTGGCATATACCTTGTTAATTTGTGCTCTGTTGAAAATGGAATATATTTTGAATTGAATTGAATTGAATTGAATTGAATATCATTATCAACCAGTATATATAAGTTACCTTCGACAAGATGAGAGCAGTGACATAATGCAATCGAATTATGGTTCCACCACATTGTTACTGAATGAGGTCGTTCTCTAGCGCCACTCAGCCCCAAACATTACACACGAAGGGTCGTCGTTGCCAGTTCTATAGATACATTTCTGTAGCCACTTTGCATCTCTTTTTTATTGCACACACACACAGCTAGTGACGTAAACGTCGTGCGGTAATATGAAAAGAACAACAAACAAACAAACAAAAGCATGTATAGTGCCGCTGATATGACAGTCAAGGAGCCCAGCCTCTGGCTTCAAGATTTAGTGGTATAAAAGGGTGATGGAGAGGCATTGTACGTAATTACCCTGCTGCGCACTCGTACAAGGGATATAACCCTACCCTTTATAACCATTAGTCATGCGATGAGCGGCTACCAGGAGGTTGATCGATGGCACAAATTTCGATTGAGTCATGTTTGCAATCACTCATGCCCATCGTCCCGTCTAGCTAGAAACAACAGCCCGGGCAGTTAAAGATGGCCTGTTTATTCCCCCCCCCCCCCCCACCCCCACCCCCGCCTCTGTCGCGTACTCCAGCATAAGTCGATAGTAGTATCTAATTATCAACCCCCTCGTCTTCCTTATCCTCCTCAACCCCTTCTCCCACACATTTGTCGGTAATCACAGGGGCATATATGGGACAATTGATGGTACGGCTAGATACTCGAGTTCAGTGAATACATTTTCTCAAAGGTTATGACCAGGGAGATGACAAGGCTTACATCACGAAGCGTTACGATAAACATGAAGGCAAAAGTGAATTCCAGCCCTGATATAATTACCAAATTCAGGAGAAGAAAAGGTGCAATTCACTGTTTAGCTAACATGGAGAGTGTAACTATGACACATGATATTTCTTACAAGTTATGTTATAAGTTTCTACATGTTGGCAAACATTTCATATTGTCTTAACTAGCTATCAGGGTTGCCTTTTAAGTGTTGTCGGTGTTCTCAGAAATGACTCTGCTTTCATCGTTATCCCCATTGCCAGATACCTGTGCTGAGATTGAATGTTTTAAGTAAAAGATTTCATAAAGCATTCCAAGAAAGGCATCTTGTTTTGATTGCATTTAACAACTTTTCGCACCCCCACCAAAAAAAAAAAAAAAAAATATACGTGTATATGTCGAAGAGAAAAAACCTTTATTCTGCTCGTCAAAGTCCATTTGTGTTGGGATGACTTTAATAGCCATGTAGACTTTCAGGGGGAAATGATTGTATTTGCTAAACATGGACCAAATCATGATTCTGTAGTATTCTTTTCTTCTTTTTTTCTTTTTTTTTTTTGGTGGACAAATTCATGAGAGAGTGGTGAAATGATTACATCATCACTCCCATCTACTTTGCACCTGTTTTTAGAACCGACATCATTGGTATAGTATAGAAACACGTGAAAACGTTTGAATTTTAGAACATTCGTTTTCCAGTCTCCATTTGATGAGCATTTTACCATTTTCGGTCTTTTTGATTGACCTGTAATATAGCCATTACAACCAAAACATGCACAAGATGTGGCATTACGTTGAAAAGATAGAAGATTGACGTTTATATCCAGTTCCATGGTTAGATGATTTGACAACACAATATTGAATGTTATGATATACGAAGCTACCAACAACTTTGGGGCCGATCGAGACCTTTGTACTATGTATTTATTCGACCTTAATTTCAATAAAAATCTCAGTGTTGTGGCTAAGTAAATTCGATAATATTGCAAATAAGAAATTTTGGATTTTTTTTCTCTCTCTTTCTCCCTCCTATCTCTCTCTCTCTCTCTCTCTCCCTCTCTTTCTACTATAGCTTTATATATATATATATATATATATATATATATATATATATATATATATATATATATATATATATAGATATAGATAGATAGATAGATATTCGTCGGCCTTATGCCAAAAGGGCATTAAAGAACTTCTAGTGTTATGCCAAAAGGGCACTAACAGTGTACAAAGTCTATAGCGTTAAGGGCCTTTTGACATAACAGTGGAAGTGGTTTAAGGCCCTTTTGGCATAAGACCGACGTATATATATATATATATATATATATATATATATATATATCTTTTGGTCTCTCTCTCTCTCTCTCTCTCTCTCTTTCTCTATTTCACTTACTCTCTCCTATACCAAAGGGAGAAAAAAGTGCTGTTGATATAGAACCACCGTTTGTAAGCCTACCTGGTCTCTCTCCCTCTCTCTCTCTCTCTCTCCACTAACCTTTTTTTTTTTAAAGTAGAAGACAGTCGTCCTGACAGTGTAATATTGATTACAAGTGCTTGTTTGTTGTACCATATTATGAAGCTTAATGTCACACACAATAATGGGAAAGTCAGACCTGCTGCGCGAAAGATTTCATCACGCTTGTGTGGGACCAATAAAGGCATGAAATTAAAGGGATGGTACAGTATTGGTGGAGATGAGAATTGGGCTTGTAACTTTTTGCGAGATACTAAGAAAAAACTTGTGATATAGTACAGAGCATACCATTTTAAGAGGCATTCAAAATTTATTTGATGAAAATCGGGTTTGGAATGACTGAAACATCCAAAAACAAAATAAAACAACGCAGTCGTAATAAAGTGTGGGTCCCACAACCAAAACTCAACCAAAACTATACGATCCCTTTAAACGATACTTACAGTCGGAAATATTTCATTCCATCAGAGAGAAAGAGAGAAACAAACAATTTTCCCTCGTAATTTAAGTCTAAAAAGCACAGCGATAATCAAATATTGTTATGTACATTTTGTTTTTCTTTAGATTACGTTGATGATGATGATGATGATGATGATGATGATGATGATGATGATGATTGCAGTGGTGGGAATGGCATCATAATCGTGACAATGTTAATGACAGCCCAGAATTTATCATTTGGAAAGTGCAGAACAGCTATGGAAGGTTTTTGAACATCAATTTTTCGACAAAGTTTTATATATATATATATATATATATATATATATATATATATATATATATATATATATATATATATATATATATATATATATATATATATATATATATATATATATTTAATTTTATTTTTTTTCTGAACTACGAATCTTCATCCTTCATTGACATAATTCTTATACATGGCACACTGTATGTTTATTAACTCTATCTCTCTTCTTTTTTTTTTTCTTTCCGGAAAAGAGGGGAGGCTGTCCTTTGCCTATTATGTTCCCAATTTTTCTCCAAAATTTTCCATTAATACACTGTAAGTTCAAATTGTGGCACTAAGCAAACAATATCCTCTTTGAAAATGTCGAAGACAGCAGGATTACTGGAACCAGCTCTCTTGATTTTAGATTGATAACCCACTTTGCTACCGATTGCTACAACTCGTAACACAGTACGCTTCAACAGGAAAATCGCATTTATGTTACACAGCGCTTGTCGTCTTTCCTCGATGCAAACACAAATCGTAGGCTTAACCTTGTTGGTGACATTTTACTCTGCCAGATGGGATGTTTTGTCATCATCGTCATCGAAGTTTTCACTGATAACAATGAAGGTACCAACAAGTCATTTCACAATTTGCAAACATGCCTGACTGATTCCTTGCCCGTTAAAAGCCTTATTAGAAATGGCATGACAAACTAACTTCGGCATGGCCGAGTCGGATTGACGTGCACTTCGTATTACCCACTTACTAGTATTCCCTTGCAAATGGGGAAAATAGTACATTAACCCTTATGGGACCAGTCGCGCTTAATAGGTGCAATCTTGATAAGGTGTACTGAAACATGTATAACAACATGAAAGCAAGTCATTGGTTTAATCTGTGTATCGAAGTACGCCTTCCTGCCGTCGTCACAAGAGCACAAATGACAAGTTTGATTGGCGAAACATAATCTGAAAGCCATGTTCTTCCCCGTGGCTCTTAGAAATAACATGGCGCTTTCGGTACGCATGACCTTTATGGGCTCTTGCGCAAAAAGTGATCACTTATTCCCTTGACAGACGAACTACTCTTATCTTTTTTCCCCAACTGCCTAAAAAGGCAATCACATAAAAACAGCAATGAACGTGTGTTTGATCATCTCTCTGTAGTACTGCACTTCTTTTCTTTGTCGGTTGCATGTAGCTGATAATACGGACAGTTTTCATTTCCATATCATAGTGCAGAACTTTACAGAGTTGAACGATATTTCCGTTTTCACCCCGACGCTCTGTACTGTGTGTGGGTTTTACTGGCAGTTTCCACAGCGCGCATTTCGTGCATTTCTGAAAGGGAACTGTGTACCATATCACTCGATTGGCCGAAGACAAATTTTTCTAACATTCAAATCCTCTGGCTCTCGGAAGCACTGGAGATATACCTTATTTTGAAAAACAAAAGTTCAGAGAAAGAATTTTGCTATAACTTAAAATTGTCTGAAAACCACACCCATCGTTCTCATTATGACCTTAATGAAAGTTATCATGGTTGTATCAGTAGTGGTAGTGGTAATACTAAAAGTAGTAATAGTAGTTGCAATAGTAGTTGTAGTAGCAGTAGTAGTAGTAGTAGTAATAGTAGTAGTAAAAGTAGTAGTAGTAGTAAAAGTAGTAGAAGCACTAGTAGTAGTAGTAGTAGTAGTAGCAGTAGTAGTAGTATTAGTAAAAGTAGTAGTAGTAGTAAAAGTAGTAGAAGCACTAGTAGTAGTAGTAGTAGTAGTAGTAGTAGTAGTAGTAGTAGCAGTAGTAAAAGTAGTAGTAGTAGTAGTAGTAGTAGTAGTAGTAGTAGTAGTAGTAGTAGTAGTAGTAGTAGTAGTGATGGGGGTATTGGAAATGCTCATAGTCATCATCTTCATTATCTTCATCACCACCACCACCACCACCATCATCATTATCATCATCGTCATCACAATAAGGTACATTTTGAACATAAAAAGTACATCTGGCGCTGATATCATACATCGCTGATGATATCAGTATGATCAGTATGGAAGTCGTACGAACAAAATTGGAAAGCATCAGACACCTATCCTTCATTACGAAAGAGAAGAGTAAAATACGAACACACAAAGCATGGGTACCGCAAATCACCTATCGCAGGTATGCAACCACTCCTTTACCATAATTCCATTCCATTAACCATAGGGAATCCCACAGGCTGCAGCAAGTGGCAGATGAGCGTAAATTGGAAAATTGAATGACAAGTTGTTTCAGTAGGAGAGATGTGAGGGTCTTCGAGAGGCGGGGGCGGGTGGGGGATAGGAGGACTGCACTATTCACGGGGCTTTTCAGACCCTGCCAGTAGATTTCAACTTCTTCCTCTCTTCAACTTCTTCTTCTCCCCATGTGGCACGAAGTGCTTGGATGATACCAGGGAGGTGGGCCACCTCCCTGATGATACCGTTGTCTGACAATTGGTATAGTCACCTGGCATACTGCAGGGCTGAAGACAAGGGGTCGGCATCTTCGGTGCGTTTTCCTGGCATCCAGGTTTTTGCGATGAAGTAATGGGTCTTTTACGAGCACGAGGTGTGACTCTTGTACAAGGGATCCTCATTTTATATCCTATCAGAGGGACAGAGTGTTTTGCCTCTTATCAAGGAGCTTCAAACGGAAGCTCCTTGCTCTTAAACATACACACATTCACAGCATCGGCCGTCTAGACTCCCCTTCCTCACTGCATTCGGGACTCGAACCGAGTAATTTGGCTGCAAGGCAGACACGTTACCGACTGAACCACCTTGCCGCGCAATGGATTTCACCTACTACAATTTACAAACCCTTCTGGCCCCTGCGAACCAAGACTAGCTGTCGTGAACTCCATGTGAGGAAGTGTAGTGACCTATTAGATTGTCGGAAGCGAGGCAGATTCTTCAGCGGAAGTAGATTGATCTAAGAAGCTTCGTTAAGAGCAAGATCGCATCATATCTTCGGTTTGAGCTGCGCATTATATTGTATGCCAGACGTTATGACTTCAAAATGTCGAACCAAAAGAATGTTGGTTACTAAAAACAAAGCATTAACCATAAAAAAAAAAATCAAAAATAATGTCAAATTCTGGAATTCATTTTGTGACGTCACAATGATATTAAACTTCCTCTCGTCACCGCCTATAGTTTGAAATGTTAAAGGTACTGTACAGTTCTGGTTGAGGTGAGGATTTAGTTTTTAACGTTTTGCAAGATATTCAGAAACCACTCTATGAGATGTCAAAGAGCATGCAATTCTAAGGGGTATCAAAAGTTTATTTGATGAAAATTGGTTTTGAAATGGCCGGGATATCCAAAAACAAGGTGAAACAAAGAAATCCTAATAAAAGACGTGGCCTCTCGCCTTCTATTATTATCACTTGTTTGGATATGTCAGCCATTTGAAAACCAAATTTCATCAAATAAATGTTGAATCCTTCTTAAAATTAGATGCTCCGTTATATTTCATAAGAGGTTTCTCATTATCTCACTTAGGAATATCATAAACCTGAATCCCCACCTCAACCAGAACTGTACAGTCCCTTTAACGATGAATGCATGATGAATACAAAGTGTTTTCTACGGACGAAAAAAGAAAGACGTATACAAACTCTTTACTCTTAACATTGTTTGAAGATAATTGATTGGTTAGTAAAGTGTCATGATTATCTCTTCTATCTCTTTCAAAGGTATTTCAAATATGTTGATTTCACATATACAGATTATCTATTCCGTTTGCATACAGAGGAATTTTCAAGTGGTAAAGCGGTCAATGCTATCAAAGAGGCCAACAATCACTTTATATTCATGGGCGGCATTCCAGAAGAGCAAAATGTAGAATTTCACAAATCACGAAAATAGCCAGAAAGGAAAAAGATAAAGTTTTCTAGACATATCATATTTGTGGTAAACTGACTGACGTCAAATATGTCAAAGGTTGTTTGATATTAAAGGACAGTATTCCAGAACTTCATGATTTAAACGAAAGAATCTAGGATGGCAAACATCAAAGCTTGTACAAAAAAAAGAATAATAATAATGCAGTTGCTAAAGGTGACAGATTGAGATCATCCTGTCAAAACTAAATATGTGTATGTATTTATGTATGATATAAGTACATACATATATATTACCGTACCTCGAATTTCTTAAGTAAGGGCATGTAGACTGTATATAAAATTCACATGTCCTTATTTTGAAAATGCGAGGTGAGGTGTAATGCATACTTACAGATGATTCATCAAGGTATACTCAAGCAACGTAGGGGATGTTCAGGCGTTGAGATATGAGAAGTTGATGAAGGTAGTTTCACCTCCGCCATTTACCAAGGGACAAGATGTGCATTCCAACCGGGAACATGATATTTGTTTGCCACTATATACTTGAACGTGGTGGCTGTTTTGTAAAGAAGAAGGGGGAAGCCTTCTGATGGTTTACACAGCTTCTCCATACAGGTTTGCTTTTTTTTCACGTTTTACGTGAATGAACTCTCTTCTTCTTTTTTTTTTTTCCTTTGGTGCCATAATGCCAGAGGGATTCGAGTCATTCACCTAATGGTGACCCACTTTTCAGCGGAGATGGACAAGAAACACAATGATTAATACATATCACAGTAATTTGAGTGTCGTGTGTCGCCAACCGCTCGGAATGACTTTAGTCTGTCTACAGCTCATCATAGCAATGCGAGGAGCGCCATACAACCTGGGTACCTTTTCCAGAATAGCGAGTTGTGGGAACAGCAACGTGCGCATGCGCTTAACTTGCCTGCGCGCCAATATTTCTTCGCTCTCTCAATCGTCTGACTTCACAAACATTCCCCATGGCAACTTTGGATCTTGCTTTGTTTACTGACTGTTGCTTTCTCAGCCTAGTTAAACAATTAGAGATGCAGGATAGAGATAAATCTAGCTGTATAAAACTGATTTAAACAAAAAACCGACAAATTTGCATAAAGTCTAGCAATACTTGCGTGTCTTTTCTTTAATTTTTTACTATTCAGGTCTACTGAGTACTAGATAGGTATTCAAGTTACACATTACATATTTCAAGTTACATGTTCGATATTACATTTAGATTATGGGAAGGTTCATCATGCGATTTCTTGAATTCATCGTCACAATAACAATGAATCAACTTACACATTATCAAAAATCGGTCGATATGAGGATGGAGAACTTAAGAACGTACAGGGACCTGAAAATTTTTTATTTCCAAATAAGTTCAAATTTATGAATATCTTCCCCAAGATCATGAGAAAATGCTTTGATGTTTACTGTAGTTATGAGTAGGCCTATATATATATAGTATATTTCATACCTGGACTCCAGTTTATGCGCACTTTGTAGTTATGGTATGCTTATAAAACAATGCCTGATTTATTCTGTGTTATGTTTTGTTGAAAGAGAAATCAGTTAATGAGAGTGAAAATAAATGAATGAGTGAATGAATGAATGAATGAATGAATGAATGAATGAATGAATGAATGAATGAATGAATGAATGAATGAATGTCCAGTACCGGTGCCCGTGGTCTTCCAGCAAGCAAGGTATGCAAAGTGGTTACCTTTTCACTATATGACACAGTGGGCCTATAACCAAGTCGTAATCGAACTGCTCATCCCCTTCCATATTCTTGCTCTAGTGCTAGATTTGATAGTCTCCTGCTAATATTATTTTCAGTCGTCTTAACTGTAAATGTTCTGTGTGTGTATGTGTGTGTGTTTTCTTTTTTCCCCAAGAAATCTTGAATTTCTATCTTGTAACTTATATCAGATATGAGGGTAATTCAAGCTACAATTGTATCATTACTTCCGTTTTGCGTCATGTTTATTGGCAAATCGTAGGAAATCACTTTCCAAATCAAATAATCTGAGGCGTGGGGCACGACTGAAGGATGTGCATTGCTAACATAGGACGCACCTGTGACATGCTGTACATGCTTAGCCATGAAGATTTTGACCTTTGTCAACGAAAAGGTCTCGAAATGATTGCGACATATCTCGTTGGGCAACGGACGTGTACTTAATCCAGCGCACTACTCTCACGAATCACTCTCGAATCTATTTTGCGCCCAATATCTAAAACATGGAAGCGATCTCACATCTGTTTCTAAATTACACAATTTGCTTCTCCGCGGAGGCCGCGATATGCGATACGCGCTAAGCAGCTGGGGAATGGGGCATTTCAATTTGGATGTTCTCGCTTTTAATGTTATAGAATTACGTGCCCAGATCTAGATTGCGACTCTGCCGCAGCCTCGCCACTGCAAACACATCGACCAGAATAATTCGGTAGGTGTGTGGTAGAAGCAAATAGGATAGCCTGCCTAATAGGCGCCTTATTTGAGGAGATCGAAAGGTGGTGACCGAAGAAACTGTCTGCGCGACGTTACAATTACCATGCTCTGTCTTCTGCAATCGTCAATCTTCCCATCCTTGAATTGCGCGCCACGCATTCTCCGCTCGCGCGATGATTAATGGCACGGTCCTTTCAATCGCTAACTAGTGCTGTGACGGAGCTCGGAGGCAATTTGCCTTCAAAAGCATGGGAATTATAATTGCGCCTGATATTCAATTACTCGTGATTGCCCGTGAAATGTCACTGCGGCAACATCGTTGGTGGTCTAGACGGTAATAGACAAAATGATCTCGATGACAGCACGCCCCCAGCTCCAACTGAATTAGCAATGGGCGTCGAGACATATTATTATGAATAAATGTATTTTTTCCCCTCTCGATGAAGATTACATTCTTGTCACTACGGAAGATGTGTAGCAATCTGGAGATAAATCACATCGGCATTGCAGCGAAATGAGACATTTTTTCGTTGCTTGCACGTCGAGGCGCTTAATGAGATGGGTGGACCAATGGTGCGTATTTCAGCGAAAAGCTGTGGAGTAGAACGGACAGATTTTAAAAAAAAAAAGAAGAAAGGATTAAAGAATGAGAACAAAGTGGGAGGTTTCAGCAGCATATAGACTGAAACTGGGATTTTGCTGAAGTCATTGAACCAAACCTCTAAAAGATTCACAGATTGAAGACTCGACTCATAACATACTTGTGCTCTGTTTTTATATGAAGAGTTATAATTGATTATGTAGTTGATTTCAATGGCAAGTCTATGGCAGCCTGTGTCGTAAGGAAATTTATAATCGATTATATCTTTTAATGAAATGGGGACTTGGTGTGTTTGATTTTGCATGATTTTTGTAACTCTCGTCATCGTCAGCAAAATCCTCACTTTCTATGTCAATATCATTCTCCATCGAGCCTGACTTTAACCCTCTGTAGACATGTTCTGTTTGCGTGCCTTCGAAAATCGGACAAAGTGAGAAAAACGATGGAATGGAATGGAATGGTTTATTGATCAAACTTCGCAGCCGAAAGGCTGAATTGTGTCTGATTTACATCGATAAAAATACAGTTAGACAAAATAACTTACATATCCAAAACACAAACAAAATACAATCATTACGACAACAACAAAACAAATCATCAGTATACATCAGTGATGGAAATATATTCAGTATATTGTGATGCGCCTTGAACAAGGCTAATACCAATAAAGAGGTCCGCAGCAAGTTATCGCTCTCAGATCAAGACATGGCTTCCCAATCGTGGTCTTTTTGCAACGTTGTTGTGATGGTTTGGGTGCGATCTGCCAGGAATGGAGCGGAACATTTGATTGTCATGATGTGGTGATTGGGTTGAGTCGTGACAAATTGGGGGCTTGTCCGGGAAAATGAACAGACAAGCCGTTTTCTTTCGCATGTTCCATGCGGATCGTGGTGAGGACTCTCACGTCTGGTTGTACACGTGTGCTGTAAGTACGTAGTGTATAGCGTCGATGGTGTATAGGCTCATGTCGTATCGGGCCTATGTACCTGCTTGCATGTAGGTTCTGTTAGGCCTCATGCTTTGTGGTGAGGATTCTCACGTTTGGCTGTACACGTTTGTTTTTAGTATGCAGACAAGTGTATAGCGTCGATGACAGGCTTATGTATTGGGCCTGCATTGTTTGCATGTTGGTTTTGACAGGCCACATGCGTTTTGGTGAAGATTTTCACGTTTGGTTGTGCACATTATTGTGTATAACATTTTTATGCTGCGTAGGCTTTGGCAGTCATTGACTGTGTTTGTAGTTTTTAGGCTACATTTTGTGTGAAGGCCTAGTGCAGATTTTGGTGAGGATTCTCAAGTTTGGTTGTGCACGTTGTGTATAACATTTATGCTGCGTAGGCTTTGGCGGTCATTGACTGTGTTTGTAGTTTTCAGACTACATTTTGTGTGAAGGCCTAGTGCAGATTTTGGTGAGGATTCTCACGTTTGGAACGTTTGTCGTTTTTGCATGAAGGTCTTGTGTAGACCGATTTGGGTGAGGATTCTCACGTTCAGTTGTGTGCGTATATAGTGCATAGCGTGGGTATTGCGCATTGGGCTCGCACGTGTTTTGTAGTCGCAGACGGTCGGTCTAGCGCGTCGTGTGTAGGGCTAGTGCAGTTTGTGAGTGTGCGTATGCTGGATGTGTATGTGTGGGGGCTTGCGTACACATTGGCTACGGGTCACGCCGAATTTTCTGGAAGATTAGCCTCGGTTAAAGGCTTTGATATATTTTCCTTAGTTTGCACAATCGTGCTATGTGGTCGTTTGTAGTGAGTGTGTATACTCATTCTATGTCCTTAGATCACATGCTAATGTGATGCCGTGGTGTTCTGATTGTATGCCTGATTCGAAGGCTTAGGGATTTTGATGTTTTCTGCTTATCGTAGAAAATTTTTGCCTGTTCTGTGCGTGTGACTGGGTTCATGCATACATGTGTACTCATATGCAGTGCATTTCTTTTGTTAAGGCTTTGTAGTTTTGTGAGGATTTGTGACTTCTTGCAAGTTTTGATTTTGATATTCCCACAATGGCTGATGTCGTGCAGAGCTTTGTTGATGAACCCACTCAGGAAGGTTTTAATAACCTGAGGAAGGCAGAACTGGTGGAAGTTGCTCGAATTTTAGAAATCCCGATCAAAACATCGGATCGAAAAGCAGAGATCAAGGACACAATTTCGGAGTTTTTTACCAATACTGGTATTTGGCCTGCCTCTTTGTCAGAGGATGAAGCAGGGACAGATGATGGTGAAATTATCACACCTTTGGTAACCCCTGCAGAAAGTGAATTGAAGAAAATTGAGATCCAGCTTCGGATGAAGCAGCTGGAAGTCGAGGCAAAGAAAATAGAACTCGAAATCAAGTCAATCGATGCAAAATCGAATGAACCTTCTTCCAGCAGTTCAGCAAAGTCATCAAAATTTGATGCATTAAGGCAATCTCAGTTGGTGCCGAAATTTCGTGAAGACCGGGTAGAAGAGTTTTTCCAGCACTTTGAAAAAGTGGCTGTGAGTTTAGAATGGCCCAAGGAAGTGTGGCCGACATTGATACAGAGCTCGCTGGTAGGGAAGGCCCAAGAGGTCTATGCGTCTCTCACTATCCAAGAGTGTTCTGACTATGAGAATTTGAAGAGTTCCGTGTTAAGGGCATACGAGTTGGTGCCGGAAGCCCACAGGCAACTGTTTCGGAATTATAGGAGAAGGGATGATCAGACATTTGTTGATTTTGTGCAACACAAGCAGACCCATTTTGAACACTGGTTAAGGTCGTCTGGTGTTGATGATTTCCACAAACTGAAAGAGTTGGTATTGTTAGAGGAGGTGAAGAGGTGTGTTCAGCCAGATCAGCGGCAGTACCTGGAGGAAAGGGAAGTGAATGGTGCCAGGAGAGCTGCTGTCCTCCTTGATGAGTATGTGCTTACCCACAAGGGTACTTTCAAACTTTCTTCAAGCAAGAAAGGAGGCCAGGGTGTGCCAAGAAAAGGAGCTGTTGCTCCAAGCATTCCCAAGCCCGATCTTGATCAAAAGCCGAACAAGGCTTGCTTCTATTGCAAGAAGGACGGACATGTGATGTCAGCTTGCTGGAAGTTGAAGAAGAAGCGAGAAAAAGAGGGGATTAGCAACCCCAAAGCATTGCCAGATGCTTTTGCTATCACTCGCACAGAGCATCTGCCATCGTTTGAACGGGTGGCAGAGAATTACAAACCTTTCATATCTTCAGGGTATGTTAGTTTGACGCCTGATAGTGAGCAGGTTCAGGTTCACATTTTGAGGGATACAGGAGCATCACAGAGTCTCCTGTGTGCAAATACATTGCCATTTTCGGTTGAATCTTCTGTGGATTCAGAAGTGTTTGTGAGGGGAGTTGAAGGTGGGAGTGTCCGAGTGCCTCTTCATAATATCGAATTGAAGAGCGATCTTGTCAGTGGCTCAGTTGTAGTAGGTATTTTGCCTACATTGCCAGTCGAAGGTGTCACCTTATTGCTCGGCAATGATATCGCTGGAGAGAAGGTTTTGCCTCACTTTCTCCCAAGTAAGACACCCGTGGTTGACGAAGCCACAGAGAAATTGGTTCAGGATATGCCTGATGTGTTTCCCTCATGTGCTGTTACCAGGTCAATGGCTCGTGAACTGGAGAAAGAGGAGCAAGAGGATATCTTGGCTGATACCTTCTTCTCTAGACTTGAAGAGTCTAGCAGCAGTGATGATGCACATATGGACCATGGTCAAATGTCAGAGATTTCTCGTCAGAGTCTGGTTGAATTGCAGGGCAAAGACCCTGAAATAGTGCGTCTTGCACAGTCACTTGTACCTGATAGGAGGAAGAGGAGAAGACTCTGTCATGTCAACATGCTAAAGGAGTATGTTGAAAATGTAGAAGAGGCTAATGAAAAGCCTGTTGCTACGGTTGGAATCGGTTGTGAAGTGGATGGTGAAGACAGTGAGAGTGATGATGTGGAAATTCCGCAGTTGATGTTGAAGAATTCTGAGGTGTTAGCAAATCTATCTGACACATTATCTCATCTTCCAGGAGTAGAGAGAGCTCAGGTGATGGATGTAGTCCATGAGTATGAACACCTTTTCAGTGATGTACCAGGTCGTACTAGTGTGGTGGTGCATGATGTTGATGTGGGGGACTCCTCCCCTGTCAAGCAACACCCATATCGTGTGAATCCATTGAAAATGGATGTTCTGAGGAAGGAAGTTCAATACATGCTTGAACATGACCTTATTGAGCCCAGTAAGAGTGGATGGAGTTCTCCCTGTGTGTTGGTTCCAAAGCAGGATGGTTCTTTGCGTTTCTGTACGGATTACAGGTTGCTCAATTCGAAAACAAAGTCAGACTCGTACCCTTTGCCCCGCATCGATGATTGTATTGATCGCGTAGGGAATGCCAAATACGTCAGTAAGTTTGACCTTTTGAAGGGGTACTGGCAGGTTCCCCTCAGTGAAAGAGCGAAAGAACTGTCTGCATTCGTGACTCCTGACGGATTCTTCCAATACAAAGTGATGCCGTTCGGGATGAAGAACGCGCCCGCTACATTCCAGAGACTCATCAACACCGTCACGTCTGGCTTGGTGGGATGCGAGGCGTATCTCGACGACATCATAGTGTACAGCCATACATGGGAGGACCACCTTCTGAGAGTCAGAGCACTGTTTGACCGCTTGACCAGTGCCAACCTTACGGTGAACTTGAGGAAATGTGAGTTCGCCCGAGCAAAAGTCGTGTTCCTGGGTCACATTGTGGGACATGGTTCCGTCAAGCCTGTTGAAGCAAAGGTGGAGACGATCCTGAACTTTCCCCGCCCACAGAGTAAGCGAGAGCTGAGGCGATTTCTGGGCATGACTGGCTATTATCGGAAGTTCTGCCATAATTTCGCTGATGCTGCAACACCGCTCACCAACATGTTGCGGAAAGATTCGCAGTTCGAGTGGTCAGATGACTGTCAAGTTGCTTTCAACCGGCTGAAGGCAATGCTAGCGAGTTCTCCGGTTCTTGCAGCGCCGAACTTCGACAAGCAGTTCATTCTTATGGTGGACGCGAGTGACACAGGAGGAGGAGGAGCCCTGATGCAGAAGGACGACAACGGAGTTGACCATCCCGTCGCGTACATGTCCAGAAAATTCAACAAACATCAGCGACGGTACTCCACTGTCGAGAAGGAGACGTTAGCGCTCGTCATGGCTCTTCGTCATTTTGA
This sequence comes from Diadema setosum, assembly GCF_964275005.1. NCBI lineage: Eukaryota > Metazoa > Echinodermata > Echinoidea > Diadematoida > Diadematidae > Diadema > Diadema setosum. The sequence continues at coordinate 26,818,635 of NC_092695.1, forward strand.
CGTGTACCTGAACACTACAAGGTATCCAGTGCTGGTGTACACAGACCACAATCCGCTTGTGTTCCTGTCGCGAATGAGGAACAAAAATGGACGCCTAACCAGATGGGCGCTAGTGCTACAGGAGTACAACCTCGTGATACAGCACGTACGTGGAAAAGACAATGTCATTGCAGACGCTTTGTCCCGTGGATAAGATAGAAGTACGCATATTTCCACGGATAGGACAAAAGGACACAGATGTGCTTATTATCCATAGATAATAAGACTGGTAATGACTTGGAAACATGAACAATACGAGACAAAAGAAATGTGTTTCCATGCATTTGTAAGAAAATTATATTTCTCATGTTGAAGAAAGAGTGTTATTGATTGCTTTGAAATGATGACACAAACATTGTGTACACTGCTTTAATTTATTCTTTTTGTTCTTGTCTGCAGGGAAAAAGACAGCATGTTTTCCAAATGGTCATGATTTTTGCACCAAAACAGGGCAAAATCATTTCAAGTGATATAGCATGAGTTTTGCTATGTTTTATGCTTTATATGGTGAAGAAAGGGGTTTTCAGTAATACAGCATATTTTGATACAGGGTATAATGTAGACATTGTATTAATTGGAACTGCAAATTAAGTTGCATTGCTGTTTGCAAAAAGCACACACAAGCACACAAAAGCTGTTGTTGCATTTTTTTTCAAATGCTTAATCTGCAAGAGTTGGAATTTGTGGCATCACAGAATTGACCAATTATATACATTTTCCATAGCATAGATATCGACTGAGTGAAATTATGACACTATGATATTCATAATGTTGTGAATGTGTAAGGTTCATGAGACCATACAGGTGTACAGACATAACCAGGTTATATTCATGTGATATCTGTTTCAGAAACAGAGAGTATAGCAGGTGTTCATAATTGCATTGTTTTGCTGTACTCTAGTGTACTTACTGTACATGCATTTATTGTCTTGACGAACAAGGCTTTACAGTACTTGAACAGAAGTGTCAAGGAATTAGAAATGTAGAGATGTTTGTCATACCAAACAGTTGAGCAGAACACGTTGTTATATCAGCTTTTTAACAAAGTTGAGATTGCTACAAGCTCACCATGTAAAAATGGTTACTAAGTATAGTGAATGGAAGATTACTTCTATTATTGGTGACATACACAATAATCACAACAAAAATGTGTGAAGTTCATTATTCAAACTGCATGATTGTCAGTGTATGCAGGTTAATCAGTGATATGTGTAGCGGTTTTTCTCAAGCATATGCACATCAAGCTAAGAGAGAAGTTTGATATGTCCATACTTATGGTATATTGTTTCATGATACAATTACAGTGTATTTTGTTCTGAACCAGCAGCATTTCTTAGATTTCGACTAGGTGTTGAAATGTTTGGCCATTTGATACTCATAAGCATTTCAGGAAAGCTAAAGAGAATACATGTTTCATGATTTATGACCAAGCAAAAAAAAAAAAAGAAAACAAGGAATGTTGTGGTTGTAAAGTTTTGCGCGTATACGCACATGCTTGTTCCGAGCAGGTAGTGGATCTATATTTAGACTTAGCCTACGCTCAAGAAAGGTTTTGATAAGGCTCATTAAGTCTGAGCTTGTTTATGTGAAGAATCCACTTTAGTGTATGAACACACAACTGTGCATTTTTATGTATCGTGTTTCGGAACATGTTTGTAACGACTGTTTGCAGTTTGACTGGAAAGTTCTTCCATAACTTCCCGTCTTAAGGGGGGAGATGTGATGCGCCTTGAACAAGGCTAATACCAATAAAGAGGTCCGCAGCAAGTTATCGCTCTCAGATCAAGACATGGCTTCCCAATCGTGGTCTTTTTGCAACGTTGTTGTGATGGTTTGGGTGCGATCTGCCAGGAATGGAGCGGAACATTTGATTGTCATGATGTGGTGATTGGGTTGAGTCGTGACAATATAAATTATATTGCAACAGAAACAGAGTTGAGTGATAAAAAAAAAGTTTTACATATATATGTATCTTATATCCTCCATTAGTGACGTATCACAACCCTTTAAGCGAATAAAAAACGATAGAAACTAATCGATTATAGTAAACAATTCAACATGAATACAATTACGAAGATAAGAGACCAATGCCTATAGATTCAGTTGACTTTACTCTTTGGTCAAGGAAGAATGGAGATGGTTATCATGAATAACTCTTTCTAATCTTTTGAAGAACTAGTAAAGTGTTTATGAATCACTTCTTTGCTAGGATAACATAGATTAAAAAAAAAAGATTCTAATTCAAATGAGACACCTTGCATTCTTAAGACACTTTAAGACGCAAATGTCACAGGTTATAAGACATATTCTGACGCTATAGAATATTAAGTTGATCTTGGAAATTACCAGCAGTCTTCGCAAAAATAACAAACTGGTAGTGACGAAATAACATCAGATCAACCCAGCCATCATTACACCAACAGCTTTCTTCTCTTTGCCTCTGTTCCATTGTCCATATTCTAATGTTCATGACGAGATGTGCATCCAAAAATAAGAATATAATTATTGTCATAGTCTAATTTTTCGAGGGCTATACATTTCATTCGTTGTTATAAACAGGATTCTGCTATTCAAAGTGATGAATTCTTGCGTTTGAATTGATTGAACTGATTGACAAATTGCCCTACAATGGATCCTGCTAGTAGTTAACAAAAAACAAACAAACAAACAAACAAACTGCAAGTCACAGTAGTTAAAGAAAAATGAAACCCCAAAACACATATTATTTGAGTGGATGCGGAAATATTAGTAGAATACAGCAGTGAAAGTTTGAGAAAAATCTCATAATCCGTTCAAAAGTTACGATTTTTTGAAGTTTTGGTGACGAGACCGTTGGATCAGAAAACTACTATACACATCACCGTGCACATACGATATAAATATATAAAGAAAAATCAACACATCTGATTTTTTTCTAGGATAATGAGAGAGCACTAGACTTAGGCCTACAATCTCTTTCAGAAAGCAGCTCGGGGAATGTCATTACCCTTGACATATGTCAGTAACAACTCCAGGAAATGTGTACTTTTCATATGAAGTGATATTTTGTGGAATTTTCTTTCTATTTTTTATATCGCAGTTCACAGTGGTGCCATGATCTGTAGTATAGTCTTCTGATCCAGCGGTCTTGTAACCAAAATTGTCACACAAAAAAATCATTAAACCTTTGGACTTATTGTCCGATTTTCCTCAAACTTTCACTGATGTGTTCTACCAATATTGCTGCATTCATTCAATCCACGTGCATGTTTAGGTTTCATTGCCCTTTAATCATCAGTCCAATTTGTTTGACATTCAATAAAAAGTGATTTTCAAGTGTGGGTCTGCTTGTGAGACTATTGTCCCCAATATATTCCGATAGATTTTACGTTTATCAATCCAATGATATCGCTGCAGGCAATGTACCAAGGCATTTGCCATGCTGTAGATGAAAGTACTAAAAGTGGGCCGAACATAATTGAGTTCAATATCCGCACACTAGTCTGGGCTTGTATAAACGTTTTGTCATAAGGACAAACCCTTCCATTTGCTATCTAGCACTGTAGATAAGGTTTTGTTGTTTGTTTGTCTCGTAAAGTTGAGCCAGATCATTTTGGATATACAAATTCCTAAGTGAGCGTGTGTGCATGAATGTGGGCGTAAAAGAGCTTGAGTGCGAGTGCTATTATCTCTTCTTCTTTTTCATCGTCGTCGTCTTCTTCTTCTTTTTCTTCTTCTTTTTTTTTTTTTTTTTTTTGAGGGATGGGCAGCAAAAAGTGACATTTGAGGTAAAGTAGGAGGAAAAGACAGATGTAAGCGAGCAGTTCGGATAAAGCGACTCATTACGTCCATTTGAAACATTTGGTGATCGTATGACTGATAGAGGGCCTTCGTTCCTCTTTTCTCTCTGCCTCTATAGCCTCTTCGCTGGCGTCAGGTGGGTGCCGACTGAGCGTACAGCGGCCAACTCACGGATTGATAAATTGGCCTTTCGCTGAGGTGAAGTTGTACATTAATGAAAGTGCTACTAGCAGCTGGACATGCGGTTTGTTTTAGTTTTGGTTTTTTAAGATTCAGACGAGTCAAGAAAGCGAGAGTGCGTTCATCACACTGTAACCAACTATAGTCGGTTGACAACTCCTTTTTTTATTCAGTTGAAAACGAAAGCAGAATTTACGGACTTGTTTTCAGACGACAATACGGTAATGCTGAACAAGTAACTCGTTAACGAAAGACACTTGCAGCAGTGACTCATGTATCGACTGAAAGCGCCAATACTGGGAACTTTGAAAATGATGAAATGAGAATCTCTATTTCTTTGATATAATGATGGTGAAGTAGGATCCATTACAGGGTGATACACAGAGTATTCGATATGATTGATTAAATTAGTTAAACTGACTTTATATCTCAACTATTTAACTAGATTATTAATCATCATTTGTTTGATATGGATATAACTTTCTGCATTCACAGTCAGCACAGTTGTCGTTTTGAAAAAGGTGCTTTGGGGATGCATCCCTAGAAATCCTCAACCAAAATAAGAAAAATGAAAAAGAGACAAAAGATTCAGGAACATTTTTTTTTTTTTTTTTGGGGGGGGGGTACATTGGAGAGGGAAATGATGTTCTTCACTCACGTGCGCACTGCATTCTCGTTGTTCGAGTGTCATTCTCTGCTGGGGGTTCATAGCACTTCGAATGGACTGTTGTCCAATGTGAAGGTGTTTATAGCTAGCATGATGATATACCAGAATCACTGTACCGGACGAGCTCCCAACTGCAATATGACATCAGATGCAGAGGAAAGTAAAAAAAAAAAAATAATAATAATAAAATGTCTTCCCGTGTCATTTCATCCATTTTTCATGCTGCGTATCGAAAAGGCACTCACAGTACGCGAGGGAAGAACGATCACGTGCACATCATTCAGCGTTTGAATTCACAAGAAGCGACAAGTCGAACTTACAGATGGTGGCTAGGGAACTGATTTAGGAGGGGATGAACTTATGCCGCGCTCACTTACCTCTTACTCGAGGGAACCAGCCTCTATAAGGGTAAGGAACTATTCTGAGAGATAAGAGGGATGGGGCGGGTTGGCGGTGGAAGTCGGGGGGGGGGGAGGAGGGGTCTCTCCCGTTTAGATGGAAAATTCGCAGTCCGAGTGAGATGATTCAAGATGAAGTTTGCTCAACTTTCTTCAATTGGACCGTCATTAATGACGACTAAAAATTGGAGCTTGCCTATACATACTGTAGATTGTCTGCTTGTACGCCTGCCGGTGTCAGTCCCCGAGGCAAATATGACAATAATTGCACGTCCTGGATACAACGAAAAGGCAAATATGTATGGCAAGCATGCAGTGGACGGAAAGAGACTGTCCTCGTCGAAGGGGAGCGATATTGGCAAGCGAAATCCGGCAAATACTTGAATCGATCAATCTATATAAAGTACCGGATCCTCATTGTCCTTGGTTTCCAAAGATTATACAAAAAACATACAATGTCAATTGCAATGATATCAGAGTAACGTTATTTTGCAATCTGAATATAGAGCATAATAATCTAATATTCCCCCACCGCGACCACGCGAAAAAAAAAACACCCCACAGAAACGAAAAGACGGAAAGAAAAGAAACAAAAAAGGTACATGATGCATGATATTGTAAAGTATTCAAGATCACCACAATAGGAGACGAAGAGAGGGAAATGGAAATGAGAAAGCATTATAAGTCTTTGAAGAAAGCTTTCGAGTTCGGACGGGGGATTTGTCCCGTCAAAATTTTCGATCCAGGTGCGGTACTTTGTATCTCGTTATAGGACAAAAGACAAATTGGCTTGCCCTTGATAAGATCTGAGTTCAGTTGCTGAAAGTAATGCAGCATTTGTCAGTGACAGGCTGCGGTACAGGGATGACTTTTGACAATCTAATCAACTCGATGCAATATGGAGGTTTTTAATTCTAAGCAGGTGGATTTGTTTAGATTGTTTGTTTGTCTCTTTCCTTTTGTTTATGCGTGTATGTGTGTGTGTGTGTGTGAGTGTGTGCTTGTGTTTTAGTATGTGCATAAAAAAATTATGCTTGCTTTTATCCAGAAATTCGGCATATTGACTACTTTGGACATCTACTTGGATCACAGACATCAGTGTGTCGTTTCATTTCTCTTTTCATAAACCGACTACCATCTTCCCAATTTATTCAATCATATCGTATTATTCGTCAATCTACCTTTTTATTTGTGACAGTTAAGAGAACCTAATGGAAATTTGAGAGGAAAGCAAACGAAAGCAACATGTTGATCTTCAACGTAGACGCAGCTTGGGGACTTGTTTGAATGAAAGTACTCCCCCCTCGCCCCCCCCCCCTAAAAAATAAATAAATTCGCGCTAAAATTCTACATGCGCAGCAGGCGCAGAGGCACACACACACACACACGCACACACATAACTACGCACACGAGCAAGTAAACAAACAAAACGCATTCAAAGAATTGAGAGGTAGAAAATGAATACATCTAAATCTTCCTTGATTGTTCTGGACAGTGGAGGAACATTTGCAAATGTGTCTTCAATCCCAAAAGTGTGCGCCATCTAGGCGTTCTTCCCAGCCAGCTTTACACAGACGGAACGAACTCTTGCTTTTTCCTCCTTTTAAAGGAAACACATGTGATCTTATATGATTCGCGCTGATGTAGCTATAGCTATACCAATGATTGTCTGCTGTGCATACATTCAAGTGAAATACTGCTCCTTGTTCAGGTTGATATTAGACTACAATAAGGCAGGCACAATGGTAGAAATTTCATCAAAATGCGAAGTGAAAATAAGAAATTTTATGAATGTGACATCTTTATCATGTTTTCACGAAACAGTGACAGTGACATAGTTGCCTGATCATCACCACTGTCCTTATATCGCATTCAGGCTGGGGATGCTATCTAGCGATCCATTTCTAAACCATCCCTACCAATCGATGGTGTTGAAGGTATCAACGTGTCTTCTTTGTGTCCGTAGAAAACCTGCTGTGAAGATCAAACCGTTTGCCTCCGTCTATTTTTGGCGCCGAGAAATACGTCTGACAATGGCTGTTAGATGTGTGTGAATGCAAGTTTCGACGTTCGTGATCTTTATTATCCGCTCTCCCTCTCTCTCTCCCTCTCTTTTTCAGCCCCTTCTCTCTCTCTCTTTCTCTCTCTCTCTCTCTCTCTGTCTATCTATCTGTCTATCTATCTACCGATCTATATATCTTCCTTTTTTATTCCCTATCTCTTTTCTTCATGTGGCTTAAAGCTCTGTTTGGTTTAACCCACCGCACTAATAGGCTACTTATGCCTTATGCCACAAATATCGCGATGTTTTCACCGTCTCTGTCCACAGTGCTTGGCTTGACCAGTCAATATGCGCTATGCTAGGCTTTGCTGGAGCCATGTTTACGAACGAAGAGAGAACCAAAGCTGTCAAGCAAAAAAAAAGTGCAATAAAAGAGTATATGTGGATTCTCTTTCTTGGCAAATTCCTTGTCGACTGCCGTCGTCTAAAACTCAAAAGAGAAAAGCTAGCCCTAAACAATTCTCTCCTTTCAAGATTTCCTCGCATGCAAAAAAAGGAAGGATTCTCTTCAGGTGCACAACACGCCATTTGCTCTCTAAGTCGCTGGTTGCAGCACCAAGAAAGATGGAGATTTTTTTTCTTCTTCTTCGAGGGAAAATAAAGTAGTGCGTTACAGCCGCACAAAGGCATCCTCGAGAAATTTAACCATGGCAGCATTCAAGAAGAAAATGAAATAAGTGATACTGTTACGATCATAATCGCAATAGATTGCCGCACATTCATCATCAGTCTACCGAGCACAATTCATCATGCAAATATCTTCTATGCAGTTCAAGTGTGTATGTGTGTATATGTGTGTGTGTGTGTGTGTGTGTGCGTGTGCTTTTGAAAATGATTTTTTCCACCCAGAACAACGTGAACTCTGCATGAGGCACTTGCAAACGCAATCCAATGTCAACAAAATTCATTCTTGCTTGTAATTGTTTGCGTACTTTGAAAATTCAGATACAACAACACATAAGCGTGCATACACAGACGAGATACGGGCTGAAACACACACACACACACACACACAAACGCACACACACACATACGCACACATGCACTCACACGCATACTGTACATACATAGATAATAATACACAGATAACACATAGGGAAACAAATGGTTGTGACTTAATCGAAGATTTTTCTTTCGATCTTCAATGGCCTTGAGCTTTCAAGCTAGTTTGTTCACATTTATGATGTGAGGATAATCAAAATATACTATACGCATTTGAATATCATATATATGGGTATATATAAATATATACCGTACATATAGATATAATTATAACTAAAGACTTGATTTCAAGAAGTCGAGGTATTTTAAATACTCATACACTCATATACTCAAATACTAATAATATCATTTACTTATTATATTATAATAAGTGCTCTGATTTAGAAGGCTTACCAAGATTATGGAAGAAACGATGATTGACTTGACCTTTTTAGATCAAGGAATCCGACTTAAGAGAAAGTAAGAGAGAGAGAGAGAGAACAAAAGAGAGAAAGAGAGAAAGAGGAAGAGGAGACAACATTTTGTGACTAGACTTTATTTGCACAGATCGGAGTTTGTCGTCAGTCAAATTGCGACTGGGCGTCCGATTGACTTTTCTAACCTCTCACGTTGCTCAAAGCCACACTGAATCTTTTTTTCCCCTCCCAATCCCATTTTCATCTCCGACCGTAGAATAAGATGCTTAAGTACTGCCCCCGGCGGCTGGTCGGAAAGAATACAACTCAGAAATGAAAAGACCGTGGTCGTGTTCTCTCATCTTTCTCGCATAAGCGAACACGAGATTGTGGAGGGGAAAACAGAAATTTACAGCGGTCAACAAGGAACAACACGCAAATATTGACCGTCCCTTTCTTAGCTCCGTCTCCTGCGGTTCGCAAATTCTGCTCGGAGTCATACGAGGGCTCTGCACAGACCAATGGCAAAATATGAAGGGCAACGGAATTATTATTATGACATCGAAAGAAGAAGAAAGGAAGACGGGAAGAAATGAACCGCAATACATCCCTTTGTCCATGTGGTTGACAATATTGGCGTGCTACAGACGGATACTTTCCTCAAACTGAAAAGCATTTGTTGTGGAAAAAGAAAGCATTTCTACAAGAAGGCAACGTTTAACTGAACATCGCACTCTTAAAGCAAACGAATATCTCATATTCGCTGCATGAATTCCTTTTTATTCAGCAATCTCGCCTTATGAACGACATACGAATATACTGCGGTATTCATTTTTCGCACTCACTCTTTCCATTCAAAAAATATAAAAACAGAAGGAAAGGAAAACTCAAAACAAAAAAACAAACAAGCGAAATACTCCATTGATATGTCAATGGTAGCCGACTCATTCATTAACGTCTATGCTGTTCAAGAAGAAAGTCTCATTGTTATTCCGAGTGTATTTCTGCGGCAGCGTAAAAAGCGTCTTATGAGATTTACATACACTGCTCAGGGCAATGGCCTCCATTGAGTGGGGCATTAAATGCGGCTCGTCAGTTGGGGAAGCCCTTTCCCTTTTAACCACATCAGAAAAGGACGATCGAAGATGCAGATCATTAAGTCTCGCGCTACCACTGCAATCAACAGGTGGAACATGGTGGTTTCACATCGCTCCTGACTCTTCTTTTGCTTGTTCATGAGGACATGCATCGCGTTGCTATCTTAAGTAGATATGAACCTTTTCAGCACACACTTCCCTCACCATTGCTTTCTTTTATCTCACCTGTGGCATCTCTCCCCCACACTGTCCTGCATAACCCCCAGTAGTTCATTTTGATAATGCGGCGGATTATTATCCTTTCAAGCTGCAGTGAAAGTACGGTGTATTAAGGCTTAACTTCTCCTTTTCCTGTTCCTTTAATTATTTTGATTGTGCCTTTTACTAGAGTGAGCGAAGAAGGCTGTTGTTGCTGTTTGGTTGTTCGTTTGTGATTTTTTTCCCCGGATATTCTGTAGCTGACAGTGGAAATGCTACTTTAAATCATCTCATAATCTTCGCAAGCGTTGTGTAATGATTTTTCTTGGTGGGTTTTGCTTGTTGTTTATACTCTTTTCCACTTGATAACTCTGCAGATGTTTATGATATTACCTTTTCAATAGTTGGTGCTTAATTTCCCTCCCATTTTGTAAGTATTTGTAGAAATTTGTAGAAATATATATGCAATATATATATGTATATATATATATATATATATATATATATATATATATATATATATGTATATATATAATAGATAGATACAGGTATAGATATAGAAATATAGAAAATATAGAAAATAATGTACATATAGATATAGATAAAGATAGACAGTGTGCATATGACACTGCAATGGTTATTTCTTGAACTTCTAAGAAAATAGCGAGAACGAGAGATGGAAATAATACCCTTATGTCCCTCTACATCATCTAAAGAGGAAATAGGTTAAATTATGTTCCGTGGAACATTTACAATTCATACCATTGTATCCCTCTTTTTTTTTCCATGTCCCATAACGCATCCATTTGCTTACCTCAGCTCAGTCGATTCTCTTGCGTGTCTTTTAATTCCTTCAACCCATTCCTTTCCCGAATTCCCTGCTCCCGTGACCTTGCCCCGCATATTCTACATTCTTCGAATACCCTATATATACCCGGCAGTTATTGCTCTCGCATCGCCTGGTTTCAGAATCGGAACAAGTGGTTCTCCCCATTGCCCGAATTTTTTCCCCAGAGATAACTTGTCTTGTGCTCCACAAATCTCGAAATAATATACCCTCGTTTCACAATTCTGGATCTTCTTATTGCTTTATTGTGTAGAGATGGTCTTTTGTGGTTTCTTTCTGTGTTAAAACACACGTGCTAAAGTATTTTATAGGTTTGAATATTATGCAAAATTTCAATCTAGCCGGTAATCTGTTGGATACGTATCAGTATTTGTGTTTCTATGAAAGAAGATTTAGCTTTTGGGCAGTCAGGTCGACATTTTATTTTTGCCTAGATGGATGTTAAGCTATTACTCTTCCGTAACCCTCTTGTCAAACGAAATGAGCTGTATTGCAATTTACGAAACAAAACAAGTACGACTGTATAACAGTTGTTTATCTGTAAGATACCTTATTAAATATTTGTCAGTGCATACATAATCTATATTTGTACATTTACGTAATTTCGAACTCATTCCGAATCACATCTTTAAGAAAATATCTATACAAATTGAAAAATGTTTGCGAGTATATAAGCAAATCAGCAAGCAAAATCTCTATTCAACCGTGTGAAAACAAGTTATTAATCGTCTTTCCTCGATCAGTATCTTACAGTGACAATATTTTAGAGTGCAGTAATTATGCGGGGGGGGGGGGGAATCATTCCACAGTAATCATATCTATTTCCGGACAGGCAACACTTTAGAATATTAGAGTGTCGCAGTAATCACCCCCCCCCCCCCACTCTACCATACCAACAAAATATAGGAAACAAATTTCTCAGGCAATTACTTCTTGAAATATTGCAACCTGGGACAAGAGAGGCTACTTCCCGAGCATCTAAAACTCCGACCAGTTACAAGTGGGCACGTTATAGTATCTTTCTCTCTTTTTTTTTCTCCCTTTTTCTCTTTTTTTTTCTGTTGTTGATTGGCGTCGGAACAATCGAGAAAGCGTTCAAGTCTGCCACTACTTCCTAGAAGCTTCATTTTCCGAGTTATTTCTGGATACGATTTCATTGATGTAGTCCTTCGTAGAACGTAATTACATTCTAGTCTACGGATTATCATGATTATTATACTACTCAACGCATGACACAGCATAATTATTTTGATAAAAATATCTCCATATTCCCGGCATGCTGGGTGTAATGTGTTGTAAGTTTTTTGAGTTTTTTTTATGTATTTATTTTTCCATAGGATTCATAATTGATGTGATGTTGCAAGGGAATGACAATGACTGTGTCCAAATATTATCTCTATTCAATGCGTTCAAGTGTCAAAAATAAACTTCATAGGAACTGATTTTTTCCCCACCGTTTCGGAATCGCATCTCAAGTTATCAATGATTAACAACGGGTGTATCAATAATCTCTTGATTTTCGTTTTGTTTGCTTGGCTTTGTTTTCGAAACCTAAAAGTGCACGAGAGAGGCAAAAGAGCAAAGATACTCTTTACCACTACTTGGAGAGAAAGCCCTCCACCGATCTGCATCAGGCGACGGAGTGAAATAACTTGGGACCCAATTAGGCACCTAACCTTTTGGCGATTGGGACGGAGGGTGTTTGCTCTCTCTCTCTGCTGTGGATGCACTTCGGGACCGTGCCGAGAATTACGGATGACGCTGTTGTGGTCCTCGGGAGGAAACGGGGGTCGAGTTTGTCTTAGCACCACTTGAAGGAGGTAGGACGCCTCATCGACAAGTCAAGGCGGTCTTGATGGGGTTCGCTCAATAGATAAACTCGCGTTTCTGCGACCAGGGCAGTATAGCCTTGTCAAGTGCCCAGACGGGAGAAAAATAAGCGCAACGCGCGGATGTTGATTTAAATTGTTTTCAGATTCTCCCTGGGAGAATCTGAAATTGAAAATTTAGACTACATATCCGTCCTAATGTAGTCTAAAATTTCAATTTATCGACAGTGATCAACACACACTTTACATCAATTCCAGGATACAGATTATCAGATAAATGATGAGTATTTTATGTTCAGGAACGATTTCAAGTGATTGTTTGTAGAGAGTGATAGAAAAGTGTACTTCTGAATCCCTTTGGTCGGTTGAACTTTTAAGTCATGTGATATGTCATGAATAGGCGTATATGGACATTAATGTATTCGTTAATTAATGTATCGTTGAAACCCAGGTGGATGAAAGCTTGTTTAAGAGAAGGAGATAACGCACAATGTTTGGTGGTGATGCATCCCTATTAATGTTCAAAGTCTTAAAAATGACGCGTGTGCTGTTGATTACCGCTATCTTCTTCTTGAGGCTGTAACAATAGGGGGCTTCTACGGGAAATGGACCCAGGACCGCTAGCATCCCAAGCTAGAATAAAAAAAAAAAATGAAACTTCTGAACGAGAGTACAGACGTATCTATGAGGAAGTTAAGCCGATTTGAAGAAACTGTGTGCAGTGGCAACTTCTCATACGGAGACGTGGAAAGGACGCTGTAGTAAACTCCAAAGGGATAGCTGCAAGGTGCAGCTATCCTATAGTATAATCGATTGACCTTGCTTCAATTCTTCTTTTTTTTTCACAACCCAAAATAATGATATTTTCCCATCACTGCCCATAGATTTCTAAAGATATCTATAGCCTTTTCAGATAAGGATTTGACGTCATGGTGAAAAGCATTCAACTTGATTTGAGTCATTTCAATACTCGTAGGAGCACAAATATTATCATGTAATGTGTATGGATCGACGGTATGGCGAATGCGCATTGCATTTCACGCCACGCCCGTGAAATTATTATATCATATTTAAAAGAACGGCAAAAACAATGTCTCGTATTGTGTAATATATTCTTGGTTGGAGCAACAATTGTTTCCTATCCATCTGATCCGTTAAAGTTGGGATTAATTTTGATATAGATAAGACAGATATTTGATACAAGAAATAATAATTGTCATCTGAGCGAAATCAAATTATGTAATTATGAAGAGATGGCGGGTAATTTTGAGGGCAAACGTTGAACCAAGGATTTTTGAGGAAAATCCGCAAGGTGGAAGTTTCATTCTGCCCGGGAAGAGATAAAGGTCAACCAGGTAAAAGAAAACCAACATAATGAGACACAGTGCTGTAATGAGGAATGTCATGGACAGCACCAGAACGGTTTCTCTCAAAGTTGAAGTGAAAGAACATTCCCTGATATTCAAGGGAGCTTGTTAGCATAACAAGCAAGTATGACTGCGTAAGTGGGTGATATCTATACAACAATTTGCAAGTGTATTGTTTCGACGATTTAAAATTCGGAGAAATCTAAACCATTGTTTTAACTGCGAACTGGTCTTTAGGGAAACATGTTCTTCATGTGTTCAAAGCAAGAAATGGAATGGAAGTTACGAAATATTACAAATTCTCTCTTTCTTCATTACAAACTTGGCCTTTTAAACAGCCATTTTGGAAGTGCAATGCGTATTTTTAGTCTGAAGCCTGTTCACAATTGACCCACTTTTCCCTCTGTATTCTTGTGTGTCTCTCTCCCTCCCTCTCTCTCTTACTCTTATTCTTCGTACAGTTCGCAAAATACTACTGTTGCCTTATTCGTCTACTTTCCGCAAAAAATGTTTAAGAGTTATCGTAAGACAGTTAGATTGCATGCAATTATGCTCATGTTACTGCTGATATTCAGAAATATCTTATTGATTACAATATCAAGAGAGATGTAACGATTGTGATTCTGGTAATATGATAATAAGGTGTAAAAATATCTATCCCAGATATAAAATGATATCCTCGTCAGCACTGCTGAAGGGGCTTTTAACGTGCTGATAGAAATGCTGTCGTTATCACTCTGAATATTGTAGTTATATAGCTGTTAAACTGTTCCTGCTTTTTTTTTTGGTCAGCAGTCACTTGATAGCTCACGTGTGAGTGACGCGAATCGAGGCGATCCAGTCGGACAAGTTGAGGCGACACATGATCCAAATCTTCCACCGTGCATGTCTGCTATTAAGCTGTCTAAACAGAGGGGAAAACCCCTATGCGGAATGCGGGTCGAGGAGGTTTTCTGTGGACATCATGTTGCTTCAGCCCCTCAAGTGTAAACCCCGGTCGTCAACTTGACCCCCCCCCCCACACACACACACACGTCATCACCATCCTAGCCATGGCGTTATCTAATGTATTTGCAAGGATTGGTATTATTATTATTATCATTATTATTGTTATTAATATTATTATTATTATTATTATTATTATTATTATTATTATTATTATTATTATTATTATTATTATTATCATCATCATTATTTATTCGGCAATTCAACATGCCATACAAGCCGACATAGAATACAAACATAAAATCGGATTACATGATATAAAAATTGTGGTGATTCCAGGTGCATGCCGCTGGTTGCCGGGGGAGCATTGTCCTCATCCCCATTAACGTGTTTGTCCGTGCATACACACACTCACACTCACACACACAACACGCAACACACAACACACAAATGCCCAGCATTTATTTTTAAAGAATGAGAGAAGGCATGCATCCAAACTCGGCGAAATAACCTTTGCCACGGAAATATTCCGTCCCCCATAATCACTGTATGCTGTGAATGAAGTCTGAAAATTCAATTGCTTCTTTTTAAAATCTTTCTTTTTTCATTCACTCGATTTCTTAGAATTACAAAATGGGATTCTGCTGGAGGGGTTAAATAAGGGAACAAGAAGTGTTTTTTTTTTCTGTCATCAAAATGTCAATACCATTCATTTTGATAATATACGCAAGGGGACAAGACAAGACAAGACAAGACATCCGAGAGTATTGTGTATTTCATTTCATAACGGTTATAGTCCCTATACCGACATTTTTTACCACAACCTTTCTGTGTTCCTATCTGTGGAGTACAGTATACAAGTATGAATCCTTGTAAAGGCAAAGTATATCAGCCGGTATAAATTGCATTACACTATTCGAGGTTTTATGTGTGTGTGTGTGTGTGTGTGTGTGTGTGTGTGTGTGCGTCTGTGATTGCCATCAACCGCGGACCACTCCATCAAAAACTACCTTCTAACCGCGGACGTACGTGCTATGGGGGACCGTCCACGGTTGAGATAACGATTCAGTCGTATCAAATTTACGACAATAGAGAGGGTGTGTGAAAATTGGATTGATCAGAGATTCGTCCGCGGTTTCATGTAAAAGGGCAACTTGGTGGGTACGATTTGTGTAAGCAACATCGACCTGTGTATCACTGATGTTTCACAGCGCCCCCTCATGACGGCGCGGCTGCTGGAAACGTACGCGTACGTACGCCTGGCAAAGGCTGGCCTAGCTGCTAGCATACGGGGGTTTACGGCCGGCCCCGGCCACCACGATGCGCTGCAATTTTGCGCATGCAAAGCAGGCATAGCCACTATTGACAAATCCGAGGGCCGCCCAAACCACGGCACGAGACCGGCTAAAAGAAGGAACAGGGGGAACAGAAGTAGGGAGTGGAATCTACTCGAGATGCAACAAAGTAAGTGAGGCATATTATTTTATGGTAGCACAAATAACTGCAGTATCACATTTTGAGGGCTAGTTTTTATAATTATTCATTGTATTCATTTGTGTGCAAGCCACGAGTGCAGTGGCAATGCCAGTATGGATATTGGTCTAGGTGTCTCCGCGCTCTTTGCACGGCATGCCCGCGCTGACCGGCCTCTTTAGTTTTAGCCTTTATATCTCCGGGTTTGCCAAGCAAAATAGATCTGTAACGTTAGTATTCTATAGACTTCTAGTCTTTAGGTCTGGTCTCTAGATAAATATACTTGAACGACATGGTAACTTCCAGTGGTAACTACCATGGTAGTTACCACTACCATTACTTAGAACTACAACAGAAGAGGAAGATTGGATGTGAAGTGTGTGGGTTTTTTACCTGTAGGCCTAACTGAGGACTCTCTGATCTTTTTTTTTTTTTTTTTTTATACTGCTAGAGTAGGTGAGGGTAATTTCGGCCGCCTTGGCAAACTTTGGATCATATCTTCGCTCACACAATCTGATCTAATAATTATACTGAGTAGGTCCAGGGTAGTAGCACTAGCGTTACGTTAGCAGTCACCCGCCATACATCCTTCATAAGTGCCTCGTAGTACTTTATAGACTCAAGTCTAACAATGCATAACGTTAGTTTTATCGTAGATAGCTAGTACAAGAAACCTGGCTGCATAGATTTGGTGTCGGGACATAAAGTCTCTATTTCCTAATCACTTTAAAAACTGAGAATTTGGAAGTCGAGTGTGATTTTGCACTTCCTTACGTGTGCAAATAAGGAGACATGTCACATAGGCCTATTGTGAATAGATCTAACGTTATACGTGTAGAAAGTTCTAGTTGTGTATGTACACTGTCCTCATTTTCTGTCATTGTCATATTCTTTAACTTAATTAAGTTGGGGTTAAGCCACTTTGTTTTTGTTTGTTTGTTTCTTTGCTTGTGTTTTTGTAAACTAGACCCGAGGATACTATTACTATAGTACACATACAGAAGTTGTAGGCCTACCTACACTCCCTACAGTAGCTGGTATGCACTTCCTTAGAGTTACAATAACCATTGTGCAAGTAACCATCCCCTACCTAAAGTGGCAGAGATGTGAGATTCAACCCTGCCACTAGGGTGACAGGGCCGGGAGTTTTATGGCCCCCACATGAGGAGTAATTTCTGTAAGTTTTACATTTAAATGATAATAAGAACGAATAGTAGCCCTGAAAATAGTCTATAGTATTCAGTAAGGCAGAAGAAAGGGAACGATGGTCATGGCCTTAGATTTGAGTGTAGATGTGGATACCAAGCAAGTAATTGTATAATTATAATCTTCTAGTTCTAGCAGCACTTCACATACCGTACATATTTCTGCACAATTTATTGTTCACTCTACTTTGTATGTAAATTATGATTGGCCCTTGAGGGCCCGTGGCCCGTTGCATAAAAGTTACTATACTAACTTTGCCATCCAGTGGTAACTTATCTATGGAAATCTTGATTTCAGTTGGCTGTTGAGTATTGTTGCCATGGTAGTTACCACTGGATGGCAAAGTTACCATAATTATAACTTTTATGCAACGGTACGTCCCTGGTCTCCCAAAGTGCCATTACAGTATGCATACCACTCTGCAGTGCGCTGATCTTCAACTATGAAGGATGCACTTCTACAGAAGAAGAAGATTGGATGTGAAGTGTGTGTGTAATTTTTTTTACATGTAACCGAGGACTCTCCTCTATTGCTTGTGTACATTACTAGTATGCCTAAGTGCACATCATATGGATACCAAGCAAGTAAATAGTAATCTATAAGTACATTGAATGGGAAGTGTGTTTATTCGATCAATTGGGCAAAGAAAATTTCCATTCTTGGACAATAACATTTGGAGTTTATATCCAAAACAACTATTATTATTATTATTATTATTTGCCTGGTTTATCCAAACTACTTACAACCTGACATACCGTTCACATGAAATAAAGACAGTCCTCCATCAATAGCCGGGTTCACACGTACACCAATTAGCGGGATAAGCATCGCGATGCTAATCCCAAGAAATCTTGCGCTGGTTCGTCAATTAGCGGGATAATTGGCCCCGCGCTGGTACGTGTGAACGGTCGGGATTAGAATCTCGAGTTTTTATATCCCATCATGCAATGCGCACATCACAACAGCGAGGCCTCTGCGAAGAGGTCCTTCACCTCTTTGGAGCACAACAACAACAGCGCGCGAACCACACCACTGACGCGTAAAAGACAATGGACAAAGGAAAGTGCGCGCAGGCAGTGATAGAGAAGGGCGCTGCGTGACCCAGTTTGCAGGCTTTGCTGTTATCTCTATCGGCAATTAGCGGGATAATTTAGTACGTGTGGACGCTCGCCAAATTAGCGGGATACCGATCGCGATCGCTATCCCGCTAATTTGGTACGTGTGGACGCTCGCAAAAAAACTCGGGATGAGCATCGCGATCGTCATCCCGCTAATTTGTACGTGTGAACCCGGCTAATGACATGCATTGTAAATGCGCGCAGGGTATCCATACTACAGATTTCAACTGGTAAAAATGCAAGTGTTCTAGGGGAAATAAAGAGGATAGCTGTTTCTCTCCTTGATTCTACTATTTATCAAAGAGGCTCTTGGTTCATAGACCTATTTTTGGCTTATACTAAAACATTAGGTTTGAGTGTATGTGGATACCATGCGAGCAAATCACAATCTGCATTGTTACATTGAATGGGAAGTATGCTTATTTGCCTAGTTTATCCAAATTATAAATGTACTCTATCAAGCCTGAGTTGAGTACACATGCATAAGAGAACAGTCCTCGATTACAAAATTTGTAATCAAACATGCATGGTACAATGTATATATCCTACAGATTCCATTAACTTGTAGTACATGGAAGTGTTCAAGGGGGGGGGGGGGGGGATAACCATCTCGATCTCTCATGGTTTTAACTTTTCAGCAAAGAAACTCTTGGTTTGTACATGCAGAACTATTTTTTGGCATGGACCAGAACATTAGTTTTGAGTGTATAATGGATCAAGCAAGTGTATAGTATATAATCTTGGTAGATTGGATGTGAATTGTGAGCTTTTGACTAAGGACTGTCCTCTATTGCATGTGTACATTAGGTTTGAGTGTACAAGCCAGTGGATACCATGCAAGCAAATTATAATCCAAGTACATTGAACGGGAAGTGTGTTAATTTGCCTAGTCTATGATTCTTAAATTACTCAAACCTAATTTACACAGTCATTACAGAACAGTCCTTAATTATAGATGTAAATAATCAAACATGCATTACATGTCCATAGTACAGATTCCAACTGGTAATGTACTTTGTAAGTTTTCAAGGAGAAAAAAAAAAAGAGGATATATGTAAGTGTCTCTCTCCTGGATTCTATGTTTTATCAAAGGAGCTCGTGGGGTAATAGAAAGGGAGATCAATACTTTTCGTGCATGCAAATGAAACAAAATTTTAGAGTGAGTCATGGCCTAGATGGGAATCTCGTATAACCTCACTCTCAAATGATAGTATTCAAAGTTGGCTGCCCTGTATTGGGTTTTCTGGCCACTGGAATTAATCCAAGATGCCATAGATATTACTTTGTTGTTCCAAGTTACTTGTGTATTTTCTATGATAGCAAAGAAAAAAGTCAGCCACATAGCGTAGATGCAAAATGGCAAATAGATTACATGTGAAACAAAGTGATGGGTGATGTTATCAAGATTTAAATATGGAAACTGAATGGAAAACTGCCCTTCATCAATGGAAGTAAACACAAGTCACTGATTTCCATTTTTTGGTAGTAACTATATTCTGATAAAAATGCAGGGCATGCATACTCAGGTTGGTCATAGTAGAAATATGAAATAAGATTAAATATGTTATGATAGTAGATATTTGGGGAATATTGTTCCCTTGACAATCTGGATCAGTATTTGAATAATTTCAACTGATTTTACTTCAATAATTATGCAAAATACCCATAAACATGATTCTCCACACAATAAACGAATGTGGGACAAAGTGTCCCATGTACTACGTAATTGTCCCATATGTAACATGTTATATCTGTCTTAAATCAGAACCTGTAATAACAGTTTTTTGCCTCATGACTTGAAACTTGAGTTTTGTGACTTTTATCATGCTGACTTAGAAGTTACAGACTGTATAGAATGAACTACTTTCAGAGAGTTTTGAGGTTGAAAAAATGTTCATAATAACAAAGTTTTTCCTGGTCCCATATGTAACGGCACATATTTTCTCTTCTAAAATCTGTAGTTGTCAAGGTAATTTTCTCCATTTTTTACATGATTCTTCTCCTAGATATCAGTCAACATGATAAAGTCCAATATGATCAAAGGCCATTAACACTATTTTTCAGGTCATAAAAGTCTCTGAGTGTCCCATACGTAATATGTGCATTATCTTAGACTTGCCCTAATCCTTGCAATGGTAGCATATGAACCTTTTGAGTTTATTTAATATCTTCTTTTGGTAATGATCTTTACTAAAAATTTATTACATATGTGTCAAAAAAGTAATTTTTATTGTTTGTAAATTTGTGTATTTTGTGGTTTTCATATATGTGCATGCTTCTGGCCACCAGGACATTTTTTTTTTCCAGTTTCTTACTGTGCACGTTTCAGAACTCATCTTGGTCAATTTGTTTCCACAGCTTCATTCACCATATCCTGTGCTGACAGCACCCCTCCCACCTCCCATTCATCATTAAGTTCTTCTGACTACATTACCCCTCCTCCTACTCCTAATTCTGAAATTTCTTCCACATCGCTTTCTCCATCTTTGCCTTCTCTCTCATTGTGTTCAACCCATCCACTTCCTCCCGTTTCTCCTTCTCCTTCTCTCACTTCCTTCCATTCTATCCTGCCTTGCACTCCTTCTTCTTCTTTCTCTGCATTCCCTTCTCCCCCTCCTGCTTGTTCCTTTATTTCTCATCCACCCTTGATTTCAGCTCCTTCCCATCACTCAAATCCTATTCCTACCACTGTTCCCAGTTCTCTTCCTGCTTCTTTCCATTCTGTGTTGTATTTCTTTCTTGTTTTACTTCTCCTCTTGCTTTTCCTTCTCCTTCTCATTCTTGTTTGTGTTTTGAAAAACTAATCGTCATACTGCAGTTGTTGTTTTTTTTATGTTCCCTTTATGGAGGTGGGGGGGGGGGGATGTGATCATGGGACTAATCTCCATGGGCTCTGTTGGTAAGTACATTTTGTACATCAACTCATTACCTTGATTTTTATTTGCAGTTATGTGATCAGCTGCATAGCAGACTACCTATCAATTTCGTCAAGATTTTTCCTCTTTCTTTCTTTTCCTTTTTATTCTTTCCAACTATTTTTTGTTCGCGGATTATCACTATAATGCGATGCTCCCTGTGCTTGTAACTTGGCCATCGTATATGTGCCAGGACCAGTTTTCTCATGTATTAGTTTTTTGTAGTTCGGATCACGTGCAGCCTGTAGGTGCCATTCTATCTTTTTTTCAAAGCCTTATATTGGCAATAAATTCATTACCAAAAATCATATCAAAAGCAAATTTGGTACACATAAACTTCCACATCATGGTCACGTCCTGAATGTGTAACTGTCTTGTCGCATCTTGGTCTGTCCATGTTACACGCGTTCACCATGAAGTCTAGAAATGGTACAAAACACAATTTTCAATAGAATTTTACAGCTATTATTATCTTCTCTCAAAAAAATGAGCCATTCAATCGAAAAACAGCAAAGTTCCAATGAGTACCGGTATTCATAATTTGACCATCATAATTATGTAAGTACATACTATTCTGTCCTGCTTTACATGTGTTCCCCCATTTTTTTTTTTTTTTCATCTTGGCATAGATTTTAATGGATTGCTTGATTGGAGCAATTTGGGGGCACAATTTTCTCTCATTGAAGTGTTCTAGATTATATTCAGGGAAAATGCACATGGGAAACAGAAAATAAAGAGACATCTCTGAAAAGTACCCATTTACTGTGGAAATGCCCATTTATTATATTTATATCAAAATAATATAGGGGATGTAATGAAAAGCTAATGGAGAGAGCACGTAAAAATATTATTACACCCTTGACAGTGGTAATTTACTGTTCCATCTGAATTATCATGCATTAGGTCGCTAGTACACCGTTTGTGAGCAAGCGAAGCGCGCGAACACTTGACAAAATTAAAGTAGCAAATCCAAAAGAAGTAGTATAGTGTACACAAAGTGTACACAAGTGTACACTTTGTTGTAGCTCTCACTATTAACTCTTTATGTGCCATGGTGGAAAACCCCCGTGTGCCACGTTATTCTGAGACAGGAAGGTACAGTGTAGTCATACTTTGAGAAGGAATTCTGTTTTCCCAATGTGTATAAATTCTACAGATTTCTGTTAAGATGGGCACAATAGCAGCCAAAGTTAAAGAGGAATGCCAAGCTTTGTTTCGATATAAATTATATGACGAATCTATTTTCAATTTTCTTTTAAATGACCACTTGCTACATTACTGTAAAGGCATGACTTTTGCACGTAAAACCGTGACAGTAACTTAGAATGTACGAGCAAATCTAGTTGGGAACACGGCTTGATAGTCAATCACCACATAGAATGCAAGCCGTATGAGAAACAAAAGCACGAGATATACGCTTTCATTGTGCCACGGGATTAGAAGTGATCGCTTCGCCGATTTATCAATCGGTTTTGGTGGCTTTGTTTGTTGAGCAGAATATGCGAAGTTGGTACGCCGTTGACTGAGTCGAACGTGCGAACGTGGCATGTAAAGAGTTAATTAATTGTATCCAATATAGGTATATATCCATATATCGTTATTGGTATCCATATACGCTCAAACCTAATGTCCTGGCCGCCCATGCCAAAAATAGGTGTATAAACCAAGAGCTTCTTTGTGAAAAAGTAGATTCCAGGAGAGAGACAGTTATTTTTTTCCTCTTCCTTGGACACTTACCTTTACAATGTATTACAGTTGGAATCTGTAGTATGGATATACCATGGATGTTTGATAATTTACATGATGAAACTGAGGAGTGCTCTCTATTGCATAGCATGTATACATCAGGTTTGATTTTAAAAGTTGGAAAAACTAGGCTAATAAACACACTTTCCTTTATGCTTACAATGTAGATTACAATTTGCCTGCATAGTATTCATGCACTCAAACCTTACGTGTATGTACACAAGCAATAGAGGACAGTCCTCAGTTACATGAAAAAAAAATCACACTTCACATCTAATCTACTCTTTGTACATAGATTATGTACAATACACTTGCTTTGTATCCATTGTATACACTCAACCCTAATGTTCTGCTCCACTTTAATATTCCAAAAATACCGTAGATCTATGCATGAGACCTTCAATGATAGAAACATATAGAATCCAACAGAGAGAGACAGATATTTTTTTTTGTTTTCCCCTTCAAAACTTGTGTATTAACAGTTGGAATCTGTAGTATGGCTATACCATGCATGTTTAATTATTTACATGTAATTGAGGAATGTTCTCTACTGCATGTGTAAATCAGATTTGAGCAATTTGGATAAACCAGGCAAACAAACACACTTCCCATTCAATGTGCTTAGATTACAATTTTCTTGTTTGGCATCCACTCATATACACTCAAATGTAACACAAGAAATAGAGGACGGTCCTCAGTGACATGTAAAAAAATCACACTTCACATCCAATATACACTTGTACCTGGATTAATATGTACAATACACTTGCTTGGTATCAACAATCATTTAACCGAATGTTCTAGTCCATGCAAGGAGGTTCTTGGTCCATGCCAAATACAATGTAGGAAAACCAAGAGCTTTTTTTATAAAAAGTAGAATCCAGGAGAGAGATGGTTATCTTTTTTTTTTCCTTACAGACACTTACACCAAATTACCAGTTGGATTCGTACAATTGTACATGTAGCGTGGATATACCATTCATGTTTGATTATTTACATGAATCGAGGAATGTTCTCTTTTGCATGTATACACATGTACATCAGGTTTGAGTAATTTGGCTAAACGAGGCAAATAAACACTTCCCATTCAATGCACTTTGATTTATAATTTGCTTGCTTGGTATCCACATACACTCAAACCTAATGTGCACGAGCAAATAGAGGACAGTCCTCGGTTACATGTAAAAACTCACACTTCACAACCCATCTATCAAGATTATGTACAATACAATATACTTATTTGGTATTCATACACTCAAACCTAATGTTCTGGTCCATGCAAAAAAAAAAAAAAAAAAAAAAAGATCTATGCACCAAGAGCTTCTATGGTAAAAATGTATCCAAGAGAGAGAGAGAGAGACAGAGACAGACAGTTATCTTTTTGTTATCCCCTTCAACACTTACGTGTACTGGAGTATTACCAGTTGGAATCTGTAGCATGGATAAGGATATGTATGCATTACTATGCATGTTTTATTATTAACATGTAATTGAGGACTGTTCTCTATTGCATGTGTACATAGATTTGAGCAATTTGGATAAACTAAGCAAACGAACACACATTTCCATTCAATGTACTTAGATTACGATTTGCTTGTTTGGCATCATCATATACACTCAAATATAAGTACACAAGAAATAGAGGACGGTCCTCAGTGACATGTAAAGAATCACACTTCTCATCCAATCTACCTAGATCATAATGCAACTTTGTATACTTCCTTGGTATCTACACTGTACAATAAAACCTAATGTTCTAGTCTATGCCAAATACAATGTAGGAAAACCAAGATTTTTATTTTATTTTTTTTTTTTAAATAAAAAGTAGAATCCAGGAGGGAGATCAAAATCTTTTTTTTTCTTCCTTATAGACACTAACACGTATTACCAGTTGGAATTTATAGCATGGATATACCATGCATGTTTGAATATTTACATTCTTGAATCGAGGAATGTTCTTTCTTGCATACAGAAAGTGTACGTCAGGTTTCAGTAATTTGGATAAACAAGGCAAATAACCACTTCCTACTCAATGCACTTATAGATTTACAATTTGTTCGCTTGGTATCCATACACTCAAACCTAATGTACACAAGCAAATAGAGGACATCCAGTCCTCAGTTACATGTAAAAAAAAATCACACTTCACATCTAATCTACCTAGATTATGTACAATATACTTGCTTGGTATCCATATACCCTCAAACCTAATGTTGTGGTCCATGCAAAAAATAGATCTATGTATACCAAGAGCTTCAATGATAAAAAGTAGAATCCAGGTGAGAGAGACAGTTACCTTTTTGTTCTCCCCTTAGTGCTGTAAGTATTGAAGGGGAGAACAAAAAGATAACTGTCTCTCTCTCCTGGATTCTACTTTTTTATCATTGAAGCTCTTGGTATACATAGATCTATTTTTTGCATGGACCACAACATTAGGTTTGAGTGTGCATGGATACCAAGCAAGTATATTGTACATATTCTAGGCAGATTAGATGTGAAGTACGTGTGATTTTTTTACATGTAACTGAGGACTGTCCTCTATTTGCTTGTGTACATTAGGTTTGAGTGTATGGATACCAAGCGAGCAAATTGTAAATCTATAAGTGCATTGAATAGGAAGTGGTTATTTGCCTTGTCTATCCAGATTACTGAAACCTGATGTACACATGCAAGAAAGAACATTCCTCGATTCAAGAAAGCTGTATTGTACTGGAGTATTACCAGATGGAATCTGTAGTATAGATATGGATTATATGCATTACTATGCATGTTTTGTTATTAATATGTAATTGAGGACTGTTCTCTATTGCATGTGTACATCAGATTTGAGCAATTTGGATAAACTAGGCAAACAAACACACATTTCCATTCAATGTACTTAGATTACGATTTGCTTGTTTGGCATCCATAATTATACTTGTACACTTAAATGTATGTAAGTACACAAGAAATAGAGGACAGTCCTCAGTGACATAAAAAAAAAATCACGCTTCACATCCAATATACCTGGATCATGTACAATACACTTGCTTGGTATATCCGTGTGTACAATAAAACCTAATGTTCTAGTCCATGCAAAAAAAAAAAACCAAAAAAAAAAAAAACAGATCTATGAACCAATTGAAAGAGCTTCTTTGATCATAACAAGTAGAATCCAGGAGAGAGACAATTATCCTTCTTTTTCCCTAGCAGATTATTGAGATTACATATTACCAGTTGGAAATTGTAATATCTACATGTAGAATGTACCATGCATACATTGTATGAGGAATGTTCTCTATTGCATGTGTACATCAGATTTGAGTAATTTGGATAAACAGGACAAACAAACACACTTCCCATTCAATGTACTTCGATTACGATTTCCTTGCTTGGCATCCATAAACACTCAAATGTAGACACAAGAAATAGAGGACGGTCCTCAGTTACATAAAAAAAAAATTCACACTTCACATCCAGTCTACCTAGATGTATACAATACATCTATGTACCTATGTACAATACACTTGCTATAGTATCCATACACTCAAACTGAATGTTCTGGTCCATGCCAAAAATAGCTGTACTATAGTGTATTGTACACATTAAGAGCTTCTTTGATAAAAAGTAGACACCAGGATAGAGACAGTTATCTTTTTTTTTTCTTCCTTGGACACTTATGTATTACCAGTTGGAATCTGTCGTAAGAATTTACCATGCATGTTTTGTTAATTACATGAATCGAGAACTGTTCTCTGTTGCATGTGTTACATCAGGTATGACTAATTTATTGGAGGAATGAGGCAAATAAACACTTCCCATTCAATGTACTTAGTGACAATTTGCATGCTTGGTATCCATATGCACTCAAAACCTAATGTACTTTGTAGCAATGAGAGGACAGTCCTCAATTACATGTGAAATATCACACTTCACAACTAATATCCCCTAGATTATAACACTTGCTTGGTACATCCACCCAAACCTAATGCTCTAGTCTGTGCCAAAAATAGATCTATGGACCAAGAGCTTCTTTGATAAGTAGTAGAATCAAGGAGAAAGATAGAACCATCCTTTTTTTTCTCCACACTTACAAGTAGATTACGTATTACCAGTTGGAATTTGTAGTGCGGATAAATCACACATGTACATGTTTATTTTCATGTACATATCATTGAGCATTGTTCTCTATTGCATGTGTATGTCAGGTTTGAGTAGTTTGGATAAACCATGGTGCAAGCAAATAAACAGACTTTAAATTTAAAGGGATCGTACAGTTTTGGTTGAGACCTAATTTCAGGTTTCTAACATTTTTGGTGAAATAATGAGAAACCTCTTATAAAATATGAAAGAGCATGTAATTCTATGAGGAATTCAATGTTTATTTGATGAAAATTGGTTTTGATATGGCTGAGATATCCAAAAAAGAGTGATTCTAATAAAGTGTGGGACCCACACTTTATTACGATCGCTTTGTTTTATTTTGTTTTTGGATGTTTCAGTCATTCCAAACCCGATTTTCATCACATAAACTTTGAATTCCCCTTAAAATGGTACACTCTGTACTATATCTTAAGTGTTTTCTTGGTATCTCGCGAAAAGTTAAAAGCCCAATTCTCAGCTACACCAATACTATACATGTGCCATCCCTTTAATGTACTTAAATTATGATTTGCTTACTTGGTATCCATATACATGTAAACCTAATGTACACAAGCAATAGAGGACAGTCCTCAGTTTATGTAAAAAATCACAATTTACATCCAATCTACCTACATGTAGATTATAATTGATTGGTATCCAATACATGCAGGTGTAAAGCATATAATGCCACAGTGTGTCTTGGCATTCAGTTGTCCTGTGCTACACATCAGCAATCCTGCCCCGTTTAGATCCACCCCAGTGTCTCTGTGTCACCTCTCAAGTCAGCATTGGGTCCAGATCGCTCCAGGCCACCATTCACGAGCTCATCCATCCAAATGTAGCCCTCTGTCCAAGTATTCCAGCTCCTCAAAACTTGTCAATAAGGAGCTCCCAGACTCCATCTCAAGTTCAGCTCACCCAATCAGAGAGATATTGAACACCGGCCGACACTTTATAATAATAATAATAATAATAAATATCATTTGTAAAGCGCTTATTACAACATTTCTAAGTTTATCCTGCCTCTATTAATAAAGTTACTTTTCAAGAGAGTCGTACTTTTCAAGAGAGACGTTTATCCTGCCTCTATTAATAAAGTTACTTTTCAAGAGAGTCGCAAATAATCAAAACAGTTACTTAGTCTGACATACTGCATTGTACATCTCCAGTCCTCAATACACCCTTCCTGCAGTGTCAGCCATCCTGTGGTGAGCAAAACATCATGTCCAGCAATATTTTGCTGTTTTTGTGCTCCACGTACATACACCAAAACTTGTTGAAATTCCCATCCCCATGCACTCCTGACACCAAATGTAGAGAAACACGGGGAGGGCATATCACCCTTTGCACTTCTGTGGGCTTTTCTCACAGTCCCATTATTGTGACTGTCATCAGCACCATTGTCACACTTACGTACTACTAGTACTCAGACATAGGGAAATTTGAAATTGGTTTATAGTCCCAATTTGACCTTGGCAGCTTTATTTCTGTAACCACAGGGTATATATTCACCATATCTACCAAAGTGTCTCAAGGTATTTCAAACTTCCAAGATGATACAATTGTACAAGCTCTGCCACTCCATTAATTCTTGGACTAACTGATGAAGAGCAATGCCAGCTCATCATAATTCTCAGAAAATGTTCTTTTCCTACACACTGAAGGTCTGTACTCGGCCAGACCTAACATTCAACTCCTCCCACACCAAAAAGCTAACTTCCACAATCATGAAAGGACAAAGTAAAGGAGCTCCAAATCCGTTGTCTCCCACCATTTCCCAAGTTCATTCAAAGTTGCCAACTTAATTCCCTAACAAAGCATACTGCCAAGTTCCATAGCTGTGTACACAGAGAAGGCATAATTTAATACACAAAGACTAACTTACCCCTTTCCCTGTAATCTACCAGTTAATCCTTGTAATCCCAACTAAATTGCCCAACCAATCTCCTAACAAAGAACAGGTCAATTAAACACTAACAAAAATAACTGCACTTTAGCTGCAATTTGCAGTTTAGTTTTCTGTGTGTACTGGTGTACAATTAATAACACATAATGACAATTCCAATAAACAGCAAAATCTAACACTGTATCCCTCACAAAATGTGAATAACATGTACTTCATGTGTATTGTACATAATCTAGGTAGATTGGATGTAAAGTGTGATTTTTTACAAGAAATTAACTGCAGAGGACTGTCCTGGAGATCTATTTGTTTGTGAGCATTAGGTTTGAGTTTGTATGCATGAATACCAAGCAAGCAAATTAAAATCTGAAGTGTGTGCATTGAATGGGAAGTGCGTTGCCTGGCTTATCCAAATTACGCAAACCTGATACCTACACATACAATAAAGAACAGTCCTCGATTTATGTAATTTAATAATCAAACATGAATAGTATCCATTCTACAGATTCCAACTGGTAATACATGTAAGTGTTCAAAGAAAAAAAAAAGTAAGAACTGTCTCTCTCCTGAATTCTACATATTTTATCAAAGAAGTACTTGTATAGATTCCAACTGGTAATAATGTAAG
This sequence comes from Diadema setosum, assembly GCF_964275005.1. Classification (NCBI taxonomy): domain Eukaryota; kingdom Metazoa; phylum Echinodermata; class Echinoidea; order Diadematoida; family Diadematidae; genus Diadema; species Diadema setosum. The sequence goes on from NC_092695.1 coordinate 26,848,552, forward strand.
TATTAGGCCCATTTACACTTGCTTGGAAAAATCGCGATTTTTCTAAAATCGCGACATTTGGGTGTAAGTTGCTAAGCAACTACACCCAAACGCCCTCGAAACATCGCCAGAAAAATCGCCAGCCGGAGTGCGATTTTTTGAAACATCGCGAAGTTTGAGGCGAAGTTAGCGAGTGTAAACCCAAGCTGCAGAAATATCGCGATTTTTCATCACGTGACTCTCGGTATCGGATTGCACCGGGAGTTTACGTGCGCTCCCGATCCCTCTTTGGAACGTGCAGATAGCACGTCGGTCACTGGCCAGAGTACTAGTACACGGTATAGACAGCTGTGTACAGCCACAGGACGGTCTAAACGGCCGATCTTCGGTCGGCTCGTGGTCTCTCACCTCCCCCTCCCTGATGAAACTAGTACACTGTACGTGAAAACTACTAGTACTACTGGTAGCAAACCTGAAGTTCTCCAACCACGTATCATCACCCCATGACAACTTAACAAAATAATGTTCTCCCAGAAATGCGTTGATTCAGATTGTGGGAGTGCCCGTACTGCTCTCGATATAGCACGTTGTTTGTGGAATTATTATACAGGACTCGGGGAGTACGTAACAAGTGTAAGTTCTTGCTGTCGCTTGATAAAATACCAGTTCTAACTTCCAAGTCTTACTTCCCACTTTCGTCATATCGGCGAAATTTCATGATCCTCCTGAATGCTGCTGTAGATGAAGTTTTACACACCTACTACGTATGTGATCTAATATAGCAAGCTATATAGTTTTACCGTAAGTAAACAGTCTCGAGAAGCACAAATTTATGTGTGCATTGTACTGATAAAAAGCCCTGGCTCAACGTTCCAACCAGCCAGCTGTGATCAAAATATACTGCACTGCACATGCAGTGAAAACGAACAGAATAGCGCGCGCTTCCACTCAGCTACCGTGTTGAAAACAGGTAAATTACGCATGCGCACTACCGACCAAAAAATCGCGATGTTTCGTGAAGCTCAAACTTCGCGTGCTTTTGCGCAAGTGTAAACGGTGGAACAAAAATATCGCGATTTTAAAAATTGCGATGTTAGTAAGTGTAAATGCGGCTATTCTAGGGGAATGAAAGGGGGATAATTAACTCTCTCTCTCTCTCTCTCTCTCTTTCTCCTGGAATCTCCTTTTTATCAAAGAAGCTCTTGGTTCATCTATTCTTGGCATGGACCAGAACATTAGGTTTGAGTGTATGTGCATGGATTTCCCAAGCAAGTGTACATGTATTAGACAAAATCCAGGGAGATTGGATGTGAAGCGTGATTCATATGTAATTGAGGAGTGTCCTCTATTTGCTACAAGTACAGCAGGTTTGAGTGAATAGGATATGGATACCAAACAAGCAAATTGTACTTTAAGTCCATTGAATGGGAAGTGTTTATTTGCCTGGTTTTTCCAAATTATACCTGATTGGCTATTCCATGGTAAAAGGGTCTATTTTGAGAAGTGTTACTTTGGAGAAAAACAGGTTTAAAGTTTGGTGTATTTTTCATATTTCACTGTTTTTAATATTTTCATAATACAATAACACTCACGAGCCATTCTCCTTACAAACACAAGAGGCAGACATACAAATACACCAAACTTTAAACCCATTTTTCTCCGCAGTAACATTTCTCAAGATAGACCCTTTTACCGTGGAACAGCCGTGATGTGCAATGTACACATGCAATAATCTATTGGATGTGAAGTGTGATACAAATGTACAATGTATTTTACAAGTAACCGAGGACTGTCCTCTATTGCTTGTGTACGTCAGGTTTAAGTGTATGGATACTAAGCAAGTAAATCATACTCTACTAGGTACATTGAATGGGAATTGCCAGTGTGTTTATTTAACTGGTTCATCCAAACTACTCAACTCTGATGTATGCATGATGCAATAAAGAACAGTCCTCAATGACATGCATGCTCGTACCGGTATGTAAATAAACATGCATGATATACCAGGTATCCATACTACAGATTCCAACTTGTAGGGCCTAAATGAATTTTTCTAGGGGAGAAAAAAAAAAAGGATAACTGTCTCTCTCCTGGATTCTATTTTTTTATCAAAGAAGCTTTTTAATTCACAAACCAATTTTGGTATGGACCAGAACATTAGGTTTGAGTGTATATATGGATTTATCAGGGAATTATATTGTGCATAATCTTTATGTTTATTTATGTTAATATAATGTTTATTAAAGATAATATAAAGTTTTGGTATTACCTCAAAAGTTTCCCTGAATTTTCTTGTCTTAGTTTGTGTTTCAGGTTAAAGTACCTTTCATATAACTAACACTGTGAGACTTACTCGCCCCAAAGTGCTCTCATGTCTTAGTAATCATGCAATAATGGTTTCGTACCAGAGCCGCCGCCGTACGGCGGCGGCGAGGTAGTACACGTATTGTGCGAATATCACTGCGACCAGCAGCGTGCAGCCCCATACGCATACTGTGTAGCTAACTGCGACCAGCAGCCCCATACGCATAGCTAAATGGGGCTTCGCATTGTAGCTTACAGGATCATGACAGATTTAGTATCGCGGGTGAATATCAACTTAAAATCCAAAAATTTCTTCAATTTAAAGACTTACCAGTTAAGTTGAAGTATTGAAAACAGGCTTTGGGCAACGTTTGGTTTTGCCAATAGTCCCTTTCTGTTCCAATTGATGACTGAATGTGACTCGGTCGAGAGGACCTTGGGAGAGCTACGTACACTGAATTGACGGCCAGCGCATGCGCACACAAACATCTTATCCGTTCATGGATTTGAAATTTGTTCGCATGTGATGTGTGCGTATGCGCTGGCCGTAGTAATCAGTGTATGTAGCTCTCCTACGATCCTCTCGACAGAGTCACATTCAGTCATCAATTCGAACAGAAAGGGACTATTGGCAGAACCAAACGTTGCCCAAAGCCTGTTTTCAAGACTTCAACTTAATTGGTAAGTCTTCAAATTGAAGAATTTTGTGGATTTTAAGTTGATATTTGCCCGAGATACTAAATCTGTCATGATCCTGGATGCTACAATGCGAAGCCCCATTACGCTATGCGTATGGGGCTGCTGGTCGCAGTTAATTGCATGATTGGGCAAGTCCAAGATAAGGTCCCCTCAGAAGGCAAAATTTCATCTTTGCTCAATATTGACATGTTTGGTGTCATTTTGAAGCTTATGAGTTGAAGTTTTGATTTCCATGGAGGAAAATATGATATTATGTAAGTTTATGCAAATTTCAAGGGCTTCATTTGCATAAATGTGAAACACAGCGTTACGTATGGGACATTTATAAAAATTCATATTAATTCAAAGGAAAGCAAATGATATGTGATTAATATGTGGACATAAGAAGTTCATCAAATAGTTAAACTTGGTATAAAAATTTAGGGATTATGCAAATGATTATGCAAATTAGCTCGTGTCCTATCATGAGATGTCCCATACGTAACAAATTGAGGTCATTTTTTTAGGTTTTTTCTGAAATTGCTAAGGATATTTTAATGCCCTTTTGGAAAGTTCTAATTTATTGTTTAGAGAAATTAAATACCATAGAAAAAAGAAAAAAACAGTAAAAGAAATATATTCTATTAGGCATTGAAATAATGTTACGTATGGGACAAATGCGTTACGTATGGGACATCCTCATACATATTGCATGTGAATGCATGTAGCTAGCTGGGAAGGTCTCTCAGTACACAAATGGTAAATCATCCTGAAGAAAGCATCCCAACATTGTAGCTACTTTTTGAGTTTTAGACACTTGAAACAATGCATGTACTTGACTGAACAATTTTCAGAAAGGGGGAGGGGAAAATGGCAAAATACAAAATGAAAAATCAGCATTAAAGGGATGGTATAGTTTTTGTAGAAATGGGGATTCAGTTTTCAACATTTAATGAGATGATTGGAAACCAATTATATGAATTACTTAAGAGCATACAATCCTAAGACTAGAGGAATTCAAAGTTTATGTGACAGAGATCCAATTTGAAATGGTTGTGATATATACAAAAAAATATATAGAGTAAAATAATTCTTTTTTATTGCAAGTGATACACAAATTGTCCTTATTCAGTTTCAATAGTAGCCACGACAAAATTCATGGGTATACATATGAGGTGTGACTCGAATCAACGACCTGACTGCTAGACAGACATCATATATCTACTCGATCACAGGGGTTCCACGCAGCAGGTATTGCTTATTTATTAAAATTAATATTTCTTGTGTCAAGTCATTTTTTATTGAAACTAAATGGCAAACTGCCCTTCATCAATGGAAGTAAACACTTTAAACTATTCAGTTTTTCAGTAGTAACTATCCTGATAAAAATAGGGCATACATGTGCATACTCCGGTTGGTCATAAAAAATATAGAATATGATTAGATATGATTATGATGGTAAATATATGGGGAATATTGTTCCCTTGTCAATCTGGAACAGCATTTGAGTAATTTCAACTGATTCTACCTCAGTGATTATGCAAACATTTGTTTATGGGTATTTTGCAAAATTATTTTGCAAAATACCCATATAAACTGGTTCTCCACACACTAAACGAATGGGGGACAAAGGGCATGCATACTCAGGTTGGTGAATAAGAATATAAAAATATGATAGAATATGATTATGATGGTGAATATTCGGGGAATAATGTTTCCTTGACAATCTGGATCAGTATTTTAGTAGTTTCAACTGACTTTACTACAATAATTATGCGAAATACCCATAAACATGGTTTTTCACACACTAAATGAATGGGGGACAAACTGTCCCATACGTAACTGTCCCATACGTAACACGTCATGTCTGTCTTTAATTAGAACCTGTAATTAGAGCTTTTTGCCTAATGACATGAAACTTACCTGTGATAATCTTGAGTGTTGTGACTTTCATCACAGTGAGTTACAAGTTGTAGAATGAAATACTTTCATGGAGTTTTGAGGTTGAAAAAAATGTTCAAAAAAAAACAAAAGTTTTCTGGTCCCATACGTAACGGCACATATTTTCTCTTCTAGAATATAATTGTCAAGGTCATTTTTCTCAATTTTTTACATGTTTATACTTCTCCTAGATATCAATCACCATGATGAAGTTCAATATGATCAAAGGCCATTAACACTATTTTTCAGGTCATAAAAGTCTCTGAATGTCCCATACGTAACGCGCGCATTATCTTGGACTTGCCCGATTACTAAGAAATGAGAGCACTTTGGGGCGAGTAAGTCTCACATTGTTAGTTATATGATAGATACTTTAACCTGAAACACGGAAATTCAGGGAAACTTTTGACGTACCAAAACTTTTTATTATCTTTAACCTGGTTTGTCGAAACTACTCACATCTGACGTACACATGTATGCAATAAATGAACAGTCCTCAATGACATGTACATGTAAATAAACATGGGTGATATATCGATACTACAGATTCCAACTTGTAATACTGAATTTTTCTTGGGAACAAAAAAAAAAAGTTCTGTCTCTCTCCTGGATTTTATTTTTTTTTTCTCAAAGAAGCTCTTTGTTAACAAGTCAATTTTTGGCATGAACCAAAACATTAGATTTGAGTTTATATGGATATTCCAAGCAATTGTACATGTATTGTACATAGTCTACAAGGTAGATTGGATATGAAGTGTGATTTTTTACATAATGTAACTGAGGAATGTCCTGTTTTGCTTGTGTAAAGTCGTTTAAAAAAAAAAAGAAAAGTAAACAAGAATTGAATGAAAGTGTCATGTATACTTACATCATTTACATTTTTTGCAGAAAAAGATGCCGGCTCCTCAATAAACACTGAAGCAATGGCAGAGTCATCATCAAAAGTGAGTGCTGCACCCCTCATAGTATTTCATACATTGTGTCTGTTGATTTTGCTTTGTGAGCCCAGAAAAAGCAAGTAGGAAGAAATCATCTACATAATACACATAGCTCAATATGTAAAAAAAAAAAAAAAAGAAGAAACAAGCAAACAAATGTGTTGCTGAAATAATGCTCTTTTCATTTTGATTAGTTTGCGAAATGCCAGAATTCATTTGCACCTGTTATAGCAAAGATATGCTTGAAAATGTAAATAAGTTGCTGTATGGATTAATTTTTTTTTTCTATTTTGGAGTCACCCCCTTCTGCATGCGTGTAGTAAACACAAACCTCCACTGGTCTTGGAAATGAGATGTAAAGACAGAAAAAAAAACTGTGTCATATTTCACCAGAATAAGCCAACTTTGCGTGTTTTTTTAATGTAATGTTTTCACATGATATTTAAAGATTTGAAATTAATAATTCATTCTTCCTGCCCGCTTTTTCTGGGATTAAAGGTCTGGAAGTATCACTGTTCATTACTTTGTGCTTTTCATCGAACCTTGCTCTCACTTCCAAAGTCAAGTGTTGCAGGGGAAAGAAAAAAAAACAACAATTTAATAGGCAATGGGAACAGCCATGTCCTGTTTTCAGAGGATATGTTTATATGTGGGTTTCATACAAAACTACAAAGGTAATTAATCACACTTGTATGCTTTTTACAGTTACATGTATGTTCATATCAAATTTGTAAATGTAATTGAGCAGGATGTTTACTAATGATATATGGTGTATCTGTGCATAGTCTGTATTGCATGGTGCTATCTAGATTTTACTTTCTCACTAAGATATAAAAATAAAGTGTGCATGCATTTGTCCTGACCCTCCTATCAAGATCTTGATGGAATAGTTTTGGGGGTTGATTTAAGTACTCTGTAAAGCTTATGAAATCAACTGACACTCGGGATCGACTTTCCACCTTAAATGTAAAGCCTCATCCACAAGTGTCAAATCTTTTAAAATTTAGTGTACTTTATTACCAATAGATGTGATTTTTATTGAGCAAAAAAGCATTTGCGTATTAAAAAGCTATTTTGTCTTATTGGTAAACAGTTTTATAGGTGTAGCACTCATATGCAATATAATATTTTTAAATAACAATAGTACTAGAGTGCATCAAAATTACAGTGGACATGTATAAATAGCCTGGTTTATCGAAACTACTCTAATCAGATGTACACATGCAATAGAGAACAGTCCTCGATGGCATTACATGTAAATAAACGTGTGCCATACGACAGATTCCAACTGGTAGGAAGTAAGTGGGGGAAAGAAAAGGGGATGATTAATTCTCTCTCTCTCTCTCTCTCTCTCTCTCGTGGATTCTACTTTTTATCAAAGAAGCTCTTGATTCATCTATTTCTTTGGCATGGACGAGAACATTAGGTTTGAGTTTATGTGGATATATCCAAAGCAAGTGTATTATACATGATCTAGAGATATGTGAAGCGTGATTTCTTACATGTAATTGAGGACTGTCCTCTATTTGCTGCAAGGACTATTGCATTAGGTTTGAGTGTATACGGATACCAAGCAAGCATATTATTGTAATCTATGTGCATTGAATGGGATGCGTCGTTTCTCAACTAAAAGTAGTCAAACTTAATGTATGCATACAATAGAGAACAGTCCTCGATTCATGTGATAAATGAAACATGCATGGTAAATTCTTACTACAGATTCCAACTGGTAATACATGTAAGTGTTCAAGGAAGAAAAAAAGAGATAACCGTTTCTCTCCTGAATTCTACTTTTTTTTTTTTGTCAAAGAAGCCCTTAATTCATACAATGTAGATCTACAACCTGTATTTTTAGCATGGATCAGAACATTTAGTTGAGTGTTTTATTGATGCCAAGCAAGTGTATTATACATAATATGTATTGTACATCTAGGTATAGACTGGATGTGAAGTGTGATTTTTTTTTTTTTGTGTCTGTTACATGCAATTGAGGACTGTCCTCTATTGCCTGTGTACATGTACATTTGAGTGTACTGTACAACATATGGATACCAAGCGAGCAAAATAAACTGTACATTGAATTGGAAGTGTGTTTGTTTGCCTGGTTTATCCAAACTATTAGTACCCAAACCTGATGTACACATGCAAAAGTGAACAGTCCTCATGGTACAATGTATGAAACGTGTGCGTGGTATATATTCCAAACTACAAATTCCAACTGGTAATATGTATTCTCAGTGTTCTGCAACATTGTAGTAAAAAGGATAACTGTCTCCTGGATTCTACTTTTTATCAAAGAAGCTCTTTCAATTGGTTCATAGATATATTTTTGGCATGGACTAGAATATTAGGTTTTAGTACATGAGGATATACCAAGCAGTCATCCTGTGGGGACCAGGAGTGGTCATCTCCAACAATGCTGACATGAAAGAAAGGATTCTCAAAGAGCCTATACTTAGCACCCATCCAGGCATCATAAAGATGAAAGCTCTGGCTATAGATCCTATGTATGGTGGCCAGGAATAGACGGCCAACTGGAACAGCAAGTGAAGAGCTGTCCAAGTTGCCAGCAGAGTCAATACACAGCCCTGCTGCATCGCCTATTCACCCATGGGAATTCGAGGGATCAACGATAGATAAGTATTTAGCCGTTAGAGGGATGTACGTTGTATCAAATGCTTATTTTTGATTGGTCGCCGTGCGTTCTAGCTATCATGGATCGAGTTTCCGGTTGTGCTGTGTACTTCCGGTATATATACGAGTATACACGGCTTGCAAATTGCTACCCGGAGAATCAAATTTTATCAGTTTGTTTTGTCGTTTCATCCATCATTATGGACGGTTCTGAGAACAGAGATTTGCAGAGGATGACTGTCCCCCCCCCCCCCAACTTCGTAAGTTTTTGACTGACAGATGCGTACCATGCAATGGTAAACGGATGCTAGACGAGCTCCTCAGTCTTGCATTGAAAGCCACACGACCACGTACGATGTGATGATGCAGCCCTGTGATCGTGAAGAATCCCTGCGCTAGCGGCGTAGGGTGACCGCAGCGGATATGGCTCCGAGCGTGACTTCAACAGTAATAAAGGCCGTGAATTGGAAAGCTGAGCTCGCCGATCTTCTGTCCATCTTCCTCTCTTCGATAGACATTTTTGTGTATCTGTCATCATACTGCGACTGGACTCCAGTCGCAGTATGATGACAATATTTTACTGTTACCTTTAGAGAGCGTGACCCGCTTGCACAATGAGCTCACAACATAAACACTAGTACATAGTGATCACCACCGATACCGGAAGTGGGCGTCACAACCAAAAGGCTAAAAAAGAAAATGTCGGCACCATTGGCAAATATCTTACAACTATATTGTCGATCCCTCGAATTTCCTGACAAGCCATGGAGTCGTATTCACTGTAATTATGCCACCATCGGAGATGAGAATGTCCTGATCACTGTCGATGCTTATATATAATTTCGGTAAATTAGATGTGAAGTGTGATTTGTTACACATAATTGAGGACTGTCCTCTATTTGCTTGTGTACTTGAGGTTTGAGTGTATGGATGCCAAGCAAGCAAATCTTAATCTAAGTGCATTGAATGGGAAGTGTTTATTTGCCTCTTTTTTTCCAAATTACTCAAACCTGATGTACACAAATACATGCAAGAGAGAACATTACTCAATTCATGTAAATGATGAAACATGCATGGCACAAGTATATCCATGCTATAAATTCTAACTGCATGGTAAAACATGTAAGTGTTCAGGGATGGAAAAAATAAAGATTACCATCTCTCTCCTGGATTCTGCTTGTTATCAAAAAAGCTCTTGGCTCCTACATTGTATTTGGCATGGACTGGAACATTAGGTTTGAGTGTGGATACCAAGCAAGTGTATTATAATACAGTAGGTAGATTAGATGTGAAGTGTGATTTTTTTACAAGTAAATGAGGACCGTGGACTCTTATTTCTTGTGTGCATTACATTTGAGTGTATGTGGATGCCAAGCAAGGAAATCGTAATTCAAGTACATTGAATTGAAAAGTGTGTTTGTTTGCCTGTGTAAGACGGAAAGATGATACCCTAAACATTGGTTCATTTAGAAATCCAGTCCACCCCAAATCCTGTTTACAATTCCCACAGTTGCAAAGTTCCTATATCCTTTTATTAGCAATGTCATAGAACTTCTCAGTAAACTCCTGTTTACAATTCCCACAGTTTACAAGTTACTATATTCTTTCATTAGCAATGTCAGTGAACTTCCCAGCAAACTTGTCATGTAATAGCCCACCATCACAATATACCATTTCCTCTAGTAAACCCCCATTAAACTGATACTTAATCCTTTTCTTTGTTCTCCCGGTCAAGCCCAAGTCAATCCAGACTCCTGTATTTACAATTCCCACAGTCAGTCCTTTGTCTAGTTTTATTACAGGTAACCAAAGTAATTCTTACATCAAAGACCCCTTGCTTACTAACCCTGATATATCTGACCCTCACATGTTGAGAGGGATCATTCTGGACGCCCCTGTCTTGGGCAGAAGTCCTAAATTGTGCTTCTCCCTAGCCCTCAGATATATGGCTACGTTATATATACTTGCTGTCATTCTACGCTGGATATACAGATTGTGTATATCTACTACCAATAAATATACACGCGTATGAACTGAATGTCAACCTGTGTACTTGGTATTTCTTCGCGTCTGGACGTACAGTAAGAGTGGTGATTGTACCACGCTACATCACCCGACAAGGGACATACAAATCACGCTCTTACAATTGGTAGCAGCGGTAAACTGGGGCCATCGCTTCCCGCTCGGAGATAGAACTTGTGAGTTCATCTTTCTACATTATATAGACATTGCCGCTCTGGTGTTTTTGGAGAATCCTGTTATTTCATCTTTACCTTGAGCTGCATTCCACTACATTTCGCGTTAGAAATGGTCAGCTCCTAAAAACTGCACTTTGTGGACGCTTTGCTGTTTGGGGCTTTACTATTCATTTACATACAAAGGTATAACACTTTTGTCCCTGTAAACAACACTGCATGGACATAAGAGCCCTCTTCAGTTTTACCTTCAATTATTGTTGATGCTAGTTCATCGGTGAATATTTACAGTATCAGCCTATGAGCTCTGAACTTGTGATACCTGCAATGCTGTTCATGTTATGACAGCCATCGTGTTGCCTTCATCAATTTTTGTGCTGCATGATCGGATGATTCTGTCACCGGCCACCCCGCATCTTGACTGTTGCTGATAGTGGAACTCCAGCCACTGCTTACGTACTGTGGAAGGATCATCGCCTTAGAATCCAAATTCGACGCTAGGAATCCTTTGGTAGTGGTCTGCTTTCTGCTTCTCTTCTTTGTGGTCGATGACTGGAATGCTACACATCATCATCACCCTTGGATCTATCGACATCTATTTGCTGTTCCTTCTCGTTGGTGTCGCCTTCTCTGATGACCAGGACGGAACTGCTAAGTTGACCCTCTATAGTTCATATTTCTTGTCTCATCTCTCATACACATAATCAGTTCAAGTGTATTATAATTTGTTCTTGTGGTGTGTATAGTTAGATTCGATACATTTATGTGCTTTCCTTCTTTTGTGTTCTACTTGTATGATAATTTGGTATTGAGGCTCGTTATTAGCACTACTAGTTTTGGTGTTGGAAGATATACATGTATGTTATCTGGCTGTGTTGAATACATTACAATTATTTAGGCCATTTCTAAGTTCATTTGTTGTTTTCATTCAGCTGTTTTTCTTTTTCTTTTTCTTAGCGATCTTTCAATTTACTTGCACTGTGATATGCTATTTATGCATTTTTTTTTTAATTCTCTGTATGATTTGGCGCGAACTTTTCTTAAATCCTCTTTTCTTTTCTTTTTTTAAACATAATCTGTGCATTTTACTACATCTAGTTCTGTGGTTCTTCATTAGTTTTCCACTTCACATGATTTTTTTTGTCTACATTCGATAATCGCCTATTTCACAGCACTACAGGATACAATACTTGCATTTTAAGTTTGCCGTGCCACTTTCACATTTAGTCTTTTATTCATTGCTTCGTTACTACTTCTCATCATTTCCATTTTCTTTATATATTTGTTTGTACTGTAGACATCATCACAGTTCTTTTTCTATTGCTCCTTCCCTTATTTCTTCCTCCCTTGATTCCATAACATAACATCATGCCTGATACTGATGTTGGCTCCTCTTCTTCTCCCACTGTGGGAGCTTTTATCCCTGTCCAATTCCCCCCTCCCTTTTCTGGGGATGGCACATCTGATTTTATGCAGTGGTGTCGTCGTTTTGAGGTAGCAGTCGATGCCTGCCCGAATGCCCGTTCAGTTGACTTGGCCAAAACACTTGGTTCTCGGTTGACGGACTCTGCTTTCATCGTTTGGTATGCTTTTCCTGCAGACATTAAGAATGATTATATTCAGGCAAAGAAAGAGCTGAGCAAAATCTTTTCGAAGCGCGATGAAATAACCTCGTTTCAGCGCATGATTAATGCCCGCCCGCGTCAACCTAACGAACCACTTGAGGTATATAAGTCAGAACTCGATAGATTGACGACGCTTGCTTTTCCCCTGCTTGATGCCAATGCCCGTAAAGATGAAATTTTCCGCCGATTCGTAGCAGGTCTGAGCCCTGAAATGCAAGCAAAATGTCACGAACACGGGGCTAAGGACATTGATAGCGCCATGGAAATCGTGCGGCGAATGGAAATGGTGTCAGTCTCTAACCAGCTTAATTCTCCCTTCTCTGCTGCTGCACCTCAGGTTGCTGTTGCAGCTAGCGCTAATGCTGATCCCCTTGATCTCATTTTGAATAGAATAAATGCTCTGCAAGTGACAGTTAACACGCTCCAGTCTCAGTGCGACTCTTTACAAGACTCGCGTCGCGAAGTGTCGCGCTCTCGACCACGCATGCGTTCCAATTCTCCACATGCTCAGTCTCGCTCACGTGATCGGTATGACTCCACATACACCTCGTATCGTCAAGATTATGCCCGATCTCCTACTCCTGTCAGACGGAGGTATTCCTCTGAGCGCGATTCCAGTCCCTATCCTCAATACCGGGAGCGCAGTCGCGACACATATCATCGCTCATACAATCAATCACTAAATTCAAGATCCCCAAGTCGTCAGTATAGCCCGTCGCTTGATCGCAGGGATGGTGATCGTTACCGTTATCGATCACAGAGCCCTGCCGCCCATTTAATGCCTCGCTCAGCACGCCGATCATCCCCTGGCCGTGTTTCTTTTCAGGAAAACTAGTGTCAGCTGATGGTGCGGGTCGTCCGTCAGCCTCCTCATTTGAGACCCAATCTCAATCTCCTCTTCATTTGCCCTCTGTGCCTTCCCCGACTCCTTCATCTCGCATTCTGATTTCTATTGGCTCTACAGAAATCCCAGCTTTGATCGATACTGGCGCTTCAATGTCACTCATTGATGAGAAACTCCGTTCATCTCTCCCGTCTCTGTCCTCTCGGCCATACCTCTCACTTCCTGTTCCAGTGAAAGCTGTTTCTGGAGAAGTTTTTGACACATTTGGTTCCATTTTGGTAGATTTTTCTGCTCATTCATCACAGTTTTCATTTCATTTTCAGGTAGCTCGTGGTATTCATCCCCCCATCATTTTGGGATGGGATTTCTTGTCGGCTCATCAGGCAATATTAGATGTAAGTCATGGCTCCCTGTCACTTTCCTCAGTCACTCTTCCCCTTTTAGGAACTCACCGTGCAGTTCCTCTGGTGATTTCGACAGTCGTCGATGAGGAGATCGTCATCCCTCCTTGGAGTGAGACAGTTCTCCCGATACCTCTATGTAAGGATTCTCTGACTTGTTTTCCCCAAGAGGTCGATGGTGTGCTCGTACCTGGTAATGAATTACCTGTTATTGTTGCATGTACACTTGGCTCCGTGGTTGATGGTACAATTCCAGTTCGTGTTGCAAACCCGACATCGTCATCGGTCACACTTTATCCAGGCATGCCTCTCGGTGATTTCCATCCCATGCTGGGCCGCACAGGAGAGCAATACTGTGCTTTGGTCGCTCCTCCTGTCTCTCTCGACTCTCCTCCTGTCCCTCTTGACTCTCCCCCTTCCTCTCTTCCTAGCCATTCATCCTTTGATCTAGCATCGACATCATTGACTTCGTCTCAGCAGGCTCGTGTTAGTACTCTCCTTCATGAATATGCAGACATTTTCAGTCAATCTGCGGACGATTATGGGCACACTGATCTGGTTCAACATGAAATACCAACTAACAATGCTTCCCCTATTCGACAGAGGGCATACCGTGCATCACCCACAATTCGACAGGAGATCAAACGACAATGTGATCGCCTGCTCGAGGCCGGGGTTATTGAGCCCAGTTCCAGCCCCTGGAGCTCACCGGTGGTCATGGTCAAGAAGAAATCAGGGTCATATCGTTTCTGTATCGATTACCGTAAATTGAATAAGATCACTTGCCCTGATTCTCACCCTCTTCCTCGCATCGATGACACGCTTGACTCCCTTGCTGGAAACACCTATTTCAGTACAATGGACTTGTCCAGTGGGTACTGGCAGGTTGCCATGGATCCCGCAGACAAAGTTAAGACAGCATTCACAACAGGTACAGATCTATTCCAATTCACAGTCATGCCCATGGGTCTGCGTAATGCTCCTTCCACATTCCAGCGTCTCATGCAACTGGTGTTACGAGGGTTACACTGGGATTCGGTCCTTGTGTATCTTGATGACGTTATCGTCTTTGGTCGCACTTTTGATGAGAAACTCAACCGCCTGCAAGCTGTCTTCGACCGACTCAGATCGGCCGGGCTCAAGCTGCGACCTGACAAATGTGCCTTCTTCAAGCAGGAAGTTACATTCCTTGGTCATGTAATTTCTCCAGCAGGCGTCCTTCCTGACCCTGCCAACATTGACAAGGTTCGTTCGTGGCCCGTTCCCCGGAATGTCACGGAATTACGTGCTTTCCTTGGCCTTTGTTCATACTATCGTCGGTTTGTGAACAAATTTGCACATGTTGCACAGCCTCTGTACACCTTGACGAAGAAAGGCATTTCATATGTGTGGTCGGATGAATGTGATCAGGCTTTCCACTCTTTACGTGACACCCTCACCTCACCCCCTTTGATGTCATTTCCCATCTTTACCAGGCCATTCACTCTACACACTGATGCGTCAAACTTTGCGGTGGGTGCAGTCCTCACACAGTGTCTAGATGGTAAGGAACGTGTTATTGCATACGCTAGTCACACGCTGTCACACGCTGAGCGACGATGGTCTACGTATGACCGTGAACTATGGGCCATTGTATGGTCTGTGCGGCACTTTCGTCATTACCTGCTAACGTCACAATTCACCATCGTCACGGATCACAAGCCTCTAGTAGGGCTTCGTAGGCTACCAGTCGGTCACGATGCTGGCATTGCCTCTTCACGCCGCGGTCGCTGGGCACTCGAGCTTGATACTTTCGACTGGGTTGTTGAACATCGGGATGGCGCTAAGCATGCTAATGCTGATGCGCTATCGCGTATACCACAATCAATTGATCCTGCATCGATTGCAACTGTGACTCCTTTTTCTCCTCCTCCTTCTTCCCCTTCTCACCCTCCTCCTCCTCCTCCTTCCCCTTCTCACCCTCCTCCTCCTCCTCCTCCTTCTCCTCCTCCTCCTCCTTCCCCTTCTCACCCTCCTCCTCCTCCTCCTCCCCCTTCTCCTCCTCCTCCTCCTCCCCCTTCTCCTCCTCCTCCTCCTCCCCCTTCTCCTCCTCCTCCTCCTCCCCCTTCTCACCCTCCTCCTCCTCCTCCTCCCCCTTCTCCTCCTCCTCCTCCTTCCCCTTCTCACCCTCCTCCTCCTCCTCCTCCCCCTTCTCCTCCTCCTCCTCCTTCCCCTTCTCACCCTCCTCCTCCTCCTCCTCCCCCTTCTCCTCCTCCTCCTCCTCCTCCTCCTCCCCCTTCTCACCCTCCTCCTACTCCTTCTCCCCCTTCTCACCATCCTCTTCTTTCCCCTTCCCCTCCTATTCCTACTCCTCCTCCTGCTTCGCCTTCTGCACATCCTCCCATTTCCCCACCCACTCCTTCTTCGGCTCTCTCATCTCCATCTACCCCCACTTGTCCTCACCCTCACTCAGTACACTCAGTCCACACATTTTCCTCTTCTCCCTATCCTAACCAAGCATCTCCACCCCCGGACAGTGAAATTGCACTCTGTGCATCATTGTTGGCTGGTGGTCATCGTTTACACCAGGCTCAACATTCTGACCCAATCTTGCGTGAGGTGGTGTCGTGGGTTCGTTCTGGTTCGTTTCCACCCAGGTCAACTATCTCGAAGGCTGAGATCTCTTTACGCAAGTTCTATGTTGAGCGCGACAGACTGCACATTCGTGATGGTCTGTTGTATCGGCGAAACCGTCTTCCCTCTGGTACTACTGTGGACCAAGTTATCATCCCCCATTCTCTCATCCCTGAAGTTCTCTCCATCCTCCATGGCTCCCCTCTCTCTGGTCATTTTGGCGCTGACAAGGTAATACAGAGAGCCACTCAAGCGTGCTTTTGGCCGGGAATGCGTGCTGATATTACGGATTTTTGCAAGCGCTGCCTCCCATGCCAAACGCGTCGTGCGCCTGTCCCAGCGCTTCGCGCTCCCCTGCAACCGATCACCTCCTCGCGACCTTTTCAACGAATTGGTGTAGATATTACCGAAATGCCCCTCACACCTCGAGGGAACCGATATATACTGGTAGTCGAAGACTACTTCACCAAATATATCAGCCTATATCCCCTACCCCATCAGACAGCTGATGCTGTTGCAAGCTGCCTCTTCGACAAATTCATTTGCCAGCATGGCATCCCTGAATCCATCCACTCCGATCAGGGTCGTCAATTTGAGTCCCGGGTTATGAGTACATTGTGTCAAAAGCTTGATATCTCTAAAACTCGCACCACCCCATACCATCCTCAGTCTGATGGCATGGTGGAGCGACACAACCGGACCTTGAAACTGGAAATTGGTAAGCGCCTCTCCTCCGCCCTCACTGACTGGGACCTTGTTCTCAGTCCACATCAACTCACATACAATACAACACACCACTCCACTACTGGTTTCACCCCCTTCTTTCTAGTCCACGGTCGTGAGGCAAGGCTGCCTCTCTCCCTCTTCACATCATCAGACCCCGTTGTCCCTTCTCATACACCAGATGATTATGCGAAAACTCTTCTCACCCGCCTGCACTCTGCATTTGAGCATGCTGACGCCAAAACAGCAAAAGCGCGGAACTCACAAAAGTCCCAGTATGACAAGTCAGTGCGATTTGTGCCCTACAACATAGGCGATAAGGTACTAATGACTAATCCAACTGCATCACGAGACAAACTAGGTGAAAAATGGAAAGGTCCATATTGCATTGTGCGTAGAGATGAGCAAGGCATCATATACCACCTTTCGTGCATGTCTGACCCAAACTCCCGTCCAAAGGGCATTCACTACAATCGTCTCAAGCCTTATCTTGAGCCTCCACCATCCCCACCCCAACCTGAAAACCAAGTACCACCAAATACCAATGATCAATCAACATCTGTCCTTGTCCCGGTTTTCACAGACACCACTTTACCATCTCAGGAGTTGCCTACAACCCGTACCCCACCTTCCCCCTCCCAGGATGCTCACGCTCGAAACCATGACCCCAGATATCAAACCCGATCAGGCCGAGTTGTACAACCGCCTGATTATTTTGGCAATCCAGTTCCCTCCAATTTATAATGTTGTTTTCGTCTATTTCCTTGTATCCCCAGGTATTCTTTTCCCTTGGAGTCTCACTTACTAACCTCTTTTCTATAATGTGTCACCCTCTTATTACCTTTCTTTCCCCTGTTTTTCTATTTATCCTTACATTCCTGTTTCTCATCACACCTTGCAATTCACGTTTATCGTTTTTTGATGCTTTATGATTTTTTGTAATTGTTTGTGAATAGCTTTACTTCCAATGTTTTGCATCTCTTTTGAGTTGATGCAATAATTGTGTATTTTGGTCATATGATTCTTAATTGATCATACCCATATTATTCGCTGAAGCGCTCATTTCCTCCTGTTTTTTTTTTCAATGGACTAGTGACTAGTACTTTTGTTATGTGTAATGTATATTACATGACTTCACTTTTTCTCATATTTGTACGGTACTGTTGTTGTGATGTAGGCTTATAGCATTGTACATTTTATCATATGATTACAATATGGTATCAATATTTTTTTTTTTCACCATTGCATTGCATTTTTTTTTTTTTGAAGTTATTACAGGCATGATTTCCTTTGTTGGATTTGCCTGTGTCTTTCATTTGGTGTGATACACATGGACAACATAGTTTGAAAGTTGATTGTTGAACATGTGATATCAACATAATTTATGTTTGAATTGTATCCCACCAGATTTAGTGTCTATCATTTACCACCACACAACTTCATACATACTACATGTATTTTCCTTTAACTTTATTTAGAAGTTTTATTTAATAATCGTATACTTGAGCCTCACCATTTGTCTTGTTTCCATGATATTTTAAGAGGCTGAATTTGGCCAGTACAACTAACTTTTCATTGATTGCTATTTCCTCATGTTTTACTTTTGCCAATTGATCACAATATGTCTGTTAGTTTACATTGATTTTTCTTTAATGAATTTTAAGGCAAATCCAGTACTTTTTTTCAGATAACATGAGTACTTTATGATTTCTTGTTTTTATTGACTAATTGTTTAATAGTTTAATGATAATTGTGTTTGTTTTGTAGTTGTTCATTTTAATCACAGTTGGTGTTATTTTTTTTCTTGAGTATTTTGGTTGTTTGTATTTCTCTCCTGAGAATTCTCATGAATTTTGATATTGTGTTCTTATGTATCCTTTAGTGTTTACCATTTTTTTTTTGAAATAATTCTATATGATCATTTTCCTTACACTTTTTTTCCATCTTGCTACGTACAGTTATTGCTTCAATCTATTCCACTTTTGGTTTTCTTTCGTCCGCCAAACTGATTACCTTCAGTGGTTAATTTCATTTTCGACATTCGTGCATATCTTGGGTTCGCCTACTTGTGTTCTGTATATCTACATTCATTGCATTCCCTTAATATGTTTATGGAATGTCTCATAATTACATATACTACATTGGATTCAATTGAATCCTAATTTCTCATAATTTTTATGATTTTAATTTGTGTTTTGTAGTTTCCACTGTTAATATTGCTTTTTATTTATTTCCGTTCCTAGTTAGATTTTTTTTTTGGGCAATGCCCTTATTAAGCGATTTTATTTTTTTTCTTCAATATCCATCAGTTTGTAATCATGAAACGAGGACGTTTCTTTTTGAAAGATGGGACGAATGTAAGACGGAAAGATGATACCCTAAACATTGGTTCATTTAGAAATCCAGTCCACCCCAAATCCTGTTTACAATTCCCACAGTTGCAAAGTTCCTATATCCTTTTATTAGCAATGTCATAGAACTTCTCAGTAAACTCCTGTTTACAATTCCCACAGTTTACAAGTTACTATATTCTTTCATTAGCAATGTCAGTGAACTTCCCAGCAAACTTGTCATGTAATAGCCCACCATCACAATATACCATTTCCTCTAGTAAACCCCCATTAAACTGATACTTAATCCTTTTCTTTGTTCTCCCGGTCAAGCCCAAGTCAATCCAGACTCCTGTATTTACAATTCCCACAGTCAGTCCTTTGTCTAGTTTTATTACAGGTAACCAAAGTAATTCTTACATCAAAGACCCCTTGCTTACTAACCCTGATATATCTGACCCTCACATGTTGAGAGGGATCATTCTGGACGCCCCTGTCTTGGGCAGAAGTCCTAAATTGTGCTTCTCCCTAGCCCTCAGATATATGGCTACGTTATATATACTTGCTGTCATTCTACGCTGGATATACAGATTGTGTATATCTACTACCAATAAATATACACGCGTATGAACTGAATGTCAACCTGTGTACTTGGTATTTCTTCGCGTCTGGACGTACAGTAAGAGTGGTGATTGTACCACGCTACATCACCCGACAAGGGACATACAAATCACGCTCTTACACCTGGTTTATCCAACTTGCTCAAATCCAATGTACACATGCAGTAGAGAACAGTCCTCAATTACAACTATTAGTAAATAATAAAACATGCATGGTACATCCATACAACAGATTCCAACTGGTAATAAATATAAGTGTTCATCAATGGGAAAACAAAAAGATAACTGATGTCTCTCTCTTGGCTTCTACTTTTTTTATAATAGAAGCTCTTGGTTCATAGATCTATTTTTGGCATGGACCAGAACATTAGGTTTGAGTGTACAATAATGGATACCAAGGAAGTGTATTGTACATAATCTAGGTAGATTAGATGTAAAGTGTGATTTTGTACATGTGACTGAGGACTGTCCTCTATTGCTCGTGTATGATGTTTGAGTGTATATGGATACCAAGGAATTGTACATAATCTAGGTAGATTAGATGTAAAGTGTGATTTTGTACATGTAACTGAGGACTGTCCTCTATTACTCGTGTACATTATGTTTGAGTGTATGGATACCAAGGAAGTGTATTGTACATAATCTAGGTAGAGTGGATGTAAAGTGTGATTTTTTACATGAAACTGAGGACTGTCCTCTATTGCTTGTGTACATAAGGTTTGAATGCACATGGATACCATGCAAGCAAATTATAATAGAGAAGTGTGTTTATTTGCCCAGTTTGTCCAAATTACTCAAACCTGTTGTACACATGCCAGATTCCAACTGGTAATAAATATAAGTGTTCATCAAGGGGAAAACAAAAAGATAACTTATGTCTCTCTCTTGGCTTCTACTTTTTTATAATAGAAGCTCTTGGTTCATAGATCTATTTTTGGCATGGACCAGAACAATTAGGTTTGAGTGTACAATAATGGATACCAAGGAAGTGTATTGTACATAATCTAGGTAGATGTAAAGTGTGATTTTGTACATGTAACTGAGGACTGTCCTCTATTGCTCAAGTACGACGTTTGAGTGTACATTGCATGTGGATACCACGGAAGTGTATTGTACATAATCTAGGTAGATTAGATGTAAAGTGTGATTTTGTACATGTAACTGAGGACTGTCCTCTATTACTCGTGTACATTATGTTTGAGTGTATGGATACCAAGGAAGTGTATTGTACATAATCTAGGTAGAGTGGATGTAAAGTGTGATTTTTTACATGAAACTGAGGACTGTCGTCTATTGCTTGTGTACATAAGGTTTGAATGCACATGGATACCATGCAAGCAAATTATAAAAGAGAAGTGTGTTTATTTGCCTAGTTTGTCCAAATTACTCAAACCTGTTGTACACATGCCAGATTCCAACTGGTAATAATACACTGTACATGTAAGTGATGTCCAAGGAAGAAGGAAAAAAGATAACCGTTTCTCTCCTGGAATCTAGTTTTTAGCAAAGAAACACTAGTCTTGGTTTATAAAATACATAGATACGGTACTGCAAGAGGGCAACAGGATAGGAACATAGTATGAATTACAAATGTTGCTTTTCTTGCAGAGAATGGTCACCAGATCATGTGCAGTGAAGACAAATCGTAAACAAGATGAATATAAGAAATATCTGGATAAAGACGACCCACAAGGATTTGAAGTCAAACAAGTAAACAAACTGATAGGTGAGTCAGAAAACATTAGCAAGTATTTGGCTAATAGCCAGTGTTAATTAACCAGAACAGCAAGACTTGTTTGTAGACATATTCAATTTTAATGCTCAAGTGATAAACAATGCTCGGCTCTATAACTTGTGAACTACCATATTGATCTAATGTACATCTGATTATGTATATGCATATATATATTATATACATATATATATTTATTTTTTTTTTAAAGGAAATGAGTCTATTTATTGCAGTAGATTTCACTAAAAATGCCAATTTCTACCAAAAAATTGTAACAACAAAATATTTTTGTAGAAAGGAAAAAAAAATTTTTGGTCTCTGGATGCAGATGGTGAAATTTTCTCAAAATCAGATATCTAAAAGGTTCTTTTAGAATCCAACCTAGGAATCATATATCTCTTGAATCTGTGACCAAAACTTGTCAAAAAACAATTTTTTTAAACATTTTGTCCAAGTTGCACACAGGCTGTATTAAAGAGGATCAAAGTCTGTATCATCACAGCCTGTGGATGATAATGGACGATAATGCTTGGATCTAACTACTACATCGCACCTTATCAAAATAGTGAATTAAAAAGAATGAAGAAATTAATGAAAAAAGTCAACTTGTGCATTTAGTGCTCATACTCTTCCATTTGAAATACACCCTATACCAAAATATAACACAACATCAACTGATATTTAACCCAGTATGAGCTAATATTTAACATTTGTTTCAACTGAAATTGATGTAACAAATAATTCCTCCCTGGGGTGGGATGGCTTGTGGATTTCAAATGGAATAGCTTGATAATATGCTGGTTTAAAACTTGGATCATACACCCGTTCCAAACTAAAATTGGCATGAGCCAGTCATCAGCAGAATTCTAATGTGCATTTTACCACCAAATATTTTGTTTTATCAGTTGATACGTACAGCTTGTCTTGTGTACTGAATTATTGTTACTTTATCTGTCATGAAGGGCGTGGGATCTTTGCCACAAGGTCCTTTACCAAAGGGGAGTTTTTACTGCAATATAAAGGTGACGTGATATCAGAGGAGGAAGCAGCAACAAGGGAAGAGAGGTACAAGACGGAGCACCACTACCAGTTCTTCTATTCCTATAGAGGAAAAACAATGTGGTAAGCAGTGAATACTTATTTAACAGCAGGTTGTCATGAATGGGATACTTTCTTATCATGCCCTGATAAAATTGATTGGATCAATACTCTTTAAATGAGCTAATATTGACAGATATGATTTGCTCAAGACTTAGAAATATGTGTTCCCATATTGAAAAGTCCAGGGTATAAACTTTGATGCAGTTGAATGTGGACTCGGTAGGCCTAACCTGACTGAATCTCACAGAACCTTATCAGCAGAATAAGCACTACACATGAAAGTATCCTACATGGTTTAGCATGGCGTTATCCTATAGTGTACATTAATATTGTATATATGTTCCACAATTTCCACAGCTGGCAATTGGGCTACACATAAATGTAGTTGCTATGTTTTTGGTACATAATACGGTGACAACCAGGGGCCCGTAAAACAAAGATTTGTGATCAGTCGGTAAATTCAAAGAGTGATTCTGATTGGTTAATAGTGGATATGTTGGAATATACATGTATGCGCATGAAACAATGGTCTTGATTGACCAATACCTGTGTCTTTATGATTGATTGCAAACCTCTATGTTATGGGGGCCTGGTAACACAAACTCTATTAATATGAAATGCTTGATAACACAAGGTGTTTTTATTTCAAGTCATAGCTCTGCAGTGTATTCTACATCATGTCCAGTTTTTGTTTTCTCTTAAATTTGGAATTTTGTTTCTGAAAGTCCCCTAAACTTTGTTTCAAGGGAATATTTGTGGTCCCCGTCAGAGATGAAGCCAACTAGTAATCAATGAAGCCAAAATCAAAATTTTACTTTTGTTGTTTTGAGAATGAAACCAAGCTTTTCTCACAATATGGGTAAACTATAAATCACTTAAATTAAATGAAATCCAGCCCTGAATTAAATCTTAAAATTCTGTCCAGTACCCAAACTAAGCGAGGACATTATATTGTTCATCATTTATTACAGCATTGATGCAACTGAGACCAAGTCCAACGGTCGTTTTGTAAATGATGCAAAGGAAGGGACAAGTGAATGCAATTCCAGGATGAGGAAGGTGGAAGAAAGCGGAAAAGTTTTTCTTTGCTTGTTTGCAATTAAAGACATAAAAGTTGGTGATGAAATTAGGTATGACTACAAGGCACCAAATCTGTGGTGGCGAAGAAAGTGTCGAAGGCGGAACAATGAGAGTGAGCAGCTTGAACAAACCAAGGAATCAGCAGAACATGATGTGCCGCTTTTGAGTGACGTGGCACAAACATCACCAAATCATCACAGCAATGAGGCATCAGAGGGCCTAGGAGAGAGTGAGCAACTTCAGAAAACCAGAATATCAGCTGAATGTGATCTCGTGCATGAAAATGGAACAGACACAGATGGCAGTCGTCCAGATCAGGGTTTGAGCAGTCCTCCTGAGGTATCAGAGGAGGAACATGAGGAACTTGAACAAACTGATGGGACATCAGCTGAATGTGATCACGTGCATGAAGATGTAACAGACGCAGATGGCAGTCAGGGTTTGAGCAATCTTCCTGAGGTATCAAACGGGGAAAATGAAGATCTTGAACAAATTAGGACATCAGCGGAATGTGATCTTATGCATGAAAACGGAAAAGACACAGATGGCAATCAGGTTTTGAGCAATCCTCCTGAGGTATCAAAGGGGGGAAATGAGAATCTTGAACAAACTGGGACATCACCTGAATATGATCATGTGCATGAAAATGGAACAGACGCGGATGGCAGTCAGGGTTTGAACAGTCCTTCTGAGGTATCAAAGGAGGAACATGAGGAACTTGAACAAACTGGGACATCAGCTGAACGTGATCACGTGCATGAAGATGTAACAGACGCAGATGGCAGTCAGGGTTTGAGCAATCTTCCTGAAGTATCAAACGGGGAAAATGAAGATCTTGAACAAAATTGGACA